>NC_069687.1:14350530-14653560 GCF_023699985.2 Odocoileus virginianus | reverse complement strand
AACAACTGCCTCAATGTTGAACAGCTGGGGAGAGAAGTGACTGATGTGAGACAAAGAACCTTTGTCTCTAGTTTAATTGGCTGTTGTTTACTTCCTGTTCAAGGTCAGGAAACTTACACTGCTGCTTCAGTAACTGTGCTTTTGAAAACCGTTCAAAAGCAAGATAAACCCCTGTCCGCTATTTATTAACTGCTTTTGAGAATTGGATGTAATGAAACAGCAAATAAAGATTGAGAGGTCTTCCGTCTTAATTTTTTGTTAATAAGACATGAGGACAGGAATATTATGGAGACTCAGTCACTGTAAGGCCGGGAGTGATATTTTATTAGTGTGATCAATTTTTGGTAAACCCTTCTGGAATTTTTTTGCTTCTTAAAGTTGATGAAGAGTTATCAGCCTTCTTAGTGTTTGTTTGCTTTTAAAGTTGAATTAGGGGAAAGGTATATCCCATGAAAAAAGTGAAAGTGTTAGTGGCTCAGTCTTCTTGGACTCTGTGTGACCCCATGGACTGTGACCCACCAGGCTCCTCTGTCCATGGGACTCTCCAGGCAAGAATACTGGAGTGGGTTGCCATGCCCTTCCTCAGGCGATCTTCCCGACCCAGGTGTCAGACCTGGGTCTCCTGCATTGCAGATGGATTCTTCACCATCTGAGCCACCAGGGAAGCCCATATCCCGTGATCATAGCACAAATAGACCTAATATAGTAAATCTTCCCGATAATGCTAGTGTCTCTCTCTCAGTCCACAATGTTTACTTACCAAAATGAAGAGTCATGTAATGGTTTTATACAAGAATCAACTTAACATTTCATGGGATGCCGGATACTAATCCTCCATAACATGGACTGTGTAACAAGTCCCTCCACGGCAGAGCTGCCATGTCCATAATAAAGTTGACAGTATTTCATCAAGGAAGCAAATCAGAAGCCATTAAAAAACACAATAAAAAATATAGAACTCCTTCATTTTCATTAGTTTTAGAATGTCACACCACTCAGTTTCAGAAACAACCTACCGGTGTTGTGCTGGGAGTAAGTCTTCAGAGAATATAAAGTTTTTTAAAATTAATTTATTTTTGGCTGCTCTGGGTCTTCATTGCTGCTCGCAGGCTTCAGTAGTTGCAGCTTTTGGGCTCTAGAGCCCAAGCTCAGTAGCTGTGGCACACGGGCTTAGTTGCCCAGCAACATGTGGGATCTTCCTGGACCAGGGATCAAACCTGAGTCCCCTGCATTGACAGGCATATTCTTAACCACTGGACCACCAGGGACGTCCCTGGAATATGAAGTTAAAAACACATTTATCAGGCTACTAAAGTAGGACATTAAGACACATTCAGATCCCACGTCTGGTTGTTCTGTGTTCTGGGGACTCACAGTGCCAGGCCCAGGTTTCACTACCATGTTGCATTCCAAGCAGATTGGAACCAAAGAAAGCCTGCATTTGTTGGGTCAAAGCTGGGACTGGATTTGCTCTGGTGCATCCCAGAGCTTGCGGTTTTTCAGTCTATGGAAAAGTGAAAGTGAAGTCGCTCAGTCATGTCCGACTCTGCGACCACATAGGCTGTAGCCTACCAGGCTCCTCCATCCATGGGGTTTTCCAGACAAGAGTACTGGAGTGGGTTGCCATTTCCTTCTCCAGGGGATCTTCCCAACCCAGGGATCAAACCCTGGTCTCCTGCATTGCAGGCAGACTCTTTACCATGTGAGCCACCAGGGGAAGCCCCTAGTCTATGGAAGATTCTTAATAAATACTTTTGATTGATGAAAATAGTAATGTTTACTTTTACCTCGTCTCTAAGACATTGTGATCCTATTAAGTGGTCAGTTTTTAGACTTCGAATAAATTAAGCATCTCCTTAAAAAAAGGAGAAAAGGACTCATTCTGGAAATAAATTGTAGCCTGTGTTCAGAAGCACCTGCTTGAATTATCAAGTTGCATTTGTTATGAAAGCAAAAGCAGTCATCACTATTTGTGTTGTCTCAGGCAGGCTCATTCCGTGGGGTGGGGCTCGGTGAGTGTCTTTTGTGTGTCTGTCTTCTCCAGCACCTGTCCATGGCAGGTGGTACCCAAGGAGGAGGACGGAGAGGCAGGAGAAGTTGCAACCACCAGTGGGTCAAAGAACATTTAAATTCTGTCGTTTCTCTAAGGCTGAGATGCAATGAAATGTGTTATCAGTCTTCATTGTCTGTGTTAACAGTTACCAAAGATGGATTTGCTCAGAATTTGCTATTAGGTTTTTCCAAAAGGTTTCCTCTGTTCACTCGTTATTTCCATATTTAGATATTTGACTGAACTCACAGTGCAGTGAACCACTTTCTGCTTTACGTTGTCACGGCCCTTAGAATTGTGATTTTTTTTTTTTTATCACTCGTGTTTACATCATGTCAGTACCTGACAGGTTGTTTCTAAGGCCCCCTCCTCAGTGTTAATATTTTTAGATACTGTCTCCATGTGCCCGGGTCTTCCGGAGTTTCTGGAAATGCTGCAATACAGGGCACATTTTTCTGCCTAGATTTCACTGTAATCTTTTCCCTGGAGAAGTTTCCAGCTCACTCCTTTGGGAATAGTATCCTATGGAAATATGCCTCCAATTTTGTAAAATATCAGTTGGAAAATATGGTTTGAGTCAAGTTTGATTCACATACGAGTTTTCAGGAATGCAAAGCACTTTGAACTTTGTGTGATTTAAGCAAATATTAAAACTAGTTTGGACAAGTCTTTTAGCCTTACTCACTTCCAGTTTCCTCATCTGCAAAATGGAATAATATTACTCATCACACCCACCCCATCAGATTTCTGTGTTCAAGTGCTGTGTGAGTTGAAGGATAGCTGTGGGAATCTTGCGCGTATCAAATAAGAGGACTTGATTCCTGCAAGGCTGCTAAGAAACCATTTGCAATTCTGTGTGTATAATCATCAGTAGTTCTTTGAAGATAGAATAATAGAATTCTTTTTAAAAATTGTTAATGTTTTTAAGATTATGTTTTTATGGTTCTTATTTTAGATTGTAAAAATAGCATAGCTTCCTTAAAGAAACTGATAATCTGTTGATTCACATGTGTGAAGCCTGATCCAAAAATTAAGGCAAAATAAAATACCTGGTTAACAAAAGTTACTGTTGAGAAGTAAATTTAAGTTTGAGCTTCCTGTCAGCCAAGGCAAAGAGGCAAATGTGATGCATTTTCTACTGTTTGTTCCCTTTTGATCACTGTGTTTATTTTCTGTTTATTTTATCTTGCCTAATTCCTCTTTGGCACAGTGTACATAAGTAAATCACAGTGAGTTATGATAGTCATCAATTTATGAGTGTATGGTCAGATAAAACATAGCATTTCTTAGAGAATAGTCTTCTCCCCTCATAGCAAATTTTTAAAAAATATATCCATGGTAAGTGATGTTACGTGAGAGTGGATGACAGCAGCGTGAAGTAAGAGTTGGTTCTGCGCCAGCCTTATGTCCTTGTCCAGCTTGTTCTCTCCCCTCGGGGGTCTTCTCTTCAAGAGACTCCAAGGCCTGGAGAGGGTCTCACCTTAGCAGGACTGGATTTCCCCACCACCCCCAACTGGGTTTCTGGTCTATGCAGTGCTTCATCAGTGTGTGTGTGTCTGTGTCTCTGTGTGTGTGACTTGTCCCATCAGAGGAGAGAGAATGCCTTCCGCCTGCAGTCCTGTCTGGTCCCAGACAGATTCACACACACACCTGCCTCTATGTGGCAGGCTGCATTCCCACCCCCTCTCCCTGGGACCTTCTCAGGGCTCCTTGGTTTCAAATCTAGGACGTCTCAGATCCGTGAGGTCTCAAACACTGAAAAGCATTAGAACTTCAAGGGTCCACAGATAATTAACTCCTATTTTCGTTCATTAAATAAGCACAGATTGCACATCCCCTTACTATGTGACTATTTCTAGGTCCCACTGTCATACTTCTTACTGTCTCTCTGCAATATTTTTGGAATTATAGAAAGCTAGGTGGCTCATAGGTTAAAGCGTCTGCCTGCAATGCAGGAGACCTGGGTTCGATCCCTGGGTCAAGAAGATCCCCTGGAGAAGGAAATGGCAACCCACTCTAGTATTCTTGCCTAGAGAATCCCATGGATAGAGGAGCCTGGTGGGCTACAGTCCACGGGGTCGCAAAGAGTCGGACACAACTAAGCGACTTCACTTTCACTTTCTAGTAGTATTCAGGGTAATCTTATTCATCAGCACATAGATGCATTTTTCTTTTTTTGTTGTAAAACACCTTTCCTGTCCTGTGTCCCTGTTTGCCAGCACTTCTGTTGCCCTTTATGTAGACATTTAGCTACCAAAGCTTACCTTTACCCATAATTGATTTTTGTGGAGGGCTTAGCATGCTCTGTTATCCATCACTTGTTTTATTGAGGCATTATGAAATCTTATTTTTTCAGATTGTAAGGGGAAAAGTTCTATTTTTTGTTTTGTTTTGTAGAATTAAATTACCTGAAGCTAAATGTATTTAGTCCTGTCTCCAGAATGCAAATTTTTCTCTTGCATCCATCTCTTTTTGTCCATTTTAAATGCTTCTGTGTCAGTCTGGCTTTTACAATACCTTTTTTCTAAGTTTTATTAAGCTGTAAATCACATAGCATACAATGACTCCTTTAGAGCATACAGTTCAGTCGTTTTTCACATATTCACAGATCTGTGCAACTCTCACCCCCGATATGAAAGCATTTTCATTATCTCAAAAAGAAGTCCTCTGACCTGTCAGCTGCAGCCCCTCTGTCTCTTCAGCCCTGAGCAGCCATCACTGTCCTTCCTGCCCCTGTAGATTTCCTGTCTGGGACATTTCACATGAGTGGAATCATGGAACATGTGGCCTTTTATATGCCTGGCTTCTTTCTCTTAGTGTAGTGTTCTCAAGGCTTATCCATGTTGTAGCAGGTAGCGCTTTATGTTTATGGCTGATAATATTCCATGTCATGGATATGAAGCACATTTTCATCTGCTCGTCAGCTGATGGACATTTGGGTTGCTTCCACTATAAAGTACCCTTCCAGCAGCTTCTCCCCTGGTCTCCCTGCTTCTCTGCCCCATTTCCACTTTATTCCATGAAAGACCTCTAGAATCCATTCTGTACCTTATTTTTTTCTTTTACTTTGTAAAAAAAATTTTTAAGTGTCTTCAAAGATATACAGCCAAATAGAAATTTCTCATGTGGTATGTATGTGATTATTTCCTTCTTTTAGTGCCATCTGATTTCCCCCCTTTTTTCTTAGCTGTCTCTTCTTCCCATCGCCCATAATAGTGCCCCCCACTCCATAAGAGCCTGGCGTGTCTCCTCCTACCCTTTTCTGCACATCGTGTATCTAGATGTATATATTCACACACACGTGCATACGAAGAGCAGGTGTCATGTTTGATGGGACCACTGTTTGTTTTACAGTAATGAGATTCTCATACATACTTCTCTGCATCTTGTTTTTCTCACCTTACAAAAGGCTTGAGAGTTAACTGGGGTATTTAAAAATACATTTAGTATTTATTTCTATGTGACATGAAAGCCGCTCAGTCATGTCTGACTCTTTGCAACCCCATGGACTATACAGTCCATGGAATTCTCCAGGCCAGGATACTGGAGTGGGTAGCCTTTCCCTTCTCCAGGGGATCTTCCCAACCCAGGGATCGAACCCAGGTCTCCTGGACTGCAGGCGGATTCTTTACCAGCTGAGCCAACAGGGAAGCCCATTTATATGTTATTTAACCATTTTATATACTATTTGTATCTAATATTTATTGCTTATTTAATTTGTTAATTTTTTTTTAATTTATTTTTACCACACCACTTGGCTTGTGGGATCATAGCTCCCAGTCAGCGATTGAACCCATGCCCTCATCAGTGAAAGCACAGAGTCCTAACCTCTGGATCTCCAGGGAAGTCCCTACTGGGGCATTTTTAATTTGTGCTTATTTTTTAATGGGCACATAGCATTTCGTGATGGGCATGATATCAGCGTACACCCGGCCATTCCTCTGGTCTGGTTTACAGTTAACTACCAATGGAGGAGGGGGGGGGTCCGTCTACAGCCCAGGTCTGACCCCGGCGGGTGGCCCCTGATTCTGGAAGCAGTGGCTTCCGACTTGAGTGCCGTGTCCACTGTCAGCGCAGGTTCCCTCTCTGCCTTTTTGGTGTGAGCTAAGCTCTCTGTGTAGAATGTCCAGTTCCCCCAGCACTGAGTTGTAGATGCGAGAGTCCAGACTCTGACTTGTGGGATCTTAATTCAAATTCACCTGCCACGTGTGCCATCTTGGTACTTTTCTTTTTTCCGTATTCCCAAGGAACACGATTTTAATTTTCAGTGTGTTTTTAAATTCACTTTTAATTGAAGGACAGTTGCTTTACAATATTGTGTTGGTTTCTGCCATGTATCAACATGAATCAGCCATAGGTATATGTATGTCCCCTCTCTCTCTCGAATCTCCCACCCCTTCCACCCTTCTAGGTTGTCACAGAGCACCAGATTTGACATCGCTGTGTCATGAAACAAATTCCCACTGACTGTCTAATTTTGCATATGGTAATGTGTATGTTCCAATGCTACTCTCGCAATTTGTCCCATCCTCTCCTTCCCCTACTGTGTCCAAAAGTCTGTTCTCTATGTCTGCGTCTCCATTGCTGCCCTGCAAAAAGATTCATCAGTACCATCTTTCTAGATTCCATATATATGTGTTAATGTATAATATTTGTCTTTCTCTTTCTGACTTATTTCACTCTGTGTAATAGGCATTTACCTCATTAGAACTGTCACGTACCTTGCCTTTTATGGCTGAGTAATATTCCATGGTGTATATGTACCACAACTAATTCATCCATTCATCTGTCAGATGGACAGATGTAGTTTGATATTAGGCTATCTACTGTATAAGCAATAATGTCTGGCATACCTGTTACCCTCCTCAATTCCAGGGTCGTTGGAGACAGAATCAGCCTGTGAGGCTATGCAAATGAAGGGCAGAAGGTATAAGGGATTCTCTGTACTTTCCTCTCAATTTTGCTGTGAACCTAAAACTGCTCTTAAAAAAATAATAACTGTGGAGACAGCAAAAATATGAGTAGCTGCCAGGGGTTAGGGAGCGGTAGAGTTGAATAGATGAAGCACAGGATTTCTTGGGCAGCAAAACCACTGTGTGTGAGGCTCTGATGATGGACACATGTCATCACACACTCATCAAAACTCACAGAATGTAAACACTGAAGAGTGAACCCTGATGTCAGATGTGGGCTCAGGGTGATTAGGATATATCCTGTGGGTTCATCAGTTATAATAAATGCACTACTCTGGTGAGGGTTGTTGGTTTAAGACAAAAAAGAACCTAGCACCTATCTTTATGTTTTCTTCCCAAGCATGGATCACAAAACCTTGACGCATAGTAGGTGTTTATTCATTTAATATTTGGTAAATGGATCTCCTGGGACTTTAATTACCCTGGTTCTTGGCTGTTGTTTCCCAAATCCTCCTTAACTGTTAGCCAGCAAAACTTCCCAGTTAGGACGCTGCAGGCAGTCTTGGAAGGGGGGCCCTCCAGTTCTGGACAACTAGTTACTGGTGTGGACTGGAAGCCATGAGGGAAGTTTTAAAAGGACACATGCCTTTGAGCTGTGACTTGTCCCCCCGTCCCCCCTTCCTCCAGCTGTGTCATCTTTGAACCAGAAAGAAAAGGAAGTTAAAACTCAAAAGAGACCCACCAATGGAAATACAGGTCTACTCCCCTCGTGATGGCCCTGTGGGTTGCCCAGGGTGACAATCTGCCCAGAGATCCGCCTTCCCCTGGTTAAATTTCTATGAAGGGGCAGAAGCACAGTCACAATGGGAGCCTGGAAAGAGTGGCCACTCCTGGTGGCTGCCTCCCACCCTCCCCTCCCTGGGCTCTATGAAACCCTACAACCACACCACACTAATTAGCCCTAGAATGGAAGGGGTTGTCATGGTGACCGAGCACTTTTTAAAGCACAGGAATGGTGTTCATTATTGTTCAGTGTCTTTAGCTGTGGCGAAAAGGTCAGTGTGGCAGTTGTTTTCCATATGAATTTTGGCCTGAGAGCGAAACTGAATGTGGAATGTTCCTCGGAGGGACTGGAAGATGGTAAGTGCAGCTGGACTTTATGGATAGGGGTGTCCGTTTAGTAGTATTTTTTAGAGTTTTAATAACTAGTACCAAACTAAGGAATTGCATGGACTTTGTTAAGTAGAGATCGGAAGAAAAGGAGCAAGGGAGAAACAGTATGGGTCAGGAATGGTGAAAGTTTAGAGAGTTTTTTCTTAAACTGGACAAGTCTCGAAGCATCAAATGATTAAACATGAAATTTGTAGATTTCTATGACTATGAATTTAATAGTTAACTAAGCCTGATGTCTTATTCAGTGTTTGTTTTATATTAGCTCTCTGGTGGTCATTGTGGATTCAGATTATATCCCAAATAAATCTAAGAAATTTTAACCACATACCTTCAGAACTTTTGCACCTCTCCATTTTTTTTAGTCCAAAGATTAAGTAGAGGAGTAACCAAGGCTAATTTTTTCATGCTTTTATTCTATTCTTTCTTGTCTAAGAATATTTGAAATAATTAAGACTAGAAAGCAGTGAGCCACAATTCTTTGGGTAGTTGCCCTAGTTTATTGGCTAGATTCGGGTAGAATACTGCCAAGTAGAGACAGTTTGACTACAGTGTTTTAGGAGAAACTAAATATGAGAGAAGTCATTCTGCTGCATGGGACAGCAACTTTTCCATGAAACGCTGCAAAGATTTGCAGAGCATTCTTCAGATTTATGTTTTGCTAGTTTGGAAAGTGAACAGGGTAACGTGCCTTTCAGCCTGATTTTGTGCTGATGACTGGCTGTGTTTTTAAAGCTCACAAATTTAAGCCACTTTATGTCTTTGCACTTTTTGACATCTCTGGGCCCTATGGCACTATTTTTCGGTCATCTTATACACAGTTCTGTAAGATAACAAAATACAAGTTAATTAAAGGAAATGGGGTGTCTGGATTAAAAAACAAATCACTGCTCAAAAAGCTGTGAATAGGAAATGGCCTACTTTTGGGCTTTTCCCTGAAAGACCATTGTCCTGTCAGCAGTGCCAGTTTTTTTGGCACAACTGAGCAGATCTGAGAACACAGTTCAGAATGTTAAGTATCGGTTTCATTTCCTCTGTCTTTCATTTGTATGTTCTGGGGTTAATATATTTAGTGATCATAGTATGGATCGCGATAAACAGGGTGTTTGACTAGAAGTTGAGAATTTTTGTTTCTTTTCTCCACTTGCAGTCTCTCCTTTTCCTCTCCTGGCCCTAACTCCTCCCTAGTCCTCTCAGGGTCACTTCACAGCATTCTTCAGCTAAAAAAATGCCTGGAAATTGAAGTATTAAAAACAAAATGATAAATGTCTAACACTGTAGCTTCTTTGGAAAACATAGAATTAAAAATGGTGGTCTGGTTATGATATTCGTAAAATAATCAGAAATTTGAACCTGGATATTAATATCAAGGAATTATTGATATCTTTTAAATATAATAGTATTGTGATGAAAAGTGATCAAATGGTTAGTTGCTTAGACATGTTCGACTGTTTGCAACCCCATGGACTGTGGCCTTCCAGGCTCCTCTGTCCAGGGAATTTTCCAGGCAAGAATGCTGGAGTGGGTAGCCATTTCCTTCTCCAGGGGATCTTCCTGACTCAGGGATCGAACCCTGGTCTCTGCACTGCAGGCAGATTCTTTCCCATCTGAGCTACAGGGAAGACTCATAATAGGGTTTTAGTTCTATTTAAAAATGATACTGATGGGGGGACTTCCCTGGTGGTACAGTTGTTAGGACTCCATGATTCCACTGCAGGGGCATGGGTTCGATCCTTGTTTGGGGAACTAAGATCCTGCATGCCGCACAGTGTGGTAAAAAAAGAGAAAAAAATGATACTGATATGTTTACAAATGAGAGGGTGTGCTATCTGGGACTTGATTCCCAAAAAATCCAGGAACAAAGAGTAGGTGGGCTAAGGATGGGGCAGGGTTGATAGTGCTGGCTATTATGACAAGTCTGTAGGTACATGGGATGAGTTCATTTTCTCTCCTATGTATTTGTGTAGGCCCAAAGTGTATGTGAGTACAACCATGGTGTGGGTGGTCTTGTTAATAACCTCATCTTCTCACCTCTTGGCACATTTTAGATGCCGGACCAGTTTGACCAGGCAGTCGTGGTCAACCAGCTGCGGTACTCGGGGATGCTGGAGACGGTCAGGATCCGGAAAGCTGGCTATGCCGTCCGGAGACCCTTCCAAGACTTTTACAAAAGGCAAGATGGAGCTGCAGAGACCCTCTTTCTTTTCAGAGAGATTGGGGAAAGGGTTGTAGCCCGAGGTGACGCTGGGCGTTCTCACGTTGCAGGTATAAGGTGCTGATGAGGAACGTGGCGCTGCCTGAGGACATCAGAGGCAAGTGCACGGCCCTGCTGCAGCTCTATGACGCCTCCAACAGTGAGTGGCAACTGGGAAAGACGAAGGTAAGATTTCAGAGAGCGAATGGCTAGCCCGGCAACCCCCGGAGAGATGTTTGAGTTCAGTGTCCTGTGATGACTGCTAACCAATTGTTTTTCAGCGTTAGGAAGATGGTATCATGGTATCATGCTGGCCAACACTCTTTGTCCTTCCACCATTAACCTTTTATTTGAAGTCCTTGACTCTTGGGGGACTGTGTTCTTGGGGAGCCATTGAAGCATCAGGTCCTGTGTATATTTTCATTATTCAGTCAACAGATGTTGGCTGATAGGCAGCTCAGTGCCAGTGAAGAGCTGGGCAGCCTCCAGCATCTAAGAAGTGAGGCCCCAGACCTTCTAACTTTGCGTTGTTGTAACGCTGCGCGTTCACTGTGCACCACGGGAGCTGTGTGGGAGACCAGCAAGTCGTCTGAAATCGTGTAGGTTGCCCTAAGTCCAGTCCTGAAGGCCAAGGTGAAATCATTCTTTGCACATGCAGGTAAGAGGCCTTTACTCCTTAGCTAAGTGATGAGCAGTCTGGCCTCAGTTGCAAAAATTAGCCATAAAATTGGCAGCGCGACCTTTATTCCCAGTATCAGAAATGGCCAAAATCTGCATTTGATCTTCCAGCCTTGTCTCCCCTCCCACCTCCAATGTCTTATCACACAGGAGAGGCAGAAATGCAGGCAACTGGGGCTTGGCCTTTGAGTGTATGGATGTCCTCAGAGTTAGAGATATTCCTCCAACCTCATCCTCTGACCCTGCAAGCAGCAGCGTAGGGTCAGAGAAGTATTTTAAAGTTGCTGCTCAGATTATGTTTTTAACCTAGGAATTTTTTTGTATTAAAAAAAGAGAGGAAGAAGAGGGAAAGAGACAGGTATCTTGCAGTTTGACTATCTTCATCTTAGAGCTGCTCTGATAAAATATCGTAACAATGGCTTAAACACACACATTTATTTCACACTGTTCTGGAGGCTGGAATTCTGTGATCAGGGTGCCTACATGGTCAGGTTCTAGCAAAGGTCTCCTTCTTTATTTACAGTCAGCTGCCTTCTTATTATGTCCTCAGAGGGTGGAGAGTGACTTCTGGTCTGTCTTCCTTCTTTCCATTATGGGACCTCACTCTCCTAAATGAAATTACTTGCTAAAGGCCTGATTTTCAAATACCATCACACTGGCAGTTAGGGCTGCAGCATATGAACTGGGGGCAAAGGGGTGCTAGACATTCAGCCTGTTAACACTGATGTGAAATTAATGACAAGTATTTAGGCATCAGTTGGAGGTGACTTAGTATACGCGCATCCAGTAGAGATAGCATGCGGAGGTATTGTGTTAGTTACCTATTGCTGTGTAACAATCAGCCATAAACTTAGCAGCTTTCACAGCATAGGTCAGTGATCTCATAGTATCTGTGGGTCAGGGGTCCAGGCATAGCGTAGCTGGTCCTCTCTCTGGGTCTCAGCCTGTCAGCCAGGGCTGCATTCCCTTCCCGAGCCTGTGGTCCTCTTCCCAGCTCATGTGGCTCTAGAATCGAGTTCTTTGTGGTTGTAGGACTCTTGTTGTTGTTTAGTCACTCAGTTGTGTCCGATTCTTTGTGACCCCATGGACTATAGCCCACCAGGCTTCCCTGTCCTTTACTGTCTCTCAGAGTTTGCTCAAACTCACGTGCATTGAGTCAGTGATGCCATGCAACCATCTCACCCTCTGTCGTCCCCTTCTCCTCTTGCCCTCAGTCTTGCCCAGGTCTCTCTTTTCCTGCAGGCTGCTTACCCTGAAATTGCTCTCAGCTTCTAGAGTTTCCCACCGTTTCTTACCCCATGTAGTACACGTACACTGTACGCGCATAGCAGGAGCTCAGTCAGTGTCAGCTAAGTGCCGAAAACACACACACACTGTCAGGGAATGACACAAGATTGTTACATGCGCAGTCGCTCAGGAAAATACCCACTGGTGTTCTCACCCTGCGCCCACCCACTTCTTCAGGGCCAGCAGAAGCAGCTTGCTGCAGTTTTGTTGATTTTGGTTTGTTGAGGCTAGACAGCTCATTTCCCAAGGGGTCACAAAGTCTTATACATAATGTAACATGCTCACAAGAGTGATACCCCTTCACCTCTGCCACGTCCTAGAAGAAAGTCACAGGTTCCACCCACCTTGGTCAGATTGAGCAGGGGCGTAACTGATTGGGGCATTTGGTGACCCTTGGGGTGTGTGTCCTTGCAGGTTCGTTAGGTCTCTCTGCTAGGACCTCTCCCCTCTCCTTCAAGTCTGCTTGGATGCAGACTGATGGGAATCCTTTTTTTTATTTTCTTTTTTAAATTGAAGTATAGTCGATTTACAGTGTTGTGTTAATTCTGCTGTATAGCAAAGTGGCTCAGTTATATACACATATACGTGCTTCTGCGTATTGTTTTCCCTTATGGTTTATCACAGGATATTGAATATAGTTCCCTGTGCTATATAGTGGGACCTTGCTGTTTATCCGTCCTATAATAGTTTGCATCTGTTAATCCCAAACTCCCAATCCACCCCTCTCCCACCCTGCTCCCCTTGGCAACCCCCAGTCTATTCTCTATGTCTGTGAGTCTGTTTCTGTTTTGTAGATCCGTTGATCTGTGACATATTTTCGATTCCACATGTAAGTGGTATCACATGGTATTTGTCTTTCTCTGGGAATCCTTTCTGACGTCCTTCATCTCACCCTGCATCAAAACTCGCCCCTAAATTGGATTAAGCCCCCTCCTCTGTCATGGCTTCCCTCATAGCTCAGTTGGTAAAGAATCTGCCTGCAATGCAGGAGCCCCGGCTTCAATCCCTGGGTCAGGAAGATTCCCTGGGATCTTACATTCTCTATTATATATTACATTCTCTATATTACACCTTCCTCCTACCTCACTTCCTTGTATGGTGGAATAATATCCAAGATCATTGACTTACCCAGCCAATAGCAGTCACTTTTCTGAGCACCGAGCACTGAAAAACCAATCCAACTTCATTTACAAATGGAAGTCAGGCCCCAGCACAGCTTAGAACTGGGTGTTGCACAGGGATATAGAGACAGAAAAGCATTGCCCTGGTTTACTTATTTGCTGGGAGATGTCACCCCATTATTACTGTTGTTCAGTTGCTCAGTCATGTCCGACTCTTTGAGACCCCATGGACTGCAGCACTCCAGGCTTCCCTGTCCTTCACTATCTCCCAGAGTTTATTCAAACTCATGTCCATTGAGTTGATGATGCCATCCAACCGTGTCGTCCCCTGCCCTCAATCTTCCCCAGCATCAGGGTTTTTTCCAATACAACTAATAAATTATAGTGTGATCTCTTTAAGGAATGAGGACATAGCTCCAGGAGAGAGCTCACTGTGAATTGAAACGATCAGAAAAGTGTTCAAGAAAAGGAAGTCTTTAAAGGGGAGTTAAATTTTAACTGGTGACACATTGGCAGTAGAATGGAAGCTTATCATTTCATGTAAATATTAGGAAGTAAATGTAAACATGAGAGCATTTGAATTTTATCCGCTAAATAGCTTTGACCTTGACCAACTTTAGACTTAATTATATGCTAGCAGTGTTTTTGTCGGTGCTGCTGCCAGAGGTCTTTGCATTTAAGCCCATAAACCACTAAGGAACATCCAGATCTTCTGGATAAAAAGTTTCTGTTGACACTTACACTATGGAGGGTACTGTGGGCAGTGCTGTAGTCAGAAAATTAAACATGGCACCAGGTCTGAATTCACAGGCTTAAAAACACATCTAGTTGTTGGAAGGCAAGGATTCATCTCTGCTGGGGAAGCGCCCATAAAGAAGACAGGAGGTTGGCTGAGCCCCTGGAGCAGCCGGAGCAGGAGATGTGATGTGTGTCCCTGCTGAGAAGCTGAGTTTAGGGGGGCAGAGGTGGACAGCTGCTCCCCTCTTTTTTTTCCTGGCTTCGACTTTTCCCTCTGCCCTGTGACTCCAGCAAGTTTCACTTTTCCGGTCACCTGGACTACACTTTCAGACCTTACTTCTTCTGTGGCAATAAAGTCTGCAAGAGGTGTTCTAAAAAGACATATTTCCTAGAATAATCCATAGGCTCTTAAGCTATCTAAAGAAAGGATTTTTTTTAAAAAAAGAACCACAGGAAAATGTTCATATTGGGTAGTGAGTCAAGGTTGGCCGAGCAGCCCCCTGAGTGGGTGTTGACCTTTCCTAAGCCATCTGATGATTCCCGACAAGGACCTCCACTCACAGCAGCTGGATCCTGCTGACTTTATCTTGGCTGTGTCCTGGGAACATGGTGACGTGGCAAAAGACACCCTGGGCTGGAAGAACTGGCATCAATTCCCATGCGTCACTGCGTAAATTCAGGGTAAATGTTCTTAGTGAAGCCAAGTCAGGTCTCTCAAGCATTTTACTCCCATTTTCCATCATGGAAAGAGGATCTAGATAAAGATGTGGGTGTAAGTCTAATGGGCAGAGCAGAGAGCTCTCTTTGATGGGCATGAAACTAAAACAGGTATTTCTCTGATTCTGATCCAATCAAGAGAGTCTTTAGACTTCTGATTCGGTGTGAAACACTTTTCCCTTCATGTTGTTGTTCAGTCACTTAAGTCATGTCCGACTCTCTTAACCCCATGGACTGCCGCATTCCAGACCTCCCTGTTCCTCACCGTCTCCCAGAGTTTTCCCAAGTTCATGCCCATGGTCAGTGATGCTACCATCTCATCCTCTGCTGCCTTCTTCTCCTCCTGCCTTCAGTCTTTGCCGGCATCAGAGTCTTTTCCAATGAGTTGGCTCTTTGCATTAGGTGGCCGAAGTATTGGAGCTTCAGCTTCAGAATCAGTCCTTCCAATGAATATTCAGGATTGATTTCCTTTAGGATTGACTGCTTTGCTCTCCTTGCAGTCCAAGGGACTCTCAAGAGTCTTCTCCAACACCACAGTTCAAAAGCATCAGTTCTTTGGTGATCAGCCTTCTTTATGATCCAACCGTCACATTCCTGGGTTTCCTTGATAGCTCAGTTGGTAAAGAATCTGCCTGCAATGCAGGAGACTCTAGTTTGATTCCTGGATCGGGAAGATCCACTGGAGGAGGGATAGGCTGCCCACTCCAGTATTCTGGCCTGGAGAATTCCATGGACTGTGTATCCATGGGGTTGCAAACAGTCAGACACGACTGAGTGACTTTCACTTTCTTTCTTTCTCACATCCTACTTGACTACGGGAGGCACCAGAGCTTTGACTATATGGACCTTTGTCAACAAGGTGATGTCTTTGCCTTTTTTTTTTTTAATGTCTTTGCTTTATAATATGCTGTCTAGGTTTGTCATAGTTTTCCTTCTAAGAAGCAAGCATCTTTTTCCTTCATAAAGCTTCCTGTTTGTTCATGTGATAAATATATAGCTCTTTGGAATTAACACTTTTGTTTTATTATGTCACCACCACCATCATCACTCTTCATCAAGATTTAACTTTAGTAGTTCCATGGGGGTCCAGCAGTTACAGTTTCACATCCACTATAAGGGGTGCAGGTTTGATGCCTGGTCAGGGAGCTAAGATCTGGAATGCCATGCCACATAGCTTGGCCAAAAGAAAAAAAAGTAAATGGAGAATGTTTAAAAAAAAAAAAAAAGACTTTATTACATATTCTTTTAAACACTAACCAGAGCAAAAGCATTTGAGTAAGCTCCTTAATGTAAAATAGTCATCTCAAAGAGAAGTTTAAATATTTCTTTGAAGTCCAGTCTTGGTGAAAACTGCTGACCCATGGTTTTGGTAGAGACTCATATTTCTGGAAACTTTTTATCATTTTCACACAAACACACTTTATACTTGCAGCTTCTGCTTTTTACTTTTTTCTCTTTTTAACTAACCTTGCAGTCTCTTTATGCATCAATGGAGCATATTATTTGCAATTGTAGGAAGAGCATTGTATGAAAAGGCTTTTTGGGAGAGGTATTGTGGGAGAGTTTTACAAATGTGCAGAAATCCACAGCAGGAGTAGGTAAGGTTTCTGTGAGTCACATGGTGGTAGAATTCTTTATTTGCTTTTTTGCTCAAATGTCTTGGAAGAAATAGAGCAGAGAGTCTGGAAAAAATGTGCCATCAGGAGACATGATGCATCGTTGTAGGCCAGAATGAGTCAAAGGAGCATAAGTCAAGAAATCATGGATGAGGGGGTGTGTCGTTTAACCCCTGATCAGTATTGGCATTAGTTTTTTTAGGTAATAATTCAAAACTTCTTAGGTGTGCATCCCATTGAAAACTACAAAATGAAAAGCTCCCATGATTGAAAAGTGAAAGTGTTAGTGGCTCAGTCCTCTCCAACTCTTTGTGACCCCATGGACTGCAGCCCGCCAGGCTCCTTTGCCCATGGGATTCTCCAGGCAAGAATACTGGAGTGGGTAGCCATTCCCTTCTCCAGGGGAGCTTCCAACTTAGGGATGGAACCTGGGTCTTCTGCATTGTCAGTGGACTCTTCACTGTCGGAACCAGCAGGGTAGCCCTGCCATGATTGAGGGGAGGGTCTTTTATTTTCATACCTTTTCAAATATTAGGGATTCTGATACAAATGCCAGGTACCAGACACACTTGTTTTATGTAAATGACAAGCTTAATATTGAAGTGCCCATAGCCAGAAACAGGCCAGCAGATAGCTACCATCTGTTTAGTCCTGATTCTGATTGTCTTATGGTGGCTGAACTGAGATGTAGCATCAGTGATTCAGAGCTCATTTCAAACAGTTTACAGAATTACACTCTTAAAGACAATTTTTTATGTGCATTATTTTTGAGGCCAAGATGCTTGATTGTAATCACTTGACAGCATAAAGAGAGACTTCCCACATGATGACAAATAACGTCTTACAAATGTTGTGGTTATTTTCCCCCTCCGTTTCTTTCTTTCGTCAGGGAGTCTTTTCATATCTCTTGTTACTTAGTGTGGACTAGTGCTGGTCCCTGAACTACAATGAGATAAGTGTTTATAAACTTTGGTGTCAATTTCACAGTCATGTTATGCTTGTTGAATAACCAAAAAAGTAGGACTTCTATGTTAAATATCCGTTTGTTTGTTTTTCTTTCTGGTAATATATTTTTGACTACATTTTACAAAATTCTGAGTCCGTGACAGATGGGATATTAAAAAAAAAAAACCTTTACCCACTAGGAATTTGAGATTCCCTCTGCTGGGCAGCATTGCTCTTTGTGTTTGGAGCAACAATCGGAGAGAGGAAAAAAAACTTACCCCTCTGCCCCCGCAAAGAGATCTCTGACTCAGAGAGGCCTTCCCAGTACCAGCCACATTCTGCGGTTCTGACATGCCGCTCCTTCCTGGACAGGTCTTCCTTCGTGAGTCCTTGGAGCAGAAACTGGAGAAGCGACGGGAAGAGGAGGTGATGCGGGCGGCCATGGTCATCCGGGCCCACGTGTTGGGCTACTTGGCGAGGTAAGACGTGTGCAGAGGGGCGGGGATGTGTCTAGTATGTTTCACCCCATGGTGCTGGTATTATATGCTTTCATTTAAAATAGACCCGGGTGGTTTCTTATCAGGACCAGGCTAAGGAGAGGGTCAGGGCAGTGCTCCTGATTGGCAATGCCAGTTAGCTTGACCTAGGCAGGAAGTGGGAACGGGGGCTCGTGATTTCTCAGAGCGGTGGCATCACTGGGGTGGACCAGGCGCGATATTTAAATAGTTTCCCTAGTTCCTCGGGGCCGTATCCTGAAGCCACAGGCAGCTCGCCTGTTTACTTTGGTGTCGACCCATGGGGTCCACAGCGGCCCCCTCTCCCGGGTTTGCCCAATGAGGCAGGTACTTTCTGGTGCATCCATGGACCAGCGGGCCTGCTCATCATCTCATCATCATACATTAGATTTTCTCAAACACACAGCCATCCTGCTGCGGTGAACCCTTTTCCTTTTCGCTCCTAAGAACAGCAGAATGTATCACATCCCTTGGTTCTGTTTACGGCCTCACTTCCTGCCAGGACTTTGCAAAGTCAGTTATTAGGAGCAGTGTGTTTATTTAGCCAACGTGATGATAGGCTTCTTGCTTGAGCTCTGTTCTTCTTTGTTTTTTCTTCTGTTTTGCCCACAAGGACCTGCTCGTTGGCTCCCTGTAATGAGTCCCAGTAATGAGGGGATCAGCCCCAAATGAGGTCCTGCTCTCTTGTCGTGTAACATTAACATCAACTCCTGTGAAGAGCTCGTGGCCTCATTCCATCCTCAGCAATGCTGTTGTGCTGTTTTCGTTCTCATTTTTCAGGAAGCAATACAAGAAGGTCCTTGACTGTGTCGTGATCATACAGAAGAACTACAGGGCCTTCCTCCTGAGGAGGAGATTTCTGCACCTGAAAAAAGCAGCTGTGGTTTTCCAGAAGCAACTCCGAGGTCAGATTGCCAGAAAAATTTACAGACAGCTGCTGGCGGAGAAACGGGCGGAGGAGGAAAAGAGGAAACGGGAAGAGGAAGAAAAGAGGAAACGGGAGGAGGAGGAAAGGTATGGACTTTTCTTATTTGCATGAAACAGACAGGACACCTTTGGAGTTTCTATGCTCTGGATCCAGGCTTGAGGCTGTAATTCCCAGAGCATGCTGCTGAACCTGCTGTTGGAAACAGTACCTCTTGGTGGGTCAGATAAAATTTCTTGGCACCACTGAAGACCCAGTTTCATGTATATTTTTATTCATGCAAAGAATAGCTGTCTGTATTGCCAAAGGAAGACACCCCATTCATCCTTCATGCCTTTTAAGTCGTCTTTAGCAAATCTTTTGTTAAAAAGTTCACTCTTAGCTCCTAGTAATGGTGGATGCCATTCTTGTAGCCCTTACTGTGAGTTTAGCTTGATTTAAGGGTTTGGGAGGGATCTTTCACTTAATTATTGCTAGTTTTTTTTTAAGATATATTTATTGCTGAGCTGGATATTCATTGCCACCTTCAGGCTTTCTCAAGTTGCAGCAAGCAGGGTTACTCTTCACTGCGTGGGCTTCTGACTTCTCTTACCGTGGGGCACAGCTCTAGGCTTGCAGGCTTTAGTAGTTATGGCGCACAGGTTTAGTTGCTCTGCGCCAAGTGGAATCTTCCTGGACCAGGGATCGAACCCAAGTCCCCTGCATTGGCAGGCAGATTCTTAACCACTAGACCACCATGGAAGCCCAGTTAGTGCTCTTTTTGAGATATCTATGTAAATAGAGTTGGCACAGATGCAGCCATGTGGAAAACTGGGAGATGGGATCACAGTAATCTATGTTCCTCTGGAAACCATTTGAAAATTTGTTTTATGTGGATTTTTATTGACTTTTTAAGCATGCCCCTCAACTGCTGAGCAAGCATTTGTAGCTTGTGCATCGGCAGAATGCGCCAGAAGCTTAGTGTTGTGACTTGTTTTTTAAAAAATAATCTTGGGAAAAAAACCTTGGCTTTCTGAAAAGCGATTCTCAGTTTTTTTTTCCATTGCTTTCATTTATTTTCATTGTCTTTTTTTTCTTTCTCTTTTAGAGAAAGAGAGAGAGAACGAAGAGAAGCGGAGCTCCGAGCCCAACAGGTGAAAAACGCCATGACAACGTGGCATTTTGTCTGTTACCTTCCCACTGCTGACACTTTGGGAGAAGGAGATGGCAACCCACTCCAGTGTTCTTGCCTGGAGAGAATCCCATGGACAGAGGAGCCTGTCGGGCTACAGTCCATGGGGTTACAAAGAGTCGAACTCAACTGAGTGACTAACACTTTCACTGACACTTTGCCTCGGGGATTAGAAACTAAAATAATGATATAGGGAGAAGGATTCAAAACTAAAATAAAGACACAGGAGGAAGGATTTTAGAGGAGATGTTTTTGTTGCCATTTCTAACCCTTTACCTTTGCGTAAAAATGTGTGAATGTCTTAAGATTTTTGTGCAAATCGCAAAAGCATGCTAGCTCTAAACCGGCAGCACCACTGTACTAATTTGCTCAGTCTGCTATAATATATAGTGCCACAGCCCGGGGGGAATTAAACAAAAGAAATCGACTGTGTCATAGTTCTGGAGGCTACAAACCCAAGATCAAGGAGTCTACAAGGGTTGATTTCTTCTGAAGCTTCTCTCTGTAGGTTCATGGTGTGTCCTGTACATGGTCTTACACCTGTGTGCATACTTCCCTGGCGTCCCTGTGTGTGTGTGTGTCCCCTCTTATAAGGACATCAGTCAGATTGGCTTAGAGCCCTACCTCGGGGCCTCACTGTAATTTATCACTTCCTTAAGGTCCTGTCCCCATATCCAGGCATATTCCTAGGGTCCTGGGGGTTAGACTACAGAGGATGAGATGGTTGGACGGCATCACTGATTCAATGGACATGAGTTTGGGTAAACTCCGGGAGTTGGTGATGGACAGGGAGGCCTGGTGTGCTGCAGTTCATGGGGTTGCAAAAAGAGTCGAAGGGGACTGAGCGACTAAACTGGACTGAACTGGGGGTTAGAGCTTCACAGGGCGATTTGGGGGAGGGAAGGGTGCAGTTCAGCCCACAGCGGCCGTATCTCATCACGCTGGGAGGGCCGCTGCCCCCATCTCTGCAGGGTCACTTCCTGACCTCTTCCTTCCTCTGCGATCCAGGAGGAAGCAGCCCGGAAGCAGCGGGAACTGGAGGCCTTGCAGCAGGAGAGTCAGAGGGCGGCAGAGCTGAGCCGGGAGCTGGAGAAGCAGAAGGAGAACAAGCAGGTGGAGGAGATCCTGCGGCTGGAGAAGGAGATCGAGGACCTGCAGCGCATGAAGGAGCGGCAGGAGCTGTCCCTGACCGAGGCGTCCCTGCAGAAGCTGCAGCAGCTGCGGGACGAGGAGCTGCGGCGGCTGGAGGACGAGGCCTGCCGCGCGGCGCAGGAGTTCCTGGAGTCGCTCAACTTCGACGAGATCGACGAGTGCGTCCGCAACATCGAGCGCTCGCTGTTGGTGGGGAGCGGGTGCGCGGGCGAGCCGGGCGCCGGGGCGGAGAAACCCAGCTTCAACTTCAGCCAGCCCTACCCGGAGGAGGAGGTGGACGAGGGCTTCGAGGCCGATGACGATGCGTTCAAGGACTCGCCCAACCCCAGCGAGCACGGCCACTCGGACCAGCGCACCAGTGGCATCCGGACCAGCGACGAGTCCTCGGAGGAGGACCCCTACATGAACGACACGGTGGTGCCCACCAGCCCCAGCGCCGACAGCACCGTGCTGCTGGCCCCCTCGGAGCACGACTCCTCCGCGGGCGAGCCCACCTACTGCCTGCCCCAGACCCCGGGGGCCCTGCCCGCCCCGGAGGGCGACTATGATTACGATCAGGACGACTACGAGGACGGGGCCATCACCTCCGGCAGCAGCGTGACCTTCTCCAACTCCTGCAGCAGCCAGTGGTCCCCAGACTACCGATGCTCCGTGGGCACCTACAACAGCTCGGGGGCCTACCGGTTCAGCTCGGAGGGCGCCCAGTCCTCGGTGAGTACCTGCTGACCTGGTGCCACCCACCTCCCGCCCCCCGCCGGCCCTCATTGGGGTGGAAGTTGTCTGTCATCCACGTTCCTGCTGCACCCTCCCTGGAGTAAAAACATCCCCCAACAGGATGGGCCAAAGGCAGGCTCTTAGAGCTGTTCTGAGACCCCTTTCTCTTGCCAGAAGCAATCGGATGAGAAAATGGAACTGTTGGTGCCTGTTGGAGCTTCAGCACAAACCCCAGAGAACTGCATTTTGCCCAAAGTCTAAGAAAACTGGCATGCTCAGTGGAGAATTTGGCCAGTGTCTGTCCTGGCTTTGCAGGAGGTTGGGAAATAAGGCCCGCCCTAAGCTCTAATGAGGCTCACCAGGGACCTTTCAGAGACTGCTTCTGACAGTAGCTTCAGGCTCCCTGCAGGATGTTGTGTATTGTTCTCATTGTAAGGGAGGAAACTTTGCAGGCTTCAGCAGGCCCTTTCTAGCTTCTGGATTTATTTGTAGTTTACTTTTTTTTCCTTTCTTTTCGTTGACCATGTGTTAAATACTCTGGACTTTTCTAAGACTTGCCGATAGATTTAGCACAGTAACCTAGAGGAGATTAACTCTTGAGTGGTTTGATTAAAATTATATGTTTAAGCAGTAGTGTTGTGCTTCGAATACAGAGTCTTGGGATCAAACTATGTCTTGTATGCTACATCTCAAGTCCACCGACCACCCTACACCCGCAGTCAGTATTTCGTGATTCTGAATTCTTTTGTTGACCACACTCCACTGTGTTGTGACAAATCGGCCTGTGGCTTCTTTGTCAGTTACTTTTATTTTCTCAGTGTTGATCTGTGCTGGGCATTTGCGGTGATTGTTTTCTGTCCTTTTGGCTCACTGCTGGCTCTCTCTTTCCCCCCTGGTTCAGTTTGAAGATAGTGAAGAGGACTTCGATCCTCGGTTTGATACGGACGACGAGCTTTCGTACCGGCGGGACTCTGTTTACAGCTGTGTCACGCTGCCTTATTTCCACAGTTTCCTCTACATGAAAGGTATGCCCTGCAGCTGCCCTGGTGCCTGGGTGAGGGGCTGAAGCGATGGGAAGCTGAGGCTGATGGAAGGGCGGCCGGGAAAACCGCCCCACGTCCCCCTTCCCTGGTGTTAGGCCCTGACAGCTGGCTGGAGGGGACGCCATGGTGGTGTGACGTTGGTGACCCGATCAGACTGTGTCAGGACGAAGGGTCTGCAGCCACCGTCACCGTTTTCAGTTCATCTCTCTCTGTTGCCTCCATGTCTCCTGTGTGTGTCAGTCACTCAGTCGCGTCCGACTCTTTATGACTCCATGGGCTGCAGCCCACCAGGCTCCTCTGTCCACGGGATTTCCCAGGCAAGAATACTGGAGTGGGTTGCCATTTCCCTCCTCCAGGGGATCGTCCCAACCCAGAGGCTGAACCCGGGTCTCCTGCACTGCAGGCAGATTCTTTACCATCTGAGCCCCCAGGGCAGCCCTCCGGGTCTCATATTTGTGCTCTCCTCCTCCCTCCCTTTCACCATCCCTGCATCTTTTCCTCTCTCTCTCTCTCTTTTACGCATGTGCAGACACACTTGTGTGCTGCCGCTGTGGTTGGTGCGACCCACTACAATGATAAAGCTGCATTTTTCCCTCCTGCAGGAGTCTTAGAGACCCCAGAGGGATGTCTTACAGACAGAAAAGTAAAGATCTGAGAGCGGGCCGCCCCTGGCTTGAACTGCCTGTGACACCTACTGTCTGTCCCTTGCTCATGATGAGAATTGTAATTGCATTATCTCATTGCCATGGAACTTGGCATGTATCGAACTGGACCTTAATGCTTGGGGACCTTGAGGCACCCTCCTTCTGGAAAAGTACTTAATCAGGACCTTGTCCCTGTGGCTTATTCCTGTTCTCGACCTTGACTTCCAAATCAGTGAGAGGGATCGGCAGAAACCACAATCAGCACCAGTAGGTCATCCAAAGAGGGGATTGTCTGGTTTCTCTCTCCACCCTCGGCTGGGTGAGGGGAGAGGCCACGTCTTGTGGGTCGGGTGGAGATAACAAGACCCGCCCTCCCCAGATGGTTTAAGTTCTTCGTGTTTTCTCTGACCATTCTGTGCTTTGCCTGTGCCTTGCTTGTCTGTTGGTATATTTTTCTTTTCTCATATCTCTTTTGTTCTCCTTAATACTTTTTCTGTGTGTTTGTGGGTTTTTTTCCTTTTAAGTTGGTTTCTTTTTTGCTACTTCACTTTCTTTCTTTGGTATCTGTGTAGCTGCTAACATCAGTCACTTACTTGTCAAATTTCTGCTGTTCTTAGCATCAAAGGGCTCGCGGAAACCCCTCCAGGTTTGTTTTAGGGGAGATCTTCCTATTGGTGAAAGGTACTAATTGATAGAAATTCTTGTAGTTGTGTTGGGATGAAAAAGATTGAAGAATTCTAACCAAATAATCGAGTGTTCATTGGATGAAGGAAAAAATGTCATCACAAAGCAGAGTCTAATAATATAACAAGTATCTAATCATAGCATTTTAAGATTTTCTCATGCATTTCCCAGAGTAGAGATAAGCTTTTTATTATTCTTATATTTTCCTCACCCCCTAATTAATCTAGTTCTCTAAGTTAGCTTAAAAATTCCCTTAATTCCCTTAATTCTCTTAATTGTAATATATGGCATTCATTTATTATATAATTGTCTTGATTAAAACAAATAAGATTATGAAAAAGTAAATGTACATTCAGAGCACTCAGATCCCAACATTAAAGCGTTAAAAGCTCAAGAAGGTAAGCAAGTGAACTTTTGGCAAACTCATCTCTTAATAAAACAAATTATTGTGTAACTGCATCACCATTTAATCTCCAATACGTTGTCGTTTGATGTTTAATAAGGCCTTAAGTTGTGACCAAAAGTTTCAAAGAAACGAGTGATAAGGCAAATCTAACCAGCAGATTATATTTTGTGAGTGTAAATCAGTTTGCACCAGCCTAATAACCTTCTAAAGGTGTTTACAGTCAGGAAACTAAGAACACTGATCAGATTCTCTAGATGAAATATGAAGGGAGCCTCCAGAATGGGGGAGGGAGGGCTGGGCGTGAGTCCCATCAATAACGGAAACACAACAGAGTGACTGGTAGTGATGACTGTTGTAATCTGTGTCTTTGAAACTACTGTGAATAACCCTTATCGTTCAAAGACGATAAGATAATAGGATAACTTTGTACTACAGTTTCCTCCTGGCTTATTTTAAGAAACTTAGATTAAAGCCACAAATCAAGAAGGAAAAAAAGTTTTCTTCTGGGAGTCCCTGGCAAGTTTGTTGTTTGTTAGGAAACAGCTCTGGTGCTTGGCAAGATCATAAAGGCTTCTCAGCAAGGTGAGCAGGACTTTCTGTAGAAACGAGACAGGGTTGTCATCTGTGTAAGTCAGAGATACAAGTGTGCTCCGCAACGCACACACAAACCAGTGTTTTCTTTGCTTCTCTTGTTCCACTGTGAAATTGAGACCTATAATCACTGAGCAACCATTGAAAAAAATTAATCTGAGAATGTCTGTTTTAAATATATTTCTAATCTGTAGGAGGAAAGCATTTCCTCTATATTCATTTTCACTATCCACATTTAGATACTCTTTATTTGTGTTACTGGTGGATCAAAGAGATAACTTATGGACATTTTACAGTTATTGAAGTAGATGTGGTATTCTTTGGTGGATTTGTTAAAACAGATTCTTGACTGATGGTGGCAAAATGTCACTCTTGAGTGTCTTGGGGCAAAATAAAATTAGAATAATAAAATTTTCCTGCTGGAAGCCTGTTAGAAGTATTTTTTTATGTTGTAAGCGATAATATCTGTATATCCTGGTCTAGTTTCCTTCAACCAGATTTATTTCCATGAAAGAAATTACAGCTAAATTCTCATGTTCACGATGCTATCACAGTTTGGAGTCTTACTTTGTTTCATAGTCTCAGTTTTATAGCTTGTACGTATAAACCATTTTCAGATAATGATGCTTTTCTCTGAAAAGATGTTTATTGAACAAAGTGATGTGTTATTTTCCTATGTAAGTTAGAGTTTATTGCTGAACTCTGGAATCTCTTATAGATATTGCTCCTCACATTGAACTAAGAAGGAAACTGTTAACTTGGACACAGTTTTAACCTAATTTCCCCTCCCTGGGGTGTCTGGACAGAAACATGATCCATAAGTATGGAAGTGGTTCTCCCCCTAACCTCTGCCCCAACCCCCATGGTCCTGCCTCACTCCAGGGTTAAAATATCAGTCCCTTTGTAGCCTTGGTGTTAAGCTCCTCACCAAAATGTCTAAGCTAAGTGAGTAGGAACTTCTTTGGAAATAAGGAAAGATTATATTCTCATGGTGTGCAGCATCTTAGTTCCCTGACCAGGTACTGAACTTGTGCCCCCCTGCAGCGGAAGTGCAGTGTCTTAACCAAAGGACCACCCAGGAGGTCCCAGGAAGGGTTCTGATTAATTCAACCAAGCCAGAGTGGTCCCTGCCCCCTGAACATGACCCTGCAGTACTATGATCCGTCATTGGGGGCATGTCTGAAGGCAGAACATTTGGTGCAAAGTTAAGGATGTGCTGAACCTTAAGACCTACTGATCTTAACATCCAACTTTCCTTAAATTCCTCCCCCCCTCCCCCGGCCCCGCAACCCTGGGGAGACAGGTGGCCTCATGAACTCCTGGAAGCGCCGCTGGTGCGTACTTAAGGACGAGACGTTCCTGTGGTTCCGCTCCAAGCAGGAGGCCCTCAAGCAAGGCTGGCTGCACAAGAAGGGCGGCGGCTCCTCCACCCTGTCCAGGAGAAACTGGAAGAAGCGCTGGTTCGTCCTCCGCCAGGCCAAGCTGATGTATTTCGAGAACGACAGCGAGGAGAAGCTCAAGGGCACTGTGGAGGTCCGGGCAGCCAAGTACGTTCATGAGCCCTGGCAGGGGCTTGGGGCTGCTTCCATCAATTAGGTCCCTGACTCCAAGCTGTCTGGGACACATTCTCTGAAGCAGTAGATTGTAGGAGGTGATCGAGAGTCCTCACCATTCCTTTCAATGGGCTGAATTATTAGGAAATCAGAGAAATAAGACCATCTGTGAAAGTTCCCTTGAGTTTTGAAACTTTCAGCTCTGGGTTATAAGATGCTCGCTGAACAGAGAACTAACCTGTTGGAAATGTGATTGGCCGTACACAGGAATCATGGTGTGGATATTGATCCATTGGTTGAGCATCTTGTCATCCTTTTATGGGTCAGCCTATCACTTTTGTTTCTTCCCACGCCCGACTAGCCAACAGATGGCTATGCTGGGAGCAGACAGTCCATCTGGAGGGGTGTGAAATGAATCGTTTGTGTCCCACCTTTGCTGGGTATCCTAGGCTTTTCATGCCAACAATGAGAGCAGCAGAGCTGGGGTTTGAATCCAACACCCCCCTTTTTCTGCCATCTTTTTTTTGGGGGGGGGAGTCACACCACTCAGCTTGTGGGATCTTTGTTCCCCAACCAGAGACTGAACCTTGGCCCATGGCAATGAAAGCGCCAAGTCCTAACCACTGGACCACCAGGGGAATTCCTGGTTCTTATGAACCAAAGCACTGAGCCATTGAGGGCCTATTGTATTTGTTTAAAAATTAAGGTTTTCAGAAAATACTGAGAATTTGAGGAGTAGCTGGTTTTCTTAGGTAACTAAATACTAAGCGTAAAATTTGGGGTAACCTGTAGCTCCACCCCACTCAAAGTGAGCAATCATGTATGTTTAGAAAATGGGTAAAAATAAGCTTTGAGAGACGGAATTAACCCCTGAATTCATGAGACCTGAAAATGACTTGTCGTTTCTACTCAGCCAGCATCAGGAGCTTTAGAAAATGGTTCATTGAAAAATGGAGAGTTTGACCAATTATGTATTTAATTTTAAGGACAAACAGTGAAATGCAAACAGCAGAGTCCTGGAACTTTCCAGGCTGCCCGTTTGGGGTTCCTGAGGAGGAGCCCATGTTCTATAGTCAGATGAGTTTGTGGGAGTTTGAGTCTGAGTGCTGCAAGTGTGTGCAGCATGGCCCAGCTCCGAGCCTCCTGCACTCTTCCCCCTGCCCTATGTACCACCCTGCCCTATGTACCACACTGCCCTATGTACCACCCTGCCCTATGTACCACACTGCCCTATGTACCACGATGGTCCTCTCTTCACCCCATAGGCGGGAGTCAGAGGGGGGGTGCTCACGGAGGCCAGGAGGCTGAGCCAGACAGTGGTCGTGAACTTCACCAGTGTAAATTTGATGGATGTTCCTTTTGCTGCTTGCTGTATAGCAAATAAATGCTTAATAGGGCCCTGTTCTCCAGGTGTTATGTAGAAGTTATAGAGGTAAGGAAGTGTTAGTTCTTCAGCTGTTGGTCATGTTCTGTAGAGAGAAGGCAATGAGTTATTAAGGTTTCACCATCATAAGGTTTTCTTCTTTTTTAATTTTTATTATATAAAAAATATATATTTTGTATTATAGAAAATTTCAGTCATATGCAAGCATAGGTTGGAGACTAGAATGAAATTCATGTGCTCATTATTCAGCGTTCAGTGGTTACCCACCCCCAGCCAGTGGTGTTTCATTTGTGATCCCACACTGCTCTTCCCCCCACCCCTGAAAATTACATTTTTTTGTTGTAGTTGACTGAGCTGCATGGCTCATAGGATCTTAGTTCCCCAGTCAGGGATTGAACCCACTCCCATGGCAGTGAAAACACCCAGTCCTAATCATTGGACTGCCAGAGAATTCCCCAAACTACATTTTTAAAGCAAGCCCTAACCATATGATTTCATTTGTGAATATTTGGTATTCACTTAAAGTTTAAGATGTTTTAAAATATATAATCACAATATTATGACCACATTTAAAAAGGAACATGAACTCCTTCTGTCATCCAAACTCTAGTCACTATTCAGATTTCCCCAGTTATCTTATAAATGGAGGTGACAGTATTATTGGTTCCAGTTGGTTTCTTTCTTCAAATCAGAATCCAAATAAGGTTCATAGTTTTTGATCTCTCAAATTGCTTTCAATTTATATACCATCCCCTTCATCTTTTCTTTCACTCCCTGTTATTGGAGATGCTGCCTTATTTATCCTGTAGTTGACAGGCTGTGTTTATTGAGACCCTGACAGTATCATCATCTCCAGGGAAACTTTGTGTAAATGCAAGTTACTGGGTTCTACCCTGAAAAACTCCACCTGAGTTTTTGAATGTTCCCCAGGATTCTGGTGGACCTGCTGTGGCTCAGAACCACAGCACCCACTCGTTTTATACACAAGGTAACTGAGTTCCCAGGTACCTAAGGGGCTGGTCTGGGATAATGTGGCCAGGTTAGATTTCCCCTGAGGATTGTCACCCTGCTCCAGAGGCTGCAGTATCAGACACTTGGCTGATCGCTCCCCCATCAGGGTCACCTCTCTCTTCTACTCTTAAGAAGGCATCACAGACTCTTGTGTGAATTCTGATCTTCTTGGCTTTTTAAAATATTTTATCTTAGTTGTTCTTCAGTTGCCAAGTTATGTCCAACTCTTTGCGACCCTAGGGACTACAACACTCCAGGCTTCCCTGTCCTTCACCATCTCCCAGAGTTTGCTCAAACTTTAGTCCATTGAGTTGGTGATGCCATCCAACCACCTCATCCTCTGTCGCCCCCTTCTCCTCCTGCATTCAGTCTTTCCCAGCATCAGGGTCTTTTCCAGTGAGTCAGCTCTTTGCATCAGGTGGCCAAAGTTTTGGAACTTCAGCATCAGTCCTTCCAATGAGTATTCAGGGTTGATTTCCTTTAAGAGATCTCATCTCGGTGATTCTAGCTAAAAGGTCATACCATATTTATTTTTTCTAAGTGGACTGCTGAATGTTCTAGTTGTAAAATAAGTGTTTTACTGGAAACAGCTGTGCTACTTCAGCTGTCAAAGCAAGCTGTCTGTATCCCCGACACCCTTCTTCCTCAAGGAGATCGCCATCTCTGGTCCCATCCTAACAGCTGCTTGTGTTTTATCCTGCTCTTCTTAGCCTGGTCCACTGAGTTTGAACCTCTAGGGTGGTTTAAGAATGTTAGGATCAGATCAAGGCGAAATTGAGATCTAGAAGCACTCAAGTCCTGCTCTTCACCCCAAAGCCCCTGGTGGAAATAGTGTGTCCTTACCAGAGGAATTCAGAGGTGTCAGTGGCGGCCTGAAACCTAGATGGAATGCTGTGATGAATGAAAGTGCTCTTGCAGATTGGCCGCAATGTGGGGGTCCCTTATAGAACAGTGGGGGAGCCTAGGGAAGGTACAGGCAGAGTGGGGGCACCTGAACTGGGTGTGCCTTGGATGGGCCAGTGGGAGAAGAGAGGCCCCTCCCTAGAGAAGTCAAGAATGCCCCCCAACCCCATTCCCACCTCCTCCCACACACACCCAGCAGACCCCCCCATTCTCGAGCAAGGAGGAATCTGCCACCCCCAGAGACCCCGTCATCATTTCTGAAAGTGAAAAGGCTAAAGGGTTGGTGTCTGATTTTTCAGTTGCTGTGGAATTTCTCTTCTTGCCCCCTCCTCAAGCATTCATTCTGTGTTGGGCGCTTATGTTCCCCTGCAGGGAGATCATAGATAACACCAGCAAAGAGAACGGGATTGACATCATCATGGCCGACAGGACCTTCCATCTGATCGCGGAATCCCCGGAAGATGCCAGGTGAGGCGCTGGGCTGTCAAGTCGGTCATAGCTTCATCCTCGCTTCTCTGTTGGCCTGGGTGTCACATGGGTTACTGTTGAGCCGACCAGCCCCGAAAAGCTCTTAACTGACTTTTCTCATTGGGTGTTTCTGTTAGGATGGTTGAAGGACTGAGTCAGAAGAGCTGAACTGACAAGTGTTGAATACTTGTCTCCTGGGGACTCTTTCACTGGGCTTTATGTCTGTTATAGTAACAAAGCACATGGATTTCCAGCTTCACTTGCCACTGGCTTTCCAGTTGGGTCCACTCAGGCTTTTATTGTCACCAGCAGCATGTGGAAACTGCGCTCCCACACACAGCTGAAAGCCACCCTCTGGAAGCCTCTGAGCTTTGGAAGGGAGCTGCTGTGGTTTGCTTAAAGGTTGAAAAAGCAGGAACATCCACCACTGGCTGTTTAAACAAATGCCAGGATTGTGGCATTTGGGAGGGTGCTTAAGGCTGTGACAGTGAAGAATTCCATGGCTGGAGAGATCGTTAACACTTGGAACATACTGTATTTCAAGCAGTGTTCAAAATGCTTCACGTGTTTTAACTCATTTAATTCTCACAACAACCCGACAGGGTAGCAGGAGGATTACTGTTACCCGATTTTACACAGTAAGAGACTGCGGTACAGAGAAAAGTGAAAGTGATGTCGCTCAGTCGTGTCCGACTCTGCGACCCCATGGACTATATATATAGCCCACCGGGCTCCTCCGTCCATGGGATTCTCCAGGCAGGAATCCTGGAGTGGGGTTGCCAGGTCCGTCCCCAGGGGATCTTCCCGACCCAGGGATCCAACCCGGGTCTCCCGCATTGCGGGCAGACACTTTACCCTCTGGGCCACCAGGGAAGCCCCAACAGAGAAGAGCTAGTATAATCCGTAAAGGAAGGCAAGCTCAGTTCTGTTGAAGAGAGGCAGGAAGCCTCTTAAGGAGCTTGGACTTCTGACTGAGCTGAGAAGACAGTGGGGTCTCTTATTGGCTGTGGCAAGTTGTCTGACTTTCCTGGACCTCGGGGTCCGTTGTTGGGCCGAGATGTGGCACAAATTAAGGACTGGGGTTTGCCCCTCAGTGTGACGCGTGGCAGGGTCGCTCAGGAGAGCCTGTGTCTTGTCCGTCCCTGCTGCTTTCTGGGTGTGTCAGGTCAGGTTGGAGCTGCCTGTCATCCAGCGCCACAAAAGGAGCTTGTCTGAGCTCAGAACGCTCATCTGAGCAGTGCCACAAAATGCCTTCTAATTTATGAGGGTGACGTCCTTTGGCCTGTGTTCTTCACTTTTCAGAGCTTCCCTGGTAGCTCAGATGGTAAAGAATCTGCCTGCAATGCAGGAGAACCCAGGTCAGCCCCTGGGTTGGGAAAGATCCCTTGGAGCAGGGAAAGGCAACCCATTCCAGTATTCTTGTCTGGAGAATTCACTTGTCAGCTCAGAAATCACTAGAATCTTCCGGAGAGTTCTTGGGGCCTTTATGACCCCTTGCCCTTTGGATGTTTCTGTGTTGATACAACACCATGGGCAGCAGCATGAAGAGCAAAGAAAATAATTCTTCCCATGGGAACGAACTAAAACCCCCCCACTCAGATCCATAAATCATGACACAACGCTGGAAAAACAAGCAGACCTGGAATTACAGCCCCATCATTCTGTCTGGGACTCCTGGAGGCCACATGTGGTTTGCCACGGTCCAGGGAATGCCCACGGCTTTGCAACTGAATTATAGACCCAGTGTTTGGCAGCAGCCCTGCCTGTTTTGTGCCATAATGAACCTGCTAAATTTAACATTTGGAATATTGTAGCCAAGGACTTTTTGCCCTGACCAGTGGAACACATTTTTAAAAGTTCTTTTTCAGATTCTGAGTTGTACTTGATCTAGAAGAAGAGATTTTTTAGATTTGAAGCTGTCACCTGTATAGATGGAAGCCACAGCAATTTTATTTGTGTGTGTGTGTGTTCTGTCTGTCTGATCCCATGTGGCCTACATTTTAAATGTAAATGTTGCTCAGTGTTTGACTTGGGATATTTTTGAGCTTTATAAAGCAATGACTGAAGTCTTGCCTTTGGGTTAACTAGAATTGATGAACAAATTCATATTAAAATGTTTCCATTGGTCTCCCTAAGAGTCGCTGTATGTTGAGTATTTTCAAGCTCTTGGTTACATGTTTCTGCTTTAGGAATCACAGGAGATTTTAGTGCTTTGCTATAAATAATTTACATGACTTACCTTTAAATATAGGTATTAATTGCTTTACTTAAATATGCCATTGGATACCAAGTACTTTCTCAGCTTTAGTTACAGGAGTGTGTGTATGTGTCTGATCAGCCCCCTACAGGAGAAGGGCATCTTCTGGCATCTCACATTTGGTACCTCTCACTTGTAGTTGCTTAGTAAATAATGGATGGATGGATGGACCAACAGACAACTGGATATTCGTAGTCATTTTCCTGAAGCGTGTATTGTGTTTCTAATTACAACATAACTTTTGTTCTGCTTGACTTTTCTGGAATTGGCCTGTTTTCCTTCATTATCTGAATCTGATGAGGCTGGAAGTACCAAAAACCTTTTGAAATGAAGACAGAGGAGTTCTCTAGTCAAAATAATTTTCTACGTTAGGCATTTTCTATTTTCCACTCTCCAGTGGTTTTATGTGGAAATCCTATCAGGTGTTTGGAAACCTCATCCTGGGATTGAATAGGGAAAGTAGACCCCCGAGATGATGCTCTTATATTATAGGCCTTCTTACCTTGGAACATACTTTTTAAAACTGAGAGGGCACTTGAATGTTTCCTAAGTTATAAATAATATCTTCAGTAAAGACTCTTGACTGAAGGGTTTTGGGTAGAACTGAGGGTTTCATTTCTTGCTGCAATTTCTCTAGAAGCTCTTTATCATCATCATTAAATGTCCATGTGAATGTCGGGCCAGAGAAAAGGGTTTTCCCACTGATCGGAAGTCGCCTCAGATGGTACTTCAAGATACCTTGGCTGTTTGTTCCACCCTTGCTCCTTTGGTAGTAGGAAATCCACATTTACCCATGAGGAACAGGCAAATTAAAGTGGCTCAGAGATGTCAGTTTTTCAGGGGAGGTGGAAAAGCGCGTCCCTGTTGTAAGTGCAGAGGTTGGCCCTGCCTTAAGCCTTGCTGTCTCCTTCCCACAGCCAGTGGTTCAGTGTGCTGAGTCAGGTCCACGCATCCACAGACCAGGAGATTCGGGAGATGCATGATGAGCAGGCAAACCCACAAAACGCTGTGGTATGTGAGCTGCAGTGCGGAGGGGGGCGATCCCGAGGGGGTGAGGGGACCGGGAACTTGGGGACAGTTTGTTTGTTTTGTTTTTTAGTAAGTAATAGTATAATAATTGGGCTTTCCAGGTGGCTCAGTTGGTAAAGAATCCACCTGCAATGCAGGAGATGCGGGTTTGATCCCTGGGTTGGGAAGATCCCCTGGAGGAGGGCATGGCTACCCACTCCAGTATTCTTGCCTGGAGAATCCCCATGGACAGTGGATCCATGTCCTACATGGACGGGGAAGGCTACCATCCATGGGGTCGCAAAGAGTTAGACATGACTGGAGTGACTAAGCGCACACACACTATAATAATTAAAGAAACAGGAACATTTTGGTAAAGATCATGAAGAAAAACAAGAAATTATAGAAGATTGTGAGTAGTAATAGATTACAGTTTGCCGATCTTGAACAAAAAAAAATCTAATTTTTATGAAATCGTGGAAGCTTATTATATTTTCTTCAAAAGATTTAGTGAATTACAAATCGTATTCATTCTGTCATTAATCTCTCCCAGACATGTATAAACAGAGACACAAAACCATATTTTAGAAGTCATTTCCTTTTCTTGTAAATATAAAATTCAAGATAGATCATAATATAAATCAGAAAATTGGTACAATTGAAAGAAGTTCGTAAACACCCTTTACTGAAAGTATTTTAGGAACAAGACAGAAAGATTCGCTTATAATTTATTTAATGAGTAGACTGTAGATTCTGCCCTGTCTCAAGGCTGTCTGTACTGAATGAAGGGGAATGTTTCCTTAGATAACTATTACTTCACTGTTAACACAAAAAGAAGGAGCCTGTTTTGTTTGCCTGCTTGGAGAGGCATCATCTAGGGATGTTATCATGATGCGTGCTGTAGTCCATGGTTCTCTGAGTTTCTCTGCTTTTCGTTCCTTTCCAGGGCACTTTGGATGTGGGACTGATCGATTCTGTGTGTGCCTCTGACAGCCCAGATAGGTAAGCTCAGGTGTGATGCTTAACAAAAGTACCTGCTCATTTCCTGCAGGCACCCACAGGCCTCTACGCTGTGGCCTTAGAGATGACTCCAGGCTTCGTGTTCCCACCCGGTCCACTCCAGCAATCATGGTCTTCCTCTCGGGGTATCTTTGGAGTGTGGGGGATCAGGGGTGAGGGAGAGCATGGAAACCTAATATAGACAGTCATAGAGACAAACAGGCTTCCCGGGTGGCCCCATGGTAAAGAATCTGTCTACAGTGCAGGAGATGTGGCTTTGATCCCTGGGTCAGGAAGATCCCCTGGAAAAGGGAATGGCAACCCACTCTAGTATTCTTGCCTGGGAAATCCCATGGGCAGAAGAGCCTATGGTCCTTGGGGTCACAGAAGAGTCAGATACAACTTGATGACTAAATACTAACAACAACAAAAAAACAGGGAGAAACTTGGGATTCATATAGGAAGGAAATGCTTGCGTCCCAGCACAGGGGTGGGTGAACTTCCCCCTTCTATACTTTGATAATGAATTGAAAAAGGATTTTGATGGAAGTTTATATGTAGAGTATTAATAAATTAAACTACAGTCATTTATTTTCCTTGACATGCCTTCCTTACCCATGCCCTTAAAAATAGCATATTTTCAGTTTTGTTTTTTTTGTTTTTGTTTTTGAAGGCAAATCATCTTTGGCAGTGGTCTCAGGGGTCTTTGTACCCAGTGACCATCATCTTTACCATCTTTAATTTGCTTTTCCACTTAAGAATTCTGAGTACAAGTGGGAGTTGACTTTTGCCTTCAATAACATTGCTTTAGAGAGAATAGAAATGAATTAAAATTGACAACAAAAATCATGTCTCCTGGGCCAAATGAGAGTTCTGAGGTGTCCATCACTCACCATTCATGAAGGCTTTTCTGAACTGTATTCTTTGTTTCTACTAGTCACCCTGCACCTCCTCATACCTGGCTCAGGAACCTTGAACACTCGCGTGTCATGTCAGTCATCAAAGCCCAGGTCCTTATTCTGACGGTCACATTCCTGCCTGCATCTCTCTTCTTCTAAACCCCTTCCTCTGGCACATTGGGCCTGTGATGATCCATGGGAGAAATGTCCATCCCTACCTGGCTTTTCCCTCTTCCCCACCTGCTCACCTTTCTCCTTTCCCAACTCTAGAAAAATATTGTTTTTTAAGGAGCACCTGTCTGTCCATACCATAGTCCTGTTCTTCTTTCTTTTCCTTGAATTTTTGCAGCACTTAACTTCAGCAAACATTTGAAAAGTTGCAAAATATTGTTCGTAGTCCCTAGGTCCAGTGATTAAGAATTAATAGAAGCAGGATCCTATGAGAGACTCAGCACATTGCCAGATAAAAAGATGCAGGAGAAAGTAAATTTCCATTATTAATTTATCTCTTCCTGGAAAAGGCCCCCTTGTCAGCTCATACTAAGGTCATGGATCCAGGTGGCTCTCTGTTCCAGGCATAGTCAAGTGTATAAGATGTTCCACTTACAGCTGTTTACTGATCTTCTGTTACTGGTGTCTGACATTTCATTACCAACCCACAGAAATATTATCCAAGGCAGGAAGAAATTTACTTTGGAGAGGCATCCAAAAAAAATCTTTCCCCCACAGTCACCTTGGTTAGCCTGCCCGGAACCGAATTTCGTCTGGAAAGTTTTGCATGAAGAAATGTTTTCCCTTCCAGGACCTTTCAGAATGTGTTGCTCCAAGTGTAAAGGTTAATGAGGCATGAAATAAATCCTGCAGAAATGAGCGAGGTTTGCCTCAGCAGAAAATACAAGTAGCACTGCCATTTTTCTCCCCGTGACCCGTAAGCCGGGAAAAAGACGTTCAGTCTTGGTTCACTCGGAGGTGAGGGTTTCAGTGGAGCTAAGCGGTTTTGCTTCCTTCTCTCTCCGCCGCTCAGACCCAACTCGTTCGTGATCATCACGGCCAACCGGGTGCTTCACTGCAACGCCGACACGCCGGAGGAGATGCACCATTGGATAACACTGCTGCAGAGATCCAAGGGCGACACCAGAGTGGAGGGCCAGGAATTCATAGTGAGAGGTGATGCCCTGAGGCTTTCTGACTTACGGAGTCCTGTTCTCATCTACATGAGCATTTGCTACATTTCCATTTTGAACCTCTTTGAATAATTTTGCCTTTTTTTTTTTTTTTAAGTTGGAGTATAATTGCTTTGTCCAGGTTCATAGACATCAATTTGGGCAGACTTGGGGAGATGGTGAGGGACAGGGAGGCCTGGCATGCTGCAGTCCATGGGGTCACAAAGAGTCGGACACAACTCGGTGACTGAACAACATAATTGCTTTACCGTGTTGTGTTTCTGTTGTACAAAGAACTGAGTCTGCCGTATATATGCATATATCCCCTCCTCCTTGGATGATCTTGCCTGCTGGCATTGTTAAAAATCATCAAGGAAGGAAGGATGGTGGCCACTGCTAGCAGACATACAGAAAGACAGTCCATTTGTAAGCCAATGGTCACCTGGTACGAGATGCTGCTCATCCTGGTTTTGAATAATTAACACTTCAGTCTGTGTTTCCAGGGTGGTTGCACAAAGAAGTGAAAAACAGTCCGAAGATGTCTTCCCTGAAACTGAAGAAACGGTGGTTTGTGCTCACACACAATTCCTTGGATTACTACAAGAGCTCGGAGAAGAATGCTCTGAAGTTGGGCACCCTAGTCCTCAATAGCCTCTGTTCGGTCGTCCCACCCGATGAGAAGATCTTTAAGGAGACGGGTAAGCAGTGCAGTGTGCTTCGGGCTGATCATGCTTGAGATGTGGCCCGATTGATCATAGGAGTTGCCGGTTTGCTCCGAGCAAAGGGGTGAGGTCCCCACCTAGCGTGTGTACATTCCCTCCTCTCCTCTCCAAAAATATCTCTTTCCTTGTTCAATATCTTTTGAGGCTGTCCGTGGTTACCTATATGAACACTTGATAATGTAAACCATAGTAAAGGGTCCTGATTTTTTGAGTTGCAGAAAGATTCTTCTCAGGGCAGTGAAATATAAACAAAGGTTTTCCTGCAGAACACCTTGTTTTTCTGTGCTTCTGTTTTTTTGTCTTTCTTACCATTGCACCCTGAGAGTCATAATGCAGCCTAAAAACAAGGTAGAACCTGAGTGTCAGTGAACATAACCCAGTAGAATATAAAGTAGTCACACAAGCTTCTTTTTCTTTTTCTCTTTGGGTATTATGAAAGATGTTTCTAGATTGTTTATTTTGACTTTTGTTGCTAGTTGTGACTTTGTGCTTTTTTAGTATGGTTACTGCATTCAAAAAATACTCATTTTTTGTTTTTTTTTAACTGAAATCACTCCATTGCACTTTCGTCTGGTGTCTGAACACTTGGTCTGCTTGCTTTGCATAAATAGTTTCTTTTGAAGGGAGGAGGGAAAATCGTAAGGAAGAGAAGGAACAGAAAGGGAGGAAAAAAAAGAAATCTGAGGGAAGAGTTCTCACTCTTGTCCAGAGCCTTGAACAGGACTTTAGTTTATGCCTGTTGCTTTTAGAGCAGATGGTACTAATTATATGTTTGATTCTGGGCTTATCATTTTAATGTTTGTCTCTCCCTCTCAGCTGTAAATTCCACGTGACTGGGTATCTAGTGCAGGGCAGGGCATATGGAAGAAGTCAGCAAATAGCTACTGAACTCAATAATAAGGGACTCAGGTGGAGACGACGTGGGTGCTGGATTTCTGGGACTCTGGTACGGGGATGTCACCTTGGTCCCCAAGGTTAACACTGGTATGATTGTGTCGCTGCTCTCACAGGCTACTGGAACGTCACCGTGTACGGACGCAAGCACTGCTACCGACTCTACACCAAGCTGCTCAACGAGGCCACCAGGTGGTCGAGCGCCATTCAAAACGTGACCGACACCAAGGCCCCAATTGACACCCCCACGCAGCAGCTGATTCAAGATATCAAGGTGAGAGTGGTCATGGTGGTTCATGGTTGCTCCCAGATTCTCACCCTCAGGACACCAAGATGTCAACATTGGTCATGCTTCATTTTCACTCTGTAATCGAAACTACCTCTTGGTCAATTTCGTGTTTGTGCATCCCAGGTTTTAAAAAATCTAAATGCTCGACTGCACGTGGAATGTGATGCTAAAGCTATCCTGTCTCTGGGGAGGTGTTAGGTGTGGCTGCGGAGGCAAACCCAGCTGTAGAACTGTGTAGGCAGAGGGACAGTGGTCTATAATTTGGGGTGCGGGCTCCCCAGTCGCAGGGACGTGGTGTGACCTGTGTGGGGGACAACCTGCATGCCACAGATTCCACTTGAGCCCAAGTTGGGGCCCTTCTAGTAGTCACAAAATAATTCTACTTTCACTCAACGGTTTCTGGACCACACAAGTGGATTCCTTAAGAGCCCATAACCTAAATCTAATCCCTAGGGCCCAGTCATATCTGACTCTTAACGACTGCATGGACTGTAGCCCACCAGGTTCCGCTGTCCATGGGATTTTCCAAGCAAGAATACTGGAGTGGGCTGCTGTTTCCTCTTCTAGGGGATCTTCCCGACCCAGGGACCAAACTTGCGCCTCCTGCATTGGCAGGTGGATTCTTGACCCCTGCACCACCAGGGAGAAACCCAGGATGGGTCTAGGATATTGGAATCCTTGTTAGGTGCCTCCAAACTCACAGAAGAAGCTCCAAAGTTTCTGGACCAACAGTGACCTTGTTAAATTGTGATTTTTTGTTGATAAAGATTATTTCCTCTGATAATGAATGAATGAATAATTAAATGGCAGCCATGAACAAGGATCACAGCACTCATTTTCTAGGAATGGAAATGAAGATGTGGGATGTTCTAGTTGCATTGTTCACATAATGGGTCAGTCCCTGGTGCAGAAGCAAGTCAGGGGAAATTATTTTTATGCTGTTCCTACAAATTTTCCACGTGGGCAGGGTTCCAATATGAAGGAAAGAGCCAGAGCTGTGACAGAAAAGATACCAGAATGATAGTGAGGCAGGCATTTATTTACTGATGTACATCAAAGGAAAGTAACTCATCAGATCCAGGAAGGAAGCTGTGCCTTTGTAAAGGTGGGAGAGGGTCTAATACATTGGTAGGGCATTATTACCCCCCAAATTCAAGTCATGCTCTTGATTCCAAAATATGTTCTCTGGGTATTTGGAGTCAGATTCCTATAAGTCAGTTATCCTACAAACTACAGAACTGTCCAGGGAACCCTTGAAACTAATATGTCATTAGGAACAACTGAAACTAGTAATGTCATTTCTTGTCTTAAAAAAAAAAATGAATTTTTGGAAGCTTTTTTGTGAGAAAAGAAAGAAAAAAGCACATATCAGCTGAACTTTCTTTTCAGAGCTGTATCTTATCTACCCCTCTACTTACTATATAAATCAAACATGAAAGAGTAAATAGTTTTTAACTGTGAAACAGTGCTTCTTAACATTTAGAAGCACTTCTTAACTTAGACAAACACATTTAATTCATTTGAAATCAGATGTTTTTAAAAAAGTAAGTATAATTTTTTTTAAAGAAAGTTAACATATTTCTTTCTTGTTTTCAGTTGAGTGTTACTGAAAAACTTTCATAGTGGAAATGAAATTGGCACGATAGAATGATTTATTGCCTCTCCTTCAACTTTTCTGTTGATTCAAAGTTCTAAAAATAATTGTGACTTTTTCAGATCCCAAATAAATGTTTTAGAAATATGAATACATGATGAAATTCTCTGAGAGGAGCTCTTATATTTCAGGAGTTCTCAGGAAAGAACGGTCTCACTGATAGCATAGTGTCATTTTCAGATGGAGGCTAGAAAGACCAATGAGAGACCTAGCAAAATATATTTTTTTTTCCTAGTGGCCGTACCACACAGCTTGCAGGATCTTAGTTTCCCAACTAGGGATCATACCCAGGCCCCCTGCAGTAGAAACAGAGTCCTAATCACTGAACAGCTAGGGAATTCTTATTTTTAAAATGAATTACAAACAAGGATAGTGTGATTTTGCCAAATGACTTATGGCTAAACAATTAGCCAGAGAAGTTATTAATTTTTTAAGTATATGTAATTCCCAGAGATTGCTCCTTAGAAAAAAACCCATGACAAACCTAGACAGCATATTAAAAAGCAGAGACATCACTTTGCTGACAAAGGTCTGTATAGTCAAAGCTGTGCCTTTTTCAGTAGTCATGTATGGGTGTGAGAATTGGACCATAGAGAAGGCTGAGTGCTGAAGAATTGATGCTTTTGAACTGTGATGTTGGAGAAGAGGCTTGAGAGTTCCTTGGACTGCAAGGAGATCAAATGAGTCAATCCTGAAAGAAATGAACCCTGAATATTTATTGGAAGGACTGATGCTGAAGCTGAAGCTAGAATCCTTTGGCCACCTTTTTCATTGGAAAAGACCCTGATGTTGGGAAAGGTTGAGGGCAGGAGGAGAAGGGGACAACAGAGGATGAGATGGTTGGATGGCATCAATGGGCATGAGTTTGAGCAAAACTCCAGGAGTGAAGTGAAGGACAGGGAAGCCTGGCGTGTTGCAGTCCAATGGGGTCGTTCAGACACAACTTAGTGACTGAACAATACCGACAATCTCCAGAGAGAAGGTTTTTTAATAACATAGGAAAAAATATGCAAACCAAAGAAAGAGAATGAGAATAAGCTATGTAAGAAAAACAGGAGTGTGTGATTTATCCTGAAACATCACTTGTGGCTCTCTTGGTACTTGAGATGATTAATGCTGGATTCCCACCACCATCCCCAAGCTGCAGGTGTTTCGTGACGTATGAAAACCATTCGCGTGCAGGTGGATACAGGTGGCTTCGTTCTTTCATGTGTATGCTTATTATGATAAGCTCGTGGGCATTCTCTCATGGCCCCGTTCTTCTCAAGGAGAACTGCCTGAACTCAGACGTGGTGGAGCAGATATACAAGCGGAACCCCATCCTGAGGCACACCCACCACCCGCTGCACTCGCCGCTCCTGCCCCTGCCCTACGGAGACATCAACCTCAACCGTGAGTCCCGAATTCCACCCAGATCCGGGACATGGTGCTGTGGTTCCCTGTGAACTCTTGAGCCCCATCAGATTAGCGTTGATTGGTTAATTAAGAGGATTGTCGTATTAAAGAACATGCCAGTTCTCCCCAGGAACTCACAGTACCCTTCATATACCAGAACTGGGGTTCCCAACTGCCAGGATCCGATGCCTGGTGATCGGAGGTGGGGCTGATGTAATAATAAGAGAAATAAAGTTTACAGTACATGTAATTCACTTGAGTCATCCCCAAACCAACCCCACCCACCTTACCTGGTCCGTGGAAAAGTTGTCCTCCATGAAATCGGTCTCTGGTGTGAAAGCAATTGGGGAACACTGTGAGAGGCAGACCCTGAACAGGTGTCTTACCTGTCAGCTGTGGAACCTGTTTGGCATAGACCAGCTTCTCAGTAAGCATTTTGCACAGTGAAATAGTTCAGTTATGTGTTTAAATAGTTTAAACAACTAAAAATAGTTTAGCCTGCCTCTGTTGGGCTGATTGGAGTGTCCACGGCACAGGGCGGGGGCGGGGGCGCGGTCACCGCATCCTGAAGTAGCTCTGGTCCCCAGCCCTGCCTCTTGTCCGCTGCTCAGCAGGTGCCTTCTCTGAGCCCCGCATGCCCAGAGGGTGCCGTCTCCAAACCCCTCGTGTGACTCTCTGTTTTGCTCCTAGTGCTCAAAGACAAGGGCTACACGACGCTTCAGGACGAAGCCATCAAGATATTCAACTCCCTCCAGCAGCTGGAGTCCATGTCCGACCCTATTCCCATCATCCAGGGCATCCTCCAGACGGGGCACGACCTCCGGCCTCTGCGAGACGAGCTGTACTGCCAGCTCATCAAGCAGACCAACAAGGTGCCCCACCCGGGCAGCGTGGGCAACCTCTGCAGCTGGCAGATCCTCACCTGCCTGAGCTGCACCTTCCTGCCCAGCCGCGGGATCCTCAAGTACCTCAAGTTCCACCTGAGAAGGTACGAGGTGGCCTGGGCCGTGCTGCTCACGTCGGGGGTGCAGTGGCCCGCGGCTCCAATAACTCAGACCCCGAACAGAAGACGCCTGGGGTTGGTCAGCCTCCTAGGTCACCTGAGCAGCTTAGCGGGGGCAGACGACCTTTGTGTCTCTAAACCACATGGGGCTGGCCCAGGGACCAGGTCACTTTGAGGGTGGTGTCCTGCTGTGTAAGACATTGGATAAATTTAACACCACCACTGTATATAAGGGCTTCCCAGTGGCTCAGCAGTACAGAATCCATCTGCAATGCAAGAGATGGGTTTGATCCCTGGGTTGGGAAGATCCCCTGGAGGAGGGCATGGCAACCCACTCCAGGATTCTTGCCTGGAGAATCCCCATGGAGAGAGGAGCCTGGTGGGCTATAGTCCATGGGGTTGCAGAGAGTTGGACACATCTGAAGCAACTTAGCACACGCAAACTCTATATAAACAGGAAAAGAACAAACAAAAAAAACCTTAGATGTTTGTTTCAGATCAAGCAGGTGGAAACTGTCTGATTCAGATGCAGATTAACTGTGAAAAAGGGATTTTCACAGGACAGTATGAGGCACGTGGCTTTTTCAAATAGCTCTGCAGAGATCAGCTGGTAGCAAAAGTTGCTCTCAGTCATACTTGGAGCTTTGGTCTCTGGATTTTCTGTCTTTCTTCCTTTCTTTCTCTCTCTTCCTTTCCGCTGCTTTCGTCTTTAAACAGCACAAGGTGAGCTACAGACACGGCTGACGTTTGCCCCACACACCACTGGGACCCCACTGGCCACCTTGGTCTGCAGCACCTTGAAGCTGTCCAACTCTACCTAGCCATCCATGCTCACTCTGGCAACTAACAGTCAGCGTTTGTCTCCTAGGATACGGGAGCAGTTTCCAGGAACTGAGATGGAAAAATACGCCCTCTTCATTTACGAATCTCTTAAGAAAACCAAATGCAGAGAGTTTGTGCCTTCGCGAGATGAGATAGAAGCTCTGATCCATCGGCAAGAGATGACGTCCACTGTGTACTGCCATGGCGGGGGTTCCTGCAAAATCACCATCAACTCCCACACCACGGCTGGGGAGGTAAGCGGGAGGCCCAAGTGCCCACACGCTTCCTCAGGTCAGGAAAATTGTGCACAGTTAGGCTGGCATACTGCAGCTGCTCCGTAAACGAGGAAGTGCCCATAATCCTGCTAATCTAAGAAGCAGTGGTGTGTCTAGTAGAGATTATGGACCTGACTCAGATACACCTACCATGACAAGGGTGTATCTGATCGTTTCTGCAGCACCGCAGTTTACTGCAGAAATGATCAAAGTATTTCTGTTCGCCACACAAACATCTGGAACATGGGGTCTTCCCGGGTTGCTCAGTGGTAAAGAATCTACCTGCCAGTGCAGGTGCCATTGGAGACGTGGTTCAATTCCAGGGTCGGGAAGATCCCTGGAGGAGGCCAAGGCAACCCATTCCAGTATTCTTGCCTGGAGAATCCCCATGGACAGAGGAGCCTGGCGGGCTACAGTCCATGGGGTCACAAAGAGTCAGACATGACTGAGCGACTAAACAACAACAGCAATCTAGAACACTGGGAGAGGGGAACACAGTTTTTTTCTTTCTTTTTTCAATGTAAACTTAGTATTAATATTGCAAAACCAATGGGCTAAAAGGAATAGTGCAATAAAACCCAGGAAAGCTGGTGTAGCAGAAATATCAACAGATATCACTATTAGACAAGAGGGCTTTATTTTTGTTTTACAATTTTATTTACCTATTTTTTTTGGCTGAGCTGGGTCATTGTTGTGGTGTGTGGGCTTCTCATGTCTTGGTACACAGGCTTAGTTGCCCCATGGCATGTGGGATCTTAGTTCTCCAACCAGGGATCAAACCTGCATCACCTGCATTGGAAGGCAGATTCATAACTACTAGACCACCAGGGAAGCCCCCAAAAGGACTTTAGTTTCATGCACTTGCTAGTTTTCAAGAAACTGGCCCAGCATCTGCCCCTACCAGGAGGCAGAGTATCCTGTGTTCTTTCTGGCAAGGAAGACAGAGAACTGATTTCAAGAGAACCAGGGGGAACAGCACCTTTGAAATTCTACACACGACGGTGTCGGAAAGCTGCTTGGACCCTCGCGTGTGCCGGCAGCTCCCTCTGGCTTCTGATAAAGGCATGTTCTAGAACCACAGCTGAGGACCCCGTGTGTTCCAGGTGGTGGAGAAGCTGATCCGAGGCCTGGCCATGGAAGACAGCAGAAACATGTTCGCGCTCTTTGAGTATAATGGACACGTCGATAAAGCCATCGAGAGCAGGACCATCGTGGCAGACGTGTTGGCAAAGTTTGAAAAGTAAGTTCCTTCTCCCTGAAGTGGCAGCAGATTAGAAAGAAGTTAAGAGAAAGAGGGTTTGAACTTCTATTCCATTTTCATCTTCAGCGCATATTTGAATCCGCCTCATTTTACCTGTGCTGAAGCATATTTAATTTCTCATCTCTCTGCTGCCTGTTACCCTTGACCCTGGACAGAGCCACTGTCTCAAATAGGATTCACTCATCCTTGTTCCTCCGCCCCATTCCTTCTCTCGGTCCCCTGTTGTTCCCATTATCTTGGAATTTTCTGATTTTTCTTAGATCTTCACTTGTCATTAGCTTTGAAGCTCCCAGCTTCAAAGTGAGTGAGTAGACAGAAGCCGGCTTATAAACTCTCCAAACCCCATTTAGTATCTCTTGGACCGGCAATATTTACAGCCCCCAAAGTAACACAGAAGATAGTCCTACTCTGGAATGATTCTAGTGCCAATGACAAGACTCCAGGCAGGCTGGGCCCTCGCCCTCCCCGACTGCATAAGGGGCAGAAGCAGCTTTAACTTAGAAATGTGGCAGGGGACCATGAGGTTTAGAGCAGCCCCAAACTTCAAGTCTCTTGAGAAGTGACATCCTCTCTTCTGGGTGGGCCTGGTCTAAGTGCTTTGGTGGAAATAAGCCAAAATGGAAAGAAAAAAAAAAAGATATTTCTACTTTATGTAAACACAGCTTCCCTAATATTCATGTCAGTTTTTGTTCAGGTTGGGTTTTTTTTGTTTGTTTGTTTGTTTGTTTTTTCCTGTGCTGTGGGCTTGTAGGATCTTAGTGACCAGGAATCAAACCTGGGCAGTGGAAGGGCAGAGTCCTAATCACTGGACTGTCAGGGAATCTTCATGTCAATTGTTATAAGTATTTGAGAGTTGGCAGAGGGAATGAAGGAATAGGCTTTGTTTCTGTTCTCCCTCTGAATGCAGCATGATGCTTTGCTGGAACTAACCAGAATGGGCACTCAGAACATACTTGTTAGCTCAATTTAACTGAAGGCTGCCTGTTTGTTGTCTTTAAAACTAGGATGAAAGCGTGTTTTTCGCCTCTGGATGAGTTAGCAGGGAACTCTCAGAAGCTTCTCCCTGGCTGTTTTCTCTCCCACCACCCCACCTCCACACTCTGCTCTGAGCCCAGACAGGGTATCTGAATCCTAACAGAATATATCCCATGTGCTGATGGCCCTGTGGGCCACCCTTGGCCCGTATTTGGTTTTACTTCCTGCGTCTCTCTCCACTTCTGTCTGTAGGCTGGCTGCCACTTCAGAGGCTGGCGAGCAGCCCTGGAAATTCTACTTCAAACTTTACTGCTTCCTGGACACAGACAATGTGCCAAAAGACAGTGTGGAATTCGCCTTTATGTTTGAACAGGTACATGGAAAGATTGAGGGCAGGAGGAGAAGGGGATGACAGGATGAGATGGTTGGGTGGCATCACTAACTCAATGGACATGAGTTTGGGTAGGCTCCAGGAGTTGGTGATGGACAGGGAGGCCTGGTGTGCTGCAGTTCATGGGGTCGCAAAGAGTCGGACACAACTGAGCCACTAAACTGAACTGAACTGAACTGATGGAGTTCTTAAGCTTCTTTGCAGACACACAGGGGTGAACCCGTTCATACCCCTCTCGTGTTAACTGCTAGCCCTTAGAAACCAGGCATGGTGGTAGAATTCCCAGCATAACCAGTGTGGGCTGCTCTTTTATTCATTGGTAGAAGGAAACTTGCATACGTATTATGTGAACTCTTGTACCAGGAACTGTCCTAGTTGGGGATGGGGAGGAGGGAGAGGGAGAGGAAATAATAAATACATGTTTTCAGTGGTACCCATTGCCAGGGAGAAATTTAAAGCCGCGAAGGGGCGTTAGGGTCCCATTTTACGGGAAGATGGCATTTGAGAAAAATCCTGATGGTTTGAGGGAACAGGCCAGGTGGGCGTCGTGTCGCATGGCCGTCTGGCCCCGTAAAGCCATTGACCACCTCTTCGCAGGCCCACGAAGCCGTCATCCACGGCCACTACCCGGCCCCCGAGGAGAACCTGCAGGTGCTGGCTGCCCTGCGGCTCCAGTACCTGCAGGGGGATTACACGCCGCACGCCCCGGTGCCGCCCCTCGAGGAGGTCTACTCGCTGCAGAGGCTCAAGGCCCGCATCAGCCAGTCCACCAAGAGCTTCACGCCGGGGGAGCGGCTGGAGAAGAGGCGCACGAGCTTCCTGGAGGGGACCCTCCGGCGGAGCTTCCGGACGGGCTCGGCGATACGGCAGAAGGCGGAGGAGGAGCAGATGGTGGACATGTGGGTCAAGGAGGAGGTGTGCTCCGCGCGGGCCAGCATCCTGGACAAGTGGAAGAAATTCCAGGGCATGAGCCAGGAACAGGCCATGGCCAAGTACATGGCCTTGATCAAGGAGTGGCCTGGGTACGGGTCGACGCTCTTTGACGTGGAGGTGAGAGCGGGCTGCTGCTTCCCGGACCAGGTTGGACACCCGAGTCAGTGTGACCTCTATCAAGGTCACAGGGAGGGAGGACCGGTTAGAACATGTGGCTCTCTTACCCTCTGAGGTTGCATGCATGCTCAGTTGCTTCGGTCATATCAGACTCCTTGCGACCCTCCCACCGGGTTCCTCTGTCCATGGCGATGCTTCAGGCATGAATACTAGAATGGGTTGCCGTGTCTTCCTCCAGGGCATCTTCCCCACCCAGAAATCAAACCCATGTCTCTTATGTCTCCTGCTTTGGCAGGGGGATTCTTTACCACTAGCACCACCTGGGGAGCCCTGCCCTTGTAGGTTAGAGCTCCCCAGTTTTACCCTTCACACCCTCCCCCACCCACCCAAAGTATTCTTCCTCCTCCTCTGAATAAATGCTTTTGTAATGTGAGAAGCAAGTGGAAAATTAAGATATCACCTATTCTTAAATAACTGACTCTTTCTTATTCAAGCTGTAGACCCAATGAAAAAGCGCTTGTAAAAATTTGCATTAATGTTTTTAAAAGAATCTTAGCAGTATGTCTATAAAATTAGAAAATTTGGATATATTTGGATTTTAATTTTTTTTTTCCCATGACTATTTGTAGGAAAGAATTTCTTTTACACAATTGGAATTTGGCTAAATTTGCATCAACCCAGTACTGATTCATATCCTTTTTCTTTTTTAAGTAGATCATTTATTGAAAGAAAATTTTATTAATGATCAAAATCAAACCTTGACAGACTGCAGCCTGAGGGCCAAATGCTGCCTGCCTTCTTTTTTTTGGTAAATAAAGTTTTGTTGGAATTCAGCAATGCTCTTTCTTTTATGTATTTTTCTTTGGCTGCTTTCAGGCTAAAATGGCAGAGTTGGACAGCTGTGACTGACACCACAAAACCTAAAGTATTTACTGTCTGTTCCTTAACAGATAAGTTTGCCAACTCTTGGTCTAGATGAGCATCTATTTTTCTTATGATTAGAGTCATTCAGCATGTTATCTGTTGACTTTCGAAGGAGGCTTTATAAAACCCTAAATATTGATAATATATTCCATGAGTTTTCACTGGATGCCATCTTTGGGTGGGCGTGTTGGTTGGTTGAGTCAGTTACATTTAAGTGTAAGTCAGATGCTTTGTACAAATACCTCCTCTCCTGCATCCCTGATGTGTATCCCTCTTGAGTCCCACTGCCTGCTGGTGTCATCCCTATATCCCGGCTCCTATGTCCTTCCACTTATGTGTGCAAAAAAGTCTGTTGGTTAACCAGTGAGATCAACCACCATACACACAAAAGGTCATTGCTGCTCCTTGTCCCAAGATGTGTTTTTCAGGAGGAGCTGAAATTGCTCAGCACATGTTTGGAGAATTTCCCGCTATGATCCTAGATTTTGTATTTGAAGAACAATCATCCAAAACAGGATTGAGGCGGAACTAGAGATAGACAGGGATCCCTAGGTGGCATTAGTGGTAAAGAACCTGCCTGCCAGTACAGGTGATGTAAGAGATGCTGGTTCCATCCCTGGGTAGGGAAGATCCCCTGGAGGAGGGCATGGCAACCCACTCTAGTATTGCCTGGACAGTCCCATGGACAGAGGAACCTGGTGGGCTGCAGTCTACACGGCGCAAAGCGTCAGACACAGCTGAAGTCACTTAGCATGCAATGATAGACAGGCTGCTTGATTTGATGGGGAATTACTGTCAAGTTCCTCGCCTGTGGCCACCTTTTCATAGCTAATTCACATGGCCAAGACAGTGGTGATGTTGAGAGGTGAAGAGTCCAAGCAAGATGCTGAATTTACTAGTTGGTGTTCTCCAAATGCATGGGGTTGATGAATTGGTCAGAAATCAATCAAGACAGCTAGAGAGCTACCATATCTTGTATTTCAATTGCCCTCTGCATAAAAAGACACATTGAATGTGTTCAGTACTCTGTGCAGAGGGCTGGGCTCAAAACCCATCTTGTGGTTTCTGTGTCCTGTTTCTGACTTTGCTGATCTGATCTTGCCCCAACTCTTGCCTGCCCCCCAGTGCAAGGAAGGTGGCTTTCCCCAGGAACTCTGGCTGGGCGTCAGCGCCGACGCGGTCTCTGTCTATAAGCGCGGGGAAGGGAGGCCGTTGGAAGTCTTCCAATATGAACACATCCTCTCCTTCGGTGCCCCGCTGGCCAACACCTACAAGATCGTTGTCGATGAGAGGGAGCTGCTCTTTGAAACCAGTGAGGTAAGAGGCAAATCTTTCGTCTGTGGCCTTGATGAACTAGCAAGACAACATCCCATTTCCTGATGTCCTTGACCAAATAACTTTATTTGAATATTTCGCTCTAAGACATAGGAAAATGCAGCGTGGTGGTCCCTCCCCTGCTTCAGGTTTCTCCCAGGCCAAAATCTGATAGTCCCACATTTCATCTATATACCATTGCAATGGAGAAATTTGGTTTCCAGCTGTCAGGGGGTCTTACCCTTGCAGGAAGAGAAAGGGAAGTGACATAGAGGTCCACAAAATATATATATGTATATATATTTTGGCAATAAAGCCTTGCGAAAATTATTAGACAAGGTGGCAGTGTATCACAGCTATGAGACGGGCCAGGCAGTGTCCAAGGAGCAGGAGGGAGTGAGAGGCAGACCGTCCTGGGAAGAGCTGATTCTCACCACACACAAAAATCACAAAAACTCCTCTTATATATGCCATCCCGCTCCAAAGCATAAAATGTACTAGTAATCATGATGAGAATGCAGGAAGCCTGTTGAGGTCTCCACGCAGGGAGCTGCTAACAAGCAAAGGTAAGAAATGGGTGTGAATTCCATGCCTCCCATTTGGCTACTGGCGTAAAGTGAGGGAGAGGTGCTGGGAGGTGATGACCATGGATGTGGTGCAGGAGGTGTGCAGTGGGCTGGAACGAGGTGGGGCTTTTATGGGAGAGTCCATGGTGCCCGGCTGCTGGGTTTGGTCAACTCCAGTAGACAACAGAGAACCGTTGTGAGATCTTTGTGCATGATGTGTCTGGACAGTGCTTTCACAGGGGTGTCTGGTGGGATTAGAAGGAAGAGAGATCAGGGAGATGGAAGCCAGTTAGGATGTCTTTGCAGGGACCCAGGCCAGCCATCTGGAGGAATGGGCCAGAAAGGGGTGGCAGTGAACACACCCTGAGAGAGCTACTGTGGGTGCAGAGTTGTCAGGGAACAGAATGTGCATGGGTGGCTTTTGGTGGGGTGGGAGGTGGTGGTCCCCATCCCCCCACCCCCCACCCTCGCCCCGGCCCTCAGTCTGTTTCTCCAGCTATATCAGGAGGTGCTGACTTGCAGGAAGGGATCCAGTCTTTAAAGCTGTGATTTTCAGTGGGGACAGTCATCCCAGCCCTGATCATACCAAGACCCTTAAAAATGTGATTAGATGGGGGCTTTATTTTACCTGCAAAATGCGACAGTTTTACATCAGGCAACCTCCAGGTGGCGCAGGGGGAAAGGCCAGGAGTCCCTTCTCCCCACCAGGAGCAAAAGGGCAAAAGCACTTGAACTTTTGGCCGAATCCACAGCCTGCATCGTGGATTCACACGGGCAGGCTACTGGCTTTTGCGGGCAGGACGGGCCCGCTTGCCCGCCCTGGGCGGAGGATGTCTGATCGTTGGCCTGGGCCCCCTGGCCTTGCGGACACCTGGTGACTGTGGTCCGACTCGGCTCCCCCCCCCGCAGGTGGTGGACGTGGCCAAGCTCATGAAAGCCTACATCAGCATGATCGTGAAGAAGCGCTACAGCACCTCGCGCTCCGTGAGCAGCCAGGGCAGCTCCAGGTGAAGGCGGCCTGAGTCCACGCGAACTCAGCACCTGCACGCGCCACCCCCCTCCTCGGCCCCGCCGGCTCCCGCGTCTGCAGTGCGAATTGCGGCCGCCCGGGACTTTCCAGAAGCCCCTCGTCTGAGGAAGGTGTCTCGGGGGACCTTTCGCCCTGTCCATTCCAGCGATCGGTTATTCAGCTGTACCACCTTAACCCAGTTTCCAAAGCTTTACTTCTCTTAGATGACACATGCCTTAAGAAGAGAGGAAACGAAACGCATGCTGCCACCAAAGCAGCCGGAAGTGCCTTAACTCCGTGGAGCCGACACGAGCCCCCCGTAACTGTGCTACTGAAGGGAGATGGATGCTCGCCCCTGCTTTTCAGGAAGGCTTGCTGAGCTTGGGGTGGGGGAGGGGCGTCGATCCAGCAATTCTGCACTAATGTCTCAGCCTGATTCCCCCTGGGAGGGAAGGTGAGGGAGTGGGGAGGGGGACGGAGAGCGAGCGAGAGGGGATGGTCTATTTTAGGTGGAGAGCTGCTGGCAGCCTTCCTCACAGACGCCTATTAACTTTTTCTCGTTTCATCTTTAACGTGCATGCGCTTGCCTGTGCACGCATGTGTTCATAAACACATCACTTTCATCATTGTTCCGCGAGCCTTGAAAGCGAAGGGAAAGAGGATGTGCAATGAATGGTGTAGCATCTGTATATTTTAATTGTTCAGTCAAGAGTCCTCAACTGTTACTTGGCAAGGTGGTTTTTATTAACAACCCGGAATCCTGGATTTTTCCTGTCATTGCTGTATTTCGAAAGCCACATTTTTGACTCCAGTTTTGTTTTACGTGTAGCAAAGTCTGCAGTCTGTGTCTGCTGTATCATAAACAGATATGCAGCCTGCAAATAACTGTATTTATAAACCACTCTTCAACAGCTCACTCCAAGGCTGTTTTTAGAACTGTATGAAGTCACTTTGGAGTCTTCAGTTCCTAAGAGATTTAAGTTAAAAAAATGTTTCCTGGAAGGTTAGCTTGAATCACTCTTTGGGTAGATTGTGACTTAACCATGTTTGAATATGAGGGAAAGATGTCACCTTCCTTGAAAGTGACTTGAACAAATCTTTAAAGGACCCTGACATTCAATGCTGAGACTTTAATAAAATACACACCTATTTTATCCCAAGTTTATAATGGTGACCTGAACAAGGCCCCTGTAAATAAATCAGCGTTTATGACCAGAAGAAAGGTAATCTGGTCTTGGACTTCTATTTTTATACAGAAAACTTGTAAAGACTTAGGCCAACTAAGTCTAACCACCCAGAGAAGAAACTTGCCTTATCCCTATGGATAGCCATGCGGAATCATTGTTTCTTGGCCCAAGAAAGTCTGACAATAAAAGATACTAGCTAATGTTCAGTGTCTTTTCTTTATGGGGTGGCTCTCAATACCATGTGGGCTTTGTGTTTTTGTTGGGTTTTCTTTTTAATGCTCAAGGCTTCAAAGGGTCAAGGCTGTGTGTTTCATGCACTTGAACATCAGGACTATATGTCAACCATGTAGTCATTTTTAGCAGCTTTTTAGACACAGCATGACCCCAAGAAAGCGAGGAAGATAAAACACCAGGTTCAGTGAAGGCACAGAAATCTGAGGACTTAAATTGTAGTTATTAGACTGTCTCCTATAGCCGAGCCCCAAGACGCCTGATGGCGGAGCCTCTGTCCTGCTACCTGCTTGCAGGCCTGCTCACCTGCTGATGAGCAGAATACCCAGGGAGCTTGTCTAGCGACCAATTTCCCCCAAAGAACCGACACAGGCTCCTCAATCAGACATGGCACGTGATGTCACTGGTCCTCCCGCAATGTCCTTCTCCTCACCTGTGTGTCCTTGTGTCTTGGATCCACCTCCTCCCAGGAGCGATCAGGAGGTGATCTGAAGCCAAGTGCCGCCCCAGCACTTGGCCTGGAGGTGACCAAACAAAGGTGAGCTAAGATTCCGGTGTTTTGTTGCTGTCATTTTTTTCATTTCAGGCCCCCAAAGCAGAAGTGCGTTTTCCACTACTGACCACTCAGGACTTCCTGTATAACTTCTCATACCCCAGAAGGGTGCCCCACACCCCCAGTCACATATGAGGAAGTGGGCAGAGACAGGCAAAGTGACTCGGCTGAGGCATTCCAGCAGCACCAGGCTTGGACCCAGGTCTCTCTACGCAGAAGCTTTTACCCATCAATAGCTTCAACTTAACATTTTACTTAGAAGTAATTAGAGATTCAGGGGAAGTTGGAATAGAAAGTACAGAAAGGCCTCTACACCCTTCACCTGGGTGTCCTCAGGGGTAACATCTCACAATCGCAGAAAAGATCACAGCTAAGAAACTTGAGTTTCCTCCATCTGCGGTTTATTCTGATTTCACCAGATTGACAGGCACTCATTGTGTGTGAGACCAATAGGTTTATACACATGACCTGTGGAGTAATGTTGAGTCTCTAATTATTACAGAGAAAGGCATCAACATGGACAACTAGTTGGACAACCTCGTTTTTTATTCTAATTTTTAATTCTTTTAGAAGATAATACACATAGGTGAGGTTTTTCTTATTCAAACAGAGTAAAATGAATTTTCCACCCAGCTGGGATCCCCTGATTTACCCAGTTTAATTCCCCAGAAACAATTATTTTTACCATTTTTTAGAATGTCCTTCCAGAAATATTACAAGCGTATACTCAGATAAATATTCCCAACCCCTTCCATTTTAAGAAATACACAAAAGCATAAACTCTCTTGTACCTTCCTGTTCTCCCAGGGTATTTTAGATATGATTGCACATGGTATCTCTAGAGGTGCCTAGTCCTTTTTGTGTCCTAGGCAGCTTTGGAGAGGGGAAAAAAGCCCACTTGATTTCTCTCTAAAAATAGTTCAGAAATGTAAGAAAGCAAACATTTGTGAGACTTTTTACTAAGCACCTTAAGTTGGGTCACATACACGCTTATAGTAAAATTCTGTATTTAATCTATCATCCATTGGGATCTTTGATATATTCTAGAAATACATATGTCCTCTGGGTATACAAATACGTGCTTTAAAGAACATAAAAATCCTCATCCACTAAACCTCATTAACTATTAATAATAGTGAACAAAACAATATATAAAGCTGAAGACCTGTGTTTGATCCCTGGGTCAGGAAGATTCCCTGAAGAAGGGAATGGCAACCCACTCCAGTGTTCTTGCCTGGAGAATCCCATGGACGGAGGAGCCTGGGAGGCTACAGCCCATGGGGTCATATAGGGTCAGACATGACTGAGTGACTTTCGCTCACTCACCCAAATTTAATCAGCACCTTTATGCCTGTTTTGTACAACTGACCAGAGAAACATCGTGATATTTGGGAAAGCATTGGATCTGGATTATAAGTTTGGCATTACCATTTTCAAGTCTATAATTTTGATCTTTTAGGTCAGAGGTCAAGAAACTACAGCCCAGAGACAAACTGCTTTCTAAATAGAGAGTTATTGGAGCACATCTCTACCTGTTGATTTGTGTGGTATCTAGAAGTGTGATTACCATTCGATAGCAGAGTTGACCAGTTGTGATGGGAGCTCTTGCAAAGCCCAAGTATTTACTCTCTGGTCCTTTGTGGAAGGAGCTTGTGGACACCTGTTTTAAGTAATTATAGAAGTATACCATCTCCTTTTTAATCAACTGTCGGCTCTAGTTAGGATTTTGATTCCATGTATCAGACATAGAATAGAGTCCCTGGTTTTGGATCTGTTGCTTTGTGTTGTCCACCATATTGAGTGACCTTCTTGATCAGCCCTCTTCGCATTTATCATCAGCACAGATCTGGTTTCTACCTGATCAGTCCCTAGATTTTAACTAGAGCTTCTTCAGGACAGAAAATGTCTTCTGTCCACTTGCCCTAAGGAATCCAGCATGGCGCCCACTGGGAACATCCCAGAAGCTGAATTTAGCCAGACAGAGTGATCAAGTTCCAGCCCCAACTCTCAAGACATTGTGGGGATCAGAAAAATGCAGGTGAAGATGCTATATGACCACACAGGCTGACACAGCAGTGGTTAGGTGAGTTCCAGGTGCCCAAAGCACGTAGGTCCATGTGACTGGGAGGGGGGTGGGGGAGCACCTCTTGAGGGGGAGCCTCGAGAATGGGGCATCTTGCGTGGGTCTTGCCCTGTGGCAGAGGGGAGGAGTTCCTGGGGGGAGGGCTCCTCAAGGAGCCTGAGCACAGAGATGTCAGCATGGAGCAGGTGTCAGGACAAAAGTCAGAAGCCATGTCCTAGCCACCCCCCAGCCCCAGATGGCATCTTTCTTGGTCTCCACACTTCCATCTTTGGCACCCTTCACCAACCCCATATGCTATTCTCCACAGACAAGTTGCACAGAATGTCTTTATCAAACATAAAGCCAAATATGCATGTGTACTCAGTTGCTTCAGTTGCATCTGGTCACCCTATGGACTGTAGCCCACCAGGCTCCTCTGTCCATGGAATTCTCCAGGCAAGAATACCGGACTGGGTTGCCCTCCTCCAGGGGATCTTCCAAACCCAGGGATCAAATCTGAGTCTCTTACGTCTCCTGCATTAGCAGTCAGGTTCTTTACCACCTGTGCCACCTGGGAAGCCCAATATACCCTTGCACTAAAAACTCTCCTATAACCTAACCAAAAGATTCCCTGTGTTTTCTGCCCACCTGCGTCCATCCTTGTCTGATGCACACTCTGCCTCACCCATGTGTCAGCCCATATTGCTGGCTCCAGCTGAGTGGCACATACTTCAGCTGGCTGGTCCTGCTTTAACTCTGCCCCCCTTTTGTCAGCCCCCCAACTTAGAGCATTCTTCAGCCCAGCAGTGGGAAGGTGACCCTGATGTTTACTGCTGAGACCTAGTGTCTGAGCTCAGGACCACAAAAGCTGTAATTCTCCAGCACCCAGTGTTCTGGCAGCAGTGACTTGCTGGCAGATAAATTCATCTCCAGGCTCCCCAGGGAAAACAATCCCACTTTGTAATGGTTGCTAATTTCCAGGGTGGCAGTATTCCCACTATGGCTGATTGCAAGCTCCGAGGTGACACTGCTGAATGCAGAGTTGAAATGAGATGCATAGTTGACTCTCCAAAGCTGGTAGAAGCTGAGTCCTTCACCCCCAACAGAAAAGACTCAGCAATAATTTTTCATTAAAAAGCAGCATCTTAGAGAAAACCCTCTGAAGGAAGTAAAAAGGAAGATATTTAGAAAGCCTGCAGCATTTTGAATGAAGGAAAGATGTGGGAAATTTAAAGATGTTTTCGAAGTATAGAGACAGTGCCTATCTTTAGTTCACCCAGGCACTTTTATTTTCTCTTTCAGGTAATAACAGGATCAGAGTTGATGAGCAGTTTGAGACATAAACAGGGTCTACTGTCCCAGAGGCATCCAGACTTTTTACCACCTGTGGTAAAAAGACTTTTGTTGGTGGGAACCAGTTGCCAGATTAGAGGTCTCCCCGTTCCCTCCTGACTTGCCAGGAAACAAAATGAATAATTCAAAAAAAAAAAAAAGAAAGAAAATGAATAATTCCTCTAACATCTTGAGGGAAATCGTTCTCTGTAAGTTTACTTGACACTGAGGAAATTTAATAGTCCTCTTGATTAGAGATAAGATAACCCCAAGAATAACACCAACCAGAACATAATTTAATTAACTGAATTTACTGAGTATTTACTACATTCTTGCTGTTTAGATACAAAAGCAAAACACCATCTCAGCGGGGTTTGCCAAGGAAACCCAAGAATTATCTAAACTGCTTAGAGCCTGAAAGTTGAAAGTGTTAGTCACTTAGTCGTGTCTGACTCTGCAACCTCACGGACTGTAGCCCGCCAGGCTCCTCTGTCCCTGGAATTCTCCAGGCAAGAATACTGGAGTGGGTACCCATTCCCTTCTCCAGGGGATCTTCCCAACCCAGGGATCAAACCCAGGTCTCCTGCATTGCAGGCAGATTCTTTACCATCTGAGCCAGGAGAGAAGCCGAGCCTAACTGGAGATGAAATATATAAATACATGAAGCCAGCATGTATAAATACGTATGCTGACCACTGCATATGTGTTGAAGCATCCAGAAAACAAGAATTCGAGGAGGAAAGTTTTCAAAGGTGAATAATGAGCCAGAAAATGCAGGTTTGTGATGTGTGGTGTGAGCTCATGCCAGCGAATGAATCGTTCCTTCTCATACTCCCCTTTCCCTTTGACCATCTCTCTCTGATGTGACCAGTGGTATTAGTTAGCATTTGCTCAGCACACGTAATGGTTCAGGCTTGGTGTCCAGTCATCATCATCTCACTGTGTCCCCTCAGTGGCCATGATGTAGATGCTGGCAAACCTATTTTATGGTGAGGACATTGGGGTTTAGAAGGCCATTTATTTAACTAGCTGTAGCAGCTTTGTTGTGTAACAAGTCACTCCAGAATCCAGTGGCTAATACAACAAGCCTTTATTGAGAGCGTGATTCTATAGGGGGCAGTTTCCCTGATGGTCTCACTCATGACACTGCGGCAGCCAGTTCTCTTTGTTGATCTTGCCTTGTCTTTGTCCTATGCCTGTGAGAGTTGGACCATAAAGAAAGCTGAGCACTGAAGAATTGATGCTTTGAATTGTGGTGTTGGAGAAGACTCTTGAGAGTCCCTTGGACTGCAAGGAGATCCAACCAGTCCATCCTGAAGGAGATCAGTCCTGGGTGTTCATTGGAAGGACTGATGCTGAAGCTGAAACTCCAATACTTTGGTCACCTGATGTGAAGAGCTGACTCATTGGAAAAGACTCCGATGCTGGGAGGGATTGAAGGCAGGAGGAGAAGGGGACAACAGAGGATGAGATGGTTGGATGGCATCACCAATTCAATGGACATGAGTTTGAGCAAGCTCCGGCAGCTGGTGATGGACAGGGAGGCCTGGCATGCTGCAGTCCATGGGATCGCAAAGAGTCGGACATAACTGAGGGACTGAACTGAACTGAACTGGGGCCTCAGATGGGTGGTTGAGCTCTGCTCTATGGGGTCTCTGCTATATGGTGTGTGTGGTAGTTTTAAATATGCTGCAGCTTCCTCATACCCAGCCCATAAAAAGGTGAGGTCTCACTTCGTGAATAAAGGGCCAGCCGTAGTGGCTCCAGGCTTCCCTGGTGGCTCCACAGTAAAGAAGCCATCTGCAGTGCAGGAAGAGTTCGATCCCTGGGTCAAGATGATCCCCCGGAGAAGGAAATGGCAACTGAGTCCAGTCATTTTGCCTGAGAAATCCCATGGACAGAGAAGCCTGGCAGGCTACAGTCCATGGGTCACAAGGAGACATGACTTAGTGACTAAACAACAGCATAGTGACTCCACTTCTAATAAATAGAATGTCGTGAAAGTGATCCTAGCTTACAAGCCAGGTCAGCAAAGGTGGCCTATCTTCGCCTGCTCTTTCTCTTGGGATACAGGCCTTTAAATGCTCTGAGCTGACTGGAAATCCCCCTAACCTGAAGCAGCAGTGCTGAAAAGATTATGTCAGGAGGCCACGTAGAGATAGACAAACCCCAAGTGGACCATCACCCACTGTTGGTCCCATCAACCTCAACCATAATGTGTGAAGTTCTTTAGATCATCTCAGCCACTAACTTTATTTTTGCTTTTTAAAAATTTTATTTATTTTTACTTTTTAAAAACTTTATTTATTTTTGGCTGCTTTGGGTCTCGGTTGCTGTGTGGGCTTTTCTCTAGCTGCAGTGAGCAAGGGTTACTGTGCACGGCGGTGCCCCAGCGTCTCACTGGGGTGGCTTCTCTTGTTGCAGAGGACAGGCTCTAGGCACTTGGGCTTCAGTAGTTGCAGAGCATGGGCTCAGTAGCTGCAGCGCATGGGCTTAGTCACTTCAGAGCATGTGGGATCAAACCCAGGTCTCCTGCATTGGCGGGTGGATTCCTACCTGCTCCTCCGCTCGGGATGTCCCTCGGCCACTAACTTTAAATCACCCTTCACGCAGAATCCGCTCCCTCCCTCTCCAGATCCATCAAAGTCTTATCTATTGAGGCTTCAAGTTCAGACTTGAGGCCCAAGACCTCATCATCTAAATCAAGCTGCACTGTGAATGAGGCTCCTTGGGTGTGGTCCCCAGGTATAGCTCATTGATTCAAGTCTTGTTGATTGGAAGGTCTCTGCACTAAAGAGACAAGTTTTCTACGCTCCCATACCATAATGGGACTGGCGAAAGATAACAGCTGTGGATACTGATTTTTAAAGGGGGGAAGTGGGAAGCACATAGCAGTCACTGTTGTTGTAATTGTTCAGTCGCTCAGTTGTGTCTGACTCTTTGTGACCCCATGGACTGCAGCACGCCAGGCCTCCCTGTCCATCACCAACTCCCAGAGCTTACTCAAACTCATGTCCATTGAGTCAGTGATGCCATCCAACCGTCTTATCCTCTGTCGTCCCCTTCTCCTCCCGCCTTCAGTCTTCCCCAGCATCAGGGTCTTTTCCAATGAGTCAGTCCTTCGCATCAGGTGCTCAGCGTACTGGAGTTTCAGCTTCAGCATAGTCCTTCCAATGAATATTCGGGATTGATTTCCTTTAGGATTTACTAGTTTAATCTCCTTGCAGTCCTAGGGACTCTCAAAGGTCTTCTCCAATACTACTGTTCAAAAGCATCAGTTCTTCAATGCTCAGGCTTCAATGCTCAGCCTTCTTATCAGTCACTAATCCATAGCATTATCAGTCACTAATCCGTAGCATTTAAAGAATAATGAGAGAGAGGGATGTTCAAGTGGGAGGGGACACGGGTAAACTTATGGCCTATTCATGCTGATATGTGGTAGAAACCAACACAATACTGTAAAGCAATTGTCCTTCAATTAAAAATAAAGAGAAAAAGAAAGAATAATGACTCAGAGGATAGACCCAGGAACCCATGGAGAATGATTCCCAGTTAGTGGAACTGAGTCCTAATCTTATGTTAGCTGAATTTCAGAAGTGCATGAAAAAGAAATGTCAATAATTTGGACCAGGGGACCAATCATGGTGGCTTTAAACGCATCCACAAATTCTCTGATAATCCTCCCATGAGAAGGTGGAGCTCGATTCTCCTCTCATTCTAAAAAATAGAATGTGGCAGAGGAACAATGTTCAACTCCCAAAATCAAGTCATGAAAATGGACACAACAGTTTTTTTTTACTCTCTTGTAGGATGTGTGCTTTTGGAGCACAACAGTCACCGTACTGGAGACACCAGGTAAAAAAGCTGTAGGGAGAAAGATAGCTTATGCACCAGACATCAGCTAATCCTAGAAACAAAAATAGGAGGAAATCGGTTTATAACCCAGTTTATTATACAGGTGAAGTAGCTAGACTCATCACTTTAATTTCATGGTCCTCTTAAATGATGCTTAGTGTTAAAAATAATCTAATTTCTAATAAGACAAAATATATCCTTTCATGACAAAGAAAATCCCATCTACTGGTAAGTTGGAAGACTTTGCTTGAAATGTTTGTCTTTTAAACCATCTGGCCTTCTATTGCTTGGTAGAATCATGAATTTTTTAAAAGTAAATTTCTGCTGCTATTCACCCAGAGCATGCTTCGCAGAATCATCCATGTGAGATGGCAAATTGATACCTGCCATTAAGGTCGCCTCTTCTTCCCCTGATTCTACACAAACGGCTCTTTGTCACCCAGGTCTCGGTTTGACTGTCACCTCCCTAGAAAAGCCTTTCTTCACCACCAAATATAAAATGGCAAGACTTTTTATCGCATCCCTGTGGTTTAAATAGCACTTGCCACAAATGGTATTTCCTTATTTAATTGTTTATTGCATGTCTTCCCCAGTTAGGATGTAAGCTCCAGGAGAACAGAACGGTGTCTGAACATAGTAGATGCTCAGTAATTATTTCTTGAATCAATGAAGGAATAAATGGTGACTTTCAGCTGGGGGAGGGGGGCATATCAGAAGAGATTCCCTAGAGAATAGAGCCCATGGCAGAGATTAACTGCTGATGCTTAAAAAGGGCAATCCCAGGGCAGCGAGGATAAGGCAGTGAGGTGGAGGAGGATGAGAGGCAAGGCAAAGGACCATGTCACTGTACCAGCCGTTGCCTCCCAGGGAGCCGTGAGAGACCCACCCAGGTGCTCAGCAGGAGCCTCTCTGGGGCCCTGTGTGATATCTCTGCACAGGTCCCCCAGGGAAATCCTGCCTTGGGGCACTCCTCAAGGAAGGAGGAAAGAAATGTCTTCCCGGATAGGTCCTGCCTCCTGGTTCCCATTGGTCGAATTTCACCATCTAGGAAGTCAGTTCCCTCACCTTTGGGCTTCCACAATAGCTCAGCTGGTAAAGAATCTGCCTGCAATGCAGGAGCCCCCGGTTCAATTCCTGGGTCAGGAAGATCCCCTGGAGAAGGGATAGGCTACCCACTCCAGTATTCTTGGGCTTCCCTGGTGGTTCAGTTGGTAAAGAATCCGCTTGCAATGCGGGAGACCTGGGTTCCATCCCTGGGTTGGGAAGATCCCCTGGAGAAGGGAACGGCTACCTACTCCAGTATTCTGGCCTGGAGAATTCCATGGATTGTATAGTCCATGAGGTCGCAAAGAGTCAGACACGACTGAGTGACTTTCACTTGCTTCCTCACATTTCTATGTCATCTGGTACCTTCAAAGCCACATGGGAAGCCCTATTCCCTCATGGTGGCAGGATGAACAGTGGTCCCCAAAGATACCCTCACCCTAAAGAAGATGTGGCACATATATATTGTGGAATATTACACAGCCATTAAAAAGAATGACATAATGCCATGAGAAACCACATGGATGGACCTGGAGACTGTCATACTGAGTGAAGTAAGAGAAAGATAAATACCATATGATACCACTTGCCATGTATATATATATATATATATATATGTGTATGTATATATATATATATATGCCAAATCTGAAAAGAAATTATACAAATGAACTTACTTAAAAAACAGAAACAGACTTACAGACTTAGAGAATGAATTTACAGTTACCGGGGGTGGGGGGGAGAAGTGGGCGGGAGGGATAGTTAGGGAGTTTAGGATGGATATGTACACACTGATGTATTTTTAAATGGATAACCAACAAGGTGCTACTGTATATAGCACAGGGAACTCTGCTCAATGATAGGTGGCGGCCTGGATGGGAGGGGAGTCTGGGGGAGAATAGATACATGTATATGTATGGCTGAGTCCTTTTGCTGTCTACCTGAAACTATCAGAACATTGTTAACCAGCTGTACTCTAATATAAAATAAAAAGTTTTTTAAAAATACATCTTCATCCTAATCACCAGGACCTGAACATGGTACCTTGTAAAGCAAATGAGACTTGGTCGATGTCATGAAATTGAGGATTTTGAGGTTATTCTGGGTTATCTGTGTGGGTCCAATGTAGTCACATGTCATAAGGAGGTTAGAGATCAGAGTCAGCAGGAGGAGAGAAGGAAGCAAGAGGTTGGAATGATGCAAAGAAGGGGCCACAAACCGAGGAGTGCTGGCAGCCTCCGGAAGCTGAGGGTAGAGGGGGCAGGATTCTCTCTTGGAGCTCTCAGAGGGAACCAGCCCTGCTGACAGCTTGGGGTTGCCGGGTGAGCCTCATTTCAGACATCTGAGCTCCTACTTGTCCCAGCAGCAACAGGAGATTAACACACATGCCCTGTAGGGGGAGCTATTTATCCAAATCTGTGGCAGGAGGATCCAGAGACCCGATACAGACACAGGTCAGCCTCAAGGGCTGGAGAAGGACTAGCCTGCGGAGTGGCCATCAGTCCACTTGACTCTGAGAGCCTGGTGTCTGACCAGGCCAGGGCACCTAAGAAGGTACGTGACATATACACAATACAGGGACTGGTATTTATTTTTATTTTTTTGAAATTTGGCTATGCTAGGTTTTTGTTGTGGCATGTGGGATCTAGTTCCCTGACCAGGAATCAAACCTGGGTCCCCTGCATTGGGAGCGCAGAGTCATAGCCCCTGGATCACCAGGGAAGTCCCAGGGACTGGTATTTTAAATGACCACGTATATTAAGAAGTTGCCTGCTCAGTCACTCAGTCACATCCAACTCTTGCAACCCCATGGACTGTAGCCTGCCAGACTCCTTTGTCTGTGGGATTTTTCAGGCAAGAATACTGAAGTAGGTTGCCATTTCCCTCTCCAGTGGATCTTCCTGACCCAGGGATTGAACCCTTGTCTCCTGCATCTCCTGAATTGCAGGCGGATTCCTTATCACTGAGCCACTGGAGGAAATGTGTACATGCTGATTGTATTAATATTGCATTTATTATACTTCCTTTTCAGTCATGGTGAAGAATAGCTGCCTAGCTCCCTGGGCCTCCCAGAGTGAATCTGATACTGTCCCATAATCTGTATCTGAGTCAGACCATCACAAACATAACAGAAACAATTTTATTTAATGTAGATTTGATATAGAATTTATATCATCCTAAAGAAAATCAGTCTTGAGCATTCATTGGAAGGGCTGATGCTGAAGCTGAAACTCCAATACTTTGGCCACCTGATGTGAAGAACTGACTCATTGGAAAAGACCCTGATGCTGGGAAAGATTGAAGGAGGGAGGAGAAGGCAGGAGGAGACAGAGGATGAGATGGTGGATGGCACCACTGACTCAATGGACATGAGTTTGAATAAACTCTGGGAGTTGATGATGGACAGGGAGGCCTGGCGTGCTACAGTCCATGGGGTTGCAAAGAGTTCAGCGACTGAGCTGAACTGAACTGTATGAGGGTAACTTTAGCAAACAAACTCCTACATTTAACTGCCTAATACAATTAAAGGTGATTTCTTACTCATGTATCTGTCTAATATGGGCATCTTGGAGAGAGGGTGATGGTTTTGCTCCTGTGGTTATTCAGGGGCCCCAGCAGATGCAGGCCTTGCAATCTTCTACATTTACCATTCGAGCTACCTTAGGCATAGACAGGTGGCAGAGTGGGAACAGTTGAGTGGGTAAGGATGTTCACCTGTTAACCTCCTCAGCCTGGAAGTGACATCACTTCTGCTTACAACCCTCCAGCAAGATCTAGTCACATAGCATTACTTCTATGTGGGGGATGCTGGGAAATGTAGTTTCAGGCTTTTTGGTAACAACTATAATTAGATAAGGGGAGACTGAAGCTTTGGTGGGCAGCTGTTCCTCTGGACAAGAACTATCCATGAAGATTCTTTCCCCCAAATATTGAAAACTCTTCCTCCAGCCAAAAAAAAAAAAAACACCAAGATAATTTAAGCCAGTTTTTTCACTTTCTTTCACCTTCATTGAGAGGATCTTTATTTCTTCTTTGCTTTCTGCCATTAAAGTGGTTTCAGCTGCATATGTGAGGTGTTGCTATTTCTCCTGGCAATCTTGATTCCAGCTTGTGAGTCATCCAGTCCAGTACATCGCATGATGTACTCTGCATATAAGTTAAATAAGCAAGTATTTGTCAAGACAGTATACAGCCTTGACGTACTTCTTTCCCAGTTTTGAACCAGTGTTTTCCATGTCTGGTTCTAACTATTGCTTCTTGTTCTGCATACAAGTTTCTCAGGAGACAGGTAAAGTGGTCTGGTATTCCCATCTGTTTAAGAATTTTCCATGGTTTGTTTTGATTGACATGATTTAGTGACTGAACAACAACAACAAGGGAATTAACTCAAAATCCTATCAGGTATTGAATCTCTCGGAGCAAGACAGACGGGCAGCCAACAAGAGATTGCTCAGCCTATACAGTGAAAAGGAGCCAAGGATGCATGATCAGAAGGCTGAGGCTGCCATCCCAATAAAAAGTCACCATCACTTGTCCAGGTTCCAGACCAAAGCCAGTGTTTGGACCCAGGCCCATTGATTGAAGAAAGACTGTATCCGCAGGGGGCAGAACTCTACAACATTACACAAGTGAATGTGGTCTCAGGTCTCCCAATCCTTTACCGAAGGGAACTTCTTGGGCAGCTTGAGTGAACTCTGAAAGTTGTCCAAGCATTTCAGTGACCAGCAGGCAATGTCTTAGTAGACATTGATACCTAGAGACACTAATCACAGTCATGGGCCTCTGTCAGAGTACAAGAATACTGGGACTAGAATAGAAAGGGAGCCCTGGAGAAGGAAATGTCAACCCACCTCAGTATGCTTGCTGGGAAAATCCCAGAGACAGAGAAGCCTGGCGGGCTACAGTTGGACGCGATTGAGCAGGCACACATGTGGAAATGGAGACCTGGCCAGATCCAACATCCAGGAGGTCCACTGTGTCTGTGGCCCCAGCTGGTGGTCACTTCCTGAGAGCCCAAATTCTTAGTAGTTGTACGACCTCACATTTGTTCCTTGGCTTAGAGTAAGACTACCAAAGTGTGGAGGGCCAAGGAGAATGCCCTGAAATGAATCCCCTCCATGACCAAGACAGTGAATCAAAACTGACAGGGCGTCCTGGGGAATATGGCAGAAATTAGTGTCATCCCTAAAGAACTAGAGGATCAGGGTGAGGCCCCACCAGCTGCCTTTTTTTTTTTTTTTTGCTGCTTTGTGGCTTTTTTTTTTTTTTTTCATTTATTTTTATTAGTTGGAGGCTAATTACTTTACAATATTGTAGTGGTTTTTGCCATACATTGACATGAATCAGCCATGGATTTACATGTGTTCCCCATCCTGATGCCCCCTCCCGCCTCCCTCCCCATCCCATCCCTCTGGGTCAGGCTTCCTTTTAATGCACAAGTCTGGACCCCGAGAAAACCAAACACGTCCAGTGAACTATGGCAAAGCCAACCAAACATTGTCCCAATTGCTGTGACGATGTAGTGTGGTCTCACGGCCAGGTCAGGATAGCCTGGCATCAGTGTGTGTTGTGTGTGACTTAACATTCATTCTGCTTTGGAATTGTTTTCTGAACTAATTTCAAGTAAGCTGAAATCAGAAGATACAATTGTATGTCTGAAGGTATATAAGATGTTTTGTTATTGTTGCTTAGTCACTAAGTCATGTCTGACTTTGCAACCCGCTGGACTGTAGCCCGCCAAGCTCCTCTGTCCAATTTGATTTCCCAGGCAAGATTTCTGGAGTGGGTTGCCATTTCCTTCAGGGGATCTTCCCAATCCAGGGATCAAATCCATATGTCCTGCATTGGCAGGTGAATTCTTTACCACTGAGCCACCAGAGAAGCTCAAACAAGATGTTTAGGAAAGGGTTAATTGTTTTCAACGAGAGTTATATAATTGAAGCTTAATAAGTGACATAATAATATGTCATAATTTTCCATATGGTACTTATTTGGCAAGCTCAGTAATTCAGAACACAGCCAAGAATCTATGAGGAAGTAAAACTTGGCCTCACAGCAGTAATTAATAATTCTTCACTGCCTGGGTGCAGTCTGCTCTCCTTGTTTTAACCTTCTTGTTTCGTGAGCACGTCAAGCTCGTCCTAGCTTCAGAATCATTACACCTGCTGTTCCTCCATCCATCATGTCCCTGCCTCCAGAGTTTCACATGACTGGCCGTCTTCCTTCATTTAGGTCTCTGATCAAAAGTCACTTCTCTGACTACCCTGTCTGTTCAAGCCCCTTCTTCTGAGTTAATTGTCTTTTTGCCCTATTCTGATTTTCTTCATTGCATTTAGCACATGTTAGGTTGTTATGCTTATGGTCAGTCAGTTCAGTTCAGTCACTCAGTTGTGTCTGACTCTTTGTGACCTCTTTAGACTGCAGTATGCCAGGCCTCCCTGTCCATCATCAACTCCCAGAGTTTATTCAAACTCATGTCCATTGAGTCAGTGATACCATCGAACCATCTCATCCTCTGTCTCCTCCTGCCTTCAGTCTTTCCCAGCATCAGTCTTTTCAAATGAGTCAGTTCATCACATCAGGTGGCCAAAGTGGTGGAGTTTCAGCTTCAGCATCAGTCCTTCCAATAAATATTCATGACTGATCTTCTTTAGGATGGACTGGTTGGATCTCCTTGCAGTCCAAGGGACTCTCAAGAGTCTTCTCCAACACCACATTTCAAAAGCATCAATTCTTCAGCACTCAGCTTTCTTTATAGTCCAACTCTCACATCCATACATGACTACTGGAAAAACCATAGCTTTGACTAGCTGGAACTTTGTTGGCAAAGTAATGTCTCTGCTTTTTAATATGCTGTCTAGGTTGGTCATAAATTTTCTTCCAATGAGCAAGTGTCTTTTAATTTCATGGCTGCAGTCACCATCTGCAGTGATTTTGGAGCCCCCAAAAATAAAGTCTGTCACTGTTTCCACTGCTCATGGTCAGTTCCTAATGAATCCCATGCTCTTGTGTTGTCCCCTCTCATGACGACTCCATTTACCTTGGCCATTGGGACATTAAAGGGTTAACCCAATCAGAGGCCAGATAAGAGCTTGCACGTTATATTGCCTTCACGGAACCCCAGCTGCCAAGTGAGGAGCCAGAACCAGCCTACTGGAGAGGCTGTACGGGGACAACTGGCAGCCTCCTCCAGCTGCCATGCCCCAAATGCCAGTTGATAGCAAATGCATAAGCGGAGCCAGCAACACCACGGCGTGGATCTGAGACGTGCCTCTTCAGCTAGCCTCTCCCCAGTCTCCAACCCATGGAATCATGAGCACATAAAAGTTGTTTTAGGCCCCTGAGTTTGGGGACGGTTTGTTACGCAGCAGTAAATTATACCTGTCACTATTTGAAATTTTATATCTACATGAAGATTTGCTCATTGCCTGCCAACCCTTCTAAAATTTCAGCTCTGTGAAGGACAGGAACTTTACCTTGGGTACACCATGGTCCCCCAGTCTGTCTGGCCCGTAGAGACACGCAGAAAACATTTTTTGTTGAATGAATGAACAGTCTCTTATGGAACAGCCTCATCTGGTCCTCTGACTTCCAGTAAGATCTTTAAATTTGGCCCATTAAAAAGATCTGTCTCTGTGCATATGTTGTATTTGACCATGCAACATGATCAACTAAAATTCAACATTTTCCAAGCTGATGCTATTCCTGCCATGCCCACGCCCCCCAGATTTGTTCCTAGCCATTCCCTCTATTTCACATTTTAGTAACGGCATAAAAATATAACCAGTCTTTAAAAGGGCTATGATGATGATTAATTTTACATGTCAAGTTGGCCAAGCTTTGGTGCCCAGCTGTTCAAACATTAGTCTAGATATTGCTGTGAAGTTACTTTTATAAATAAATAAGTAAACAACAAATTTATTAATAAATTACATAAATATTAACAAATAATATAATATAAATAAATAAATTTATTAACAAATAAATAAACATAAAGTTGATTAACATCTACATCAGTAGTAGACTCTGAGTAAAGCAGATTACCCTCCATAATTTGGGTGGACCTCACCAATTTGCTGAAGGCCTTAAGAACCTGAAATCTCCTAAAGAAGCTGGAATTCTGTCTCCAGACTACATGTGGACTCAAGACTGAACATCAATGCGTGTGGGAATTCCCAGACTCCCAAACTCCCCTGCAGGCTTCAGACTTGCCTGTACCCACAGCTTCATGAACCGATTCCTTAAAACTGCCTCCCTTTGTCCCCCCACCCCCCCACACCCCCTGCTGGCTTTGTTTCTCTGGAGAACCCTAATACAGGAGTTATCTTGGACCATCTCCTCGCCCTCACTTCCCAGCATTCCTTCCATCATGAGAGCCAATCAATGCTTTGTCATGTCTCCCGCATCTACCCTTTCTCTGTCTCCGCCTACCCCATCTTGCTTTAGGCTCTCAGCATCTCTCATCTCAACTATTACAAAAGTCTATTAGTCAGTCTCTCTGTCTCATCTTTTCCCAATCTCCTGCCACTCCACCACCAGGGTTATCTTTCAAGATAAGAATCAGATCATGGCACTTACCATCAGAACCTTCCCATTATCTACAGGATACAACTCAAACTCTTTAGTATAACATGAGATCTCCTGATTAACTAGCCTCCATCTCTCTCACTCCTCCACAAATCCCCTAAATCTGAACTTCATTTAACTACTTGGGGATCTCCAAACATGTTGTGATCTCTTGATAACTTCATGCATTTGCACACCTTGTTTCATTTGCTTGGAATGCCTACCAGTCTGTCTTGAAAACATTCTGACTTCCTCTTCAAGTTCTAGCTTAGAGCTACTCCGTTCCAAAGTTATGCCTGGATGCCTGGTCATAATTTTTAGACCATGTTAGATTTTTCCATAAATCTTGTCTTATTATATTGACATTCATGTATGTGTCTATATTTTTCAAAAGACAAAGGGTTTTTTGATGGCCAGGACTGTGTCTTATTCATAATCATATCCCTAGTCCTAGTCTTTCCTTTAGCTCATACAAACCACTCAAAACATGTCAAGTCCATGTTTATGTGGTATTTTTAATCCCTTTGAAGGCATGCAGGGTATCACTCAGAGGATCTTGTATTTAGTTGATGTTCAATGAAAGAAGATTAAATTCCATAGATAAGCTACAGTTCTCTGGAGAAAACCTAAATATTTCATTTCCTGTTGCTGTCATATGTCAGAAATGATCTGATTCCCATGCTTGATGTTGTCACAATGATTTTAAGTCAAGCAAGAGTTCTTGGAAAGGAGAAATCATCAAAGGTCACAATCTTGGGCAAGAGAAAATAGAAGTGATGTGTGTTTTAAAATATTTGTATATGAAAACTTTCTCTATTTCCTATTCTCTCACATAGTCTTCTAAAAAATAGTTGTTTTGTTTGACCACATTCAAACCCACAGGAAAGTCAAAAGAACACAACAGTGAACACCCAGATGCCCCTCATACAGGCTCTCTAGTGTCTTGCCACACCCATTTCCTCTATTTCTGTATTTATATGCCTCTCTCTATACACACACTTCCTTTTTGCTGAAAGCAGATGGCTGCACCCCTGGTATTTCACCTCTAAATGTTTCATATCACCTCACTCAGAAGGAGGACATTCTCTTACACCACCACCACACCATTATCACACCTAAGAAAAGCAACATTAATTCAACAAAGTCACCTCCTATGCAGTCTGGATTCAAATTTCCCTAATTTTCCCTCTAAATGTCCTTAATAGCTAGTTTTGACCCAGAATCCAATTAAGTTTCACACACCTACTTGGCTGTTGTATTTCTTTATTCTCCTCAAGTTCTTCCTCTGTTCTTGATATCAAACACTTTGAAGATTCAATCCAGTTGACCTGCAGAACATCTTAAGTTCCAGAATCCTACATTTTCTTTTTTAATTTATTTTTTTTATAGGCTAATTACTTTATATCATTACAGTAGTTTTTGTCATACATTGAAATGAATCAGCCATGGAGTTACATGTATTCCCCATCCCAGTCCCCCCTCCCACCTCCCTCTCCACCCGATCCCTCTGGGTCTTCCCAGTGCACCAGGCCCGAGCTCCTGTCTCATGCACCCAATCTGGGCTGGTGGTCTGTTTCACCCTAGATAATATACATGTTTCAATGCTGTTCTCTTGAAACATCCCACTCTCGCCTTCTCCCAGAGTCCACAAGTCTGTTCTATACATCTGAGTCTCTTTTTCTGTTTTGCATATAGGGTTATCATTACCATCTTTCTAAAGTCCATATATATGTGTTAGTATACTGTAATGGTCTTTATCTTTCTGGCTTACTTCGCTCTGTATAATGGGCTCCAGTTTCATCCATCTCATTAGAACTGAGAATCCTACATTTTGTCAGGATTTGATCGAGAGCAAATGTTTCCAGCAGGTTTTTTTTTGTGTGTGTCTCACCCATGGCAGGAGATCAGTTCTTCATAAGGTCAGATTGTCACACTACTGGTGATGCCAAGTATGATGAGAAGCAGATAAGGTCTCTCCAGTGCAAAGAAACACTTTTGCTTTTGTAATTAAAAAGTAACCGTGAGGTTATGTCTATACCCTCGTCCCTAGAGTTTTTTTTCCCAGTGGTTTGTGTTTTTCATTGACAAGCATTGCTTGAATCAGTTATTACATTGAGAGTTACAAAAGGGTGCTTTTCTAAATCTGTAAATTAGTCTATACTTACTAGCCTATAGTGTTTTTTTAATTAATTTATTTATTGAAGGATAATTGCTTTATAGAATTTTGCTGTTTTCTGTCAAACCTCAACAAGAATCAGCCATAGGTATACACATATACCCTCCCTTTTGAATCTCCCTCTCATCTCCCTCCCCATTCCACCCCTCTAGACAGATATGGAGCCCCTGTTTGAGTTTCTTGAGCCACATAGCAAATTCCTCTTGGCTATATATTTTACATATGGTAATGTGAGTTTCCATGAGGGTGAGATGTATGGAAAGAGTAACAGAGAGCCTATAATCTTTTGTAAAGCAGAATTTTGTCTCTTTCTCTTTTGAATCACTATGGAATCATAAACATTTTTAAATTCAATATTTTGTAATCATCTGCCAGGATTATTCCTTTTGATCCTCAAAGTTTCCCAGATTTGGTCCATGGAATCCCTTTCAAGTTGGCTTCTGTGTCCTTTTGATATGAACTATTAAATCATCTTCGAACACATTTTTGCTTTCTGGCAGGCAACATGTTCCTAACACAGACCTAGCATCAGCCAATTCTCTAAGGAGCCTAGGTTGCTTTTGGTAGAAATCTGGGGCTTCCTACGTGGCTTAGTGGTAAAGAATCTGCCTGCCAATGCAGGAGATGCAGGTTCGCTCCCTGGGTGGCGAAGATCCCCTGGAGAAGGAAGTGGCAACCCACTCCAGTATTCTTGCCTAAAGAATCCCATGGACAGGGCAGCCTGGTGGGCTACAGTTCATGGGGTCACAAAAGAGTTAGACACGACTTGGTGACTGAACAACAAGAGCACACAATAACAATAAGTTAAAAGCCATCTGCTCCCTAAGTGAGCTCATTGCTACGGGATATCATTGAGTCAGGCTCTTTCTGTGGGCAGACTTAGAATATTATCAGATCTTGACCTCATACTTAACTGATATCTCCCATTCAAATCCTACACCCCAGCCCTTTGATGATCTGGACTTGAGGTTTTTCTGCAAAAGCTGGGCCTTACCTGTCTGTGTGTGCTCATGCTAAGTCATGTCTGACTCCTTGCAGCCCCGTGGACTGCAGCCCGCCAGGCTCCTCTGTCCATGGCCTTCTCCAGGCAAGAATGCTGGAGTGGGTTGCCACTTCCTCCTTTGGGGGATTTTCCCGACCCAGGGATCTAACTAGCATCTCTTATATCTACACTGGCAGGTAGGTTCTTCACCACTAGCACAAAGGTGGTGGCAAAATGACACAGAAGGAAAGATTTCCTTGCCAGTCAGCTAGCTGTGCCCCAGGGTGGCTGCCTGCCGGGCTTCTTGCAGTGGACAAACTTCTGTACAGAAAGCGAGGGACCTCTCACAAGGGAAGGCAACTGTCCAAATGAACATTACCAAAACAGCCACCTGGGATCCAATACTTACCTGCTTGTGGATTTTTTTTTTTTTTTAACATAAAATCAGGCTTCCCCGGTGGCTCTGACTGTTGAGTGGTGGCTCGGACTGTTAAGAATCTGCCTGCAGTTGGGGAGACCCAGGTTTGATCCCCAGCTCAGGAAGATCCCCTGGAGAAGGGAATGGCAACCCACTCCAGTATTCTTGCCTGGACAGACTGGAACCTGGCAGGCTACAGTCCCTAGCGCTGCAAAGAGTCACACATGACTGAAGCGACTTACACTTTCACTTTCTTTCAGCTTTTGAAGATTTTTCTACTTAGGAACAAATTAAGGACAAAGCTGCTTTTGTTGTTTCCTCAGTGCAAATGACATCTTTACAACTCAAAGCTGCTTGACCCATTACCCCTGGAGAAAGGTCCCCTTTATTTCCTCTGAACAGGGTTCTCAGTGGCGTGTTGTGGTTAAGCCACCCCTGGGGGTGAGACTAGTTTCTCTTTCTGATTTTGCACAGTTCAGAGGATGCTGTGAGATTCTATTAATATACAAACTTTGGTATGTGTTGCAACCATTTTTGCACGTGGTATATGTCTTCCCATGAGATGCTGGGTGATGATTCCAGAATGGCTGGGGATAGCATCTCGGTTCCCCGCCGCAGGTCATGACTATATTATCTCAAGCCATTCCCACAATGTTCTTGAGACTCATGTATTGACCCAGAGGTGACACTGAATGAAGTGAATCAGAGAGAGAAGGAGAAATAAGCCGTTCTTTATATGTGGAATCTAAAAAGAAATCAGACAAATGAACTTACTTACAAAACAGAAACAGACTCACAGGCTTGGAGAAGGAACTTGGGGTTGCAGAGGGGAAGAATGGGGGGAAGGTAGTTAGGGAGTGTGGGATGGACACGTACACACTGCCGTATTTAAAATGGGTCACCAACAAGGAGCTACTGAACAGCACAGGGAACTCTGCTCAGTATTATGTGGCAGCCTGGATGGGAGGGGAGTTTGGGGAGAATGGATATAAGTATATGCATGGCTGAGTCCCTTTGCGGTCCACCTGAAACCATCACAACATTGTTATTAGGCTATACCCCAATACACAATAAAAAGCTATTAAAAAAAAAAAAAAAAGATGAGGAGGGACTTCCCTGGTGGTCCAGTGGCTAAGACTCTGTCTTCCTAATGCTGGGGTCCTTGGGTTCGAGCCCTGGTCGGGGAAATGAATACCACATGCTGAAGCTAAGACCTGGTGCAGCCAAATAAATGCATATATAGCTCAGCTGGCATAGGAATCTGTCTGCAATGTAGGAGAGCCCGGTTTGATCCCTGGGCCAGGAAGTTTCCCTAGGGAATGGCTAGGCTACCCACTCCAGTAATCTAGCCAAGAGAATCCCCATGGACAGAGGAGCCTGGGGGGCTACAGTCCATGGGGTCGCAATGAGTCAGACATGACTAAGCACACAGAACGCACTTATTTTTAAAAAAAGATGAGGAAACCAAGAGTTAGGGTTATAACAGAAAGCCAGAGAGTCACTATATTGATTCTAAGATGGCATAGATTTGAAGGTATATTTCATTCCCAGGTATGTTAAAATGGGGGGGGGGAGGACTTCCCCGGTGGTGCGATGAATAAGAATCCGCCTCACAGTGCAGGGGCCACGAGTTCGATCCCTGGCCCAGGAAGATTCTACCTGCCCTGGGGCAGCTAAGCCCATGCAGTGCAACTGCTGAGCCTGTGCCCCGGAGCCCGGGAGCTGCAGCTACTGAAGCGTGCACACTTGCAGTCTGTGCCCCACAACGAGAAGTGCACGCCCCGTAAGAAGAGTCGCCCTGGCTCGCCACAACCAGAGAGATGCCCGAGCAGCAACGAAGACCTAGTGCAATCACAAGTAAATAAATACAGGGGGAAAGTGAGTCTTAAAGTCGATAAAACGCAGTGGTTAGTGCTTGGACTTCCCCGGTGGCTCAGGCAGGATTTCCCTCCTGCCTACAATGCGGAAGACCCAGGTTCGATCCATGGGTTGGGAAGATCCCCTGGAGAAGGAAATGGCAACCCACTCCAGTACTCTTGCCTGCAGAATCCCATGGACAGAGGAGCCTGGCGGGCTACAGCCCATGGGGTCACAGAGAGTCGGACATGACTGAGCGACTTCACTTTCACTTTCAGTGCTTGGACACTAAGAGCTACAATCAATGTCAGATCTTCATGACTTTGAAACCCAGGCTCCTTGCACTTGAGGAAGGATTTCTGGACAAGGAGTGGAAAGCCACAGATTGGGGAACTAGGGCTTGAGAAGACAGGAAAAGGTTTTACTGAGTCAGCAAAGGCGTGAATGAGAGGACTTGCTTGGAATGTGGACTCAGTGAAAAGTTAATCTGACTATAGCTGAGCATTCAGATTAGCAAACAGCTAACGGTGGCCCTGGTGGTAAAGGACTCGCCTACCAACGCGGGAGACATAAGAGACGTGGGTTCAGATCCCCTGAAGGAAGGTAAGGCAACCCACTCCAGTATTCTTGCCTGGAGAATCCCATGGACAGAGGAGCCTGGCAGGCCACGGTCCATAGGGTTGCAATGAGTCGAACGTCACTGAAGAGGCTTAGTAGCACAATCTGCCTACAAAGAAGTGCAAATTTTAGAGAGAGGCTACCCAGGACTTTAGAAGGTGGCTTATAGTTATTTCAGTTTAGGGGTCCTGGGTAACTGGCATCGTTGGAAGCATTTGGGTGGGTGTTCCATGTTGCAAGCTGTGTTTTGGATGAGACATGTATGGTGCAGATTGGCAGAGAAGGGGTTACTGCAGTTCAGACAGGCAGTAAGTGATGAAACTGGGACAGAGAAGGTGGTTCTGAGACTGCAGAATAACGGAGATGGGCATGGGAGCATTTGGGGAGAAGGGTTCTCAGCGGTCGCTGACAAATGAGAGATGGATGGGGAGTCGATATAATTTATCATCCAAACCTGGACACCTTGAGAAAGAAAGCGAAGTGCTATTAATAACCATGCCAGACAGCAGGCATAAGCCAGGGCTGTCGTGGGCAAACCTGACATATGGTTACTCCAGACAGAGAAGGGGGGAGAGACCAGACTCAAAACTCACCCCAGTGTTTCTTGCCTTGGAGACTGTGTTACTGGGGTTGACAAGGCAGTTGTAAAAGTCCCCTCTTGCGCTGGAGTGGGGTTTCTCTTTGTGATCTCCCCTTTTCCTCTGTGACAGGGCTTGTAAGGAATCAGCCCCATACAGGATGGGTTAACTCAAAATAAATGTTGTGGGAGCCAGGGGGTTCTCTGGGACCCACAGTGGGGAAAGGGGGACATTCCCAAAGAAGGAGTTTTCTCCCTCCAACTCTGTCCCCTCCCTTCTTTACAGGGCAAAAGTGACAACCAATTTGGGGCTTCCAGGTGGCACTACTGGTGAAGAACTCATCCACTAATGCAGGAGATGAAAGAGACATGGGTTTGACCCCTGTGTCGGGAAGATCCCCTGGAGGAGGGCATGTCAGTCCACTCCAGTATTCTTGCCTGGAGAATCCCATGGACAGAGGAGTCTGGTGGGCTATAGTTCATAGGGTCATAGAGTCAGGCATGACTAAAGTGACTTAGCTGGAGAAGGAAATGGCAACCCACTCCAGTAATCTTGCCTGGAGAATTCCATGGGCAGAGGAGCCTGGCAGGCTACAGTCCATGGGGTTGCAAAGAGTCAGGTGTGACTGAGCAACTATCACTATCACTCAAAGTGACTTAGCACACACACACACGAGAACCACTTCGTCAGTGGGAGAAAAAATGGTCTATAGGTCCACTGGATGCAGTGGTTGGCAGAGTTTGGGAAATCCAGCTGTCCAGAACATGGGAAATATGAGAGCCTATGGGTAGCTGGCTTTGGAAGTGGAGGCCCCTGAGTTTGTGGGACCTTAAGTTCATGTGCATGTTCTCCCTGGAGAAAAGAGAAAGGCCTTCAGTCTCAACCCTGCCTTTGTCCATGCAACCCAGAGGAAGCTCCCAAGGTCATTTTGGGGGACCTTGTTTAGAGCAGAGGTGGGACGAGAGTGGGCATGCAAGGGGGAGACAGAGACCATCGATTTTCAGTAAATTGGTCTCCAAGCCAATATAGTATACTGGATGCGTGCTCAGTCATTTCAGCCATGTCTGACTCTTTGGGACCCCATGCACTGTAGCCTGCCAGGCTTCTCTGTCCATGGGATTCTCCAGGCAAGAATACTGGAGTGGGTTGCCATGCCCTTCTCCAGGGGATCCAACCCAGGGAAGCCAACCCAGGGATCGAACCCATGTCTCCTGCATCTCCTGTGTTGCAGGGGGATTCTTTACCACTCAGCCACTGGGCTAGCCCCTGTAGTATATTGTGAACTATATTAAATGCAATCTCCAAGTTCCCTTGATGACTCAGAGGGCACGTGAGTCTTGTAAAGCCTAAGGGTCCCCATGAACAGCCCTGGCTGGGCCCCTCCACACCCGGGTCTCGGAGGATGCAGGTGACACATGCTCGGCAGTGCCTGGACCACTATGCCAGCCCAAAAAGTCACCAAGTTTTGTGCCCGATTTCTAATGAACTAAAAGTAGTAACAGGTGACAAACCAAATACAGACTTTGAAGGGATGTCTGTGGGATGTAACGCTTGCAGTGATTCCATGACATTCCACCACTCTAATTTTAGCTTCGAGACTACTGCTTGAGACTGAAGGCCTGATTTGCAGACCTGCATTTACAGACAATCATATTCACGGTTTTGCTTTGATGATGGACATCCAGCTGGAATTCCTGGGGTCTCAGGAGACTGGAAATCTGAGTCTATTGGTTCTGCGGTAAAAACAAAGACAAGACAATAGAAAAGAAACTCACAGATTTCAGAAATCCTCCTTTGCTCACAGAATTGGGTCTAAACTTGGCAAATGATACTCAAAACTCCCTTCTGTTGATCTGTCTGTCCAAAAGTCTCATCGCATTTTCTGTTGCAGGTGATCAACCTGATCTGGCCTGTGAGCTCACACCAACCTTGCCCCTCTGCCAAGTTCTCACACAGGCTGCTTCCTACCTCTGATCCGGCTCTTGTTCAGAACCCCTGCTGCTCTCTGAGCCGCAGATCCCTGCTACCTGGCTTTTCCAAAGATGCTCCAAATCTGCCCTTCCTTGTCTCCCTGGTCTTAGTGAAAAAATCTGTCCCAGGGTCTCTGCCAGGCTCTGTATGATCCATTGCCCCAGATATTTTTCTGCAACACCAGCCAGGCCACTTGACTCTCCTGCTGGAAGCCCACCTAAGGTTCCAAAGCTCAGACTTCTTAGCGGTCCATCGGAGGAGAGAGTGGGTTTCCATCCCCACCCACCAGCATCCTAAGAGTTTATTGGTGGTGGTCTGTAGTGCCTAAGTTGTGTCCTTCCACAGAGGCCTTAATGGCGCTCAGTCACACTGGCCACACAAGTGGTCTCAACAGCACACCTGTCTCTCACGGCCGTGTCCTTGGGACTGTTTCTGCTGTGGGAACGGTGGGCAGAACATACATTCCAGGACAGAGGATGGGGTGCGGTGCCTCCAATCGCCTGGGTCCAGTTTGAGTGTCAATTAGAGGTCACGTCCTCTTGGTGAACTCCTGCAACAGGACCAGAAGGGTGGCCGGGCTGCTGAGGTGAGTGTAACTGCTGGGCCCGTGGGAAGGGCTTGGCAGTTAATGTTCTGAAATCAATCCTGCTGCTGCTGTGTTGATGTGCGTGCCTGTGGGTGGATGAAATAGTACCTTTTCAGGATATACACTCTTGCAGTGTAATCACAGGTCCTTTCAATAAACCCTCCTGAAGACTTGCAAAAGCTCTTTTGTATATTACTAGGGACTGATAACTAAAGTACCCCAACTTGGTGTGGTTGGTCACCATGCTAGAATTCATTTCTGGTAAGCATCCCCCTTACAGAATGCTTGCCAAACTTAGCTTACGCTGGTTTGGATATTCCAGTTCTTATCAACACAACAGTTAGTCCTGAACAGAAAGCCAATTCCTTTTGTGCCTTGGGCCTTGGAAACGAGGCACAATCTTCCTTTCCATGCCCTCTGTTGTTGCTGTCGTGGTGTGGTGTTCCTATTTCTCTCTGCTCAGTGTGAACTATTAGGCTCTCTTGTTCTTGTTCAGTCGCTAAGTCATGTCTGACTCTTTTTGTGACCCCATGGACTGCAACACACCAGGTTTCCCTGTCCTTCACTATTTCCTGGAGTTTGCTCAAATTCACATTCATTCAATCGGTAATGCTATCTAACCATCTCATCTAACCGTCTCATTCTCTGCCGCCCTTTTCTCCTTTTGCCTTGGATCTTTCCCCGCCGATGTATTGGAGCTTCACAAAATTAACAAAGCTTAACAAAATTATCAGCACACAAAGATCTATCTGCCAGACCAACACAACACAACATGGGTACACACCTCCTTCATTTAAAGACCTAGGAGTCTAGCACGAAACATTTTAGGGGAAGAAAATATGGGGGCATTTCCCTCTTGCCCTAAGGCTTTAGCTTGAGATTACCGATGTGGACTCCTAGAGTAGGAATTAATTATTCATTGCTTTTCTCTCCTATTACAAGCTTTCTAGCTACTTTTGGAAGAGAAAGGCGAGTGACCTCATTTAAGAGTTCTTGTGTGTATTTTGGCTTTGTCTGACTGGTTATTTTCTAACTGTCACTTAGATTCAGTGGCTACAACTGTTTTCTTTCTCTCCCTCTCTTCTTTTTTCCCCTCTGACATATCCCCAGTCGCCTTGTTTTCCTTGGATTTATATTTTGAAATTGTCTACTTCATGGTGTGAATCACTCTGGTGTACATGGTGATGCAAAATTCAGAAGAGAATCTTAAACGATAAGGTTACTCACAGGAGTTTTAAATGTGACATGTTGTAGAGATGAGGGGACAAAGTTTATTTTAAGCATCATTAGTATTATTTTGATGAAGTCTTAGCACTGAATACATTATTCACACATCGCAAAGTTAATTATAATTTTTTTTTAAATGGACAAATTATTTAATTAGGTTCTTTGCAAGAAGTTCAGAATACTACTTTGTGAGGATAAATTCCATTTGTGAGAGCAAACACAGAGCGGAGGTAGCCCTGGACCTGAGGGACAGCTTTGATTCTTCACAGAATTTGTGAGTCCACAGCCTTCTGATCAGCCTTACGCTGCTCTGTGATCTCCTATTTCTCTCTCTGTGTTGAAGATCTCACCCTCCTGGTGTCTGGTCTTACGCAGCTTCTTCTTCTTGAAGTAAGTGTCAGTGAGATGTTCTGGGATTGTCACATCACTGGTATCGATTTTGGTGGAGGTGGCAATGACAAATTTCTGGTGTGTTCTATGCAGAGGAACTTAATTGAGGGATAGAAGCCCTGTCACAAGTAGCAAGCCACTGCCCAGCTGCTTCAGGAAAACGACCCTCTGGTCTCTGTGGCGTCCCGTGAGGATGATCAGAACGGTCCCAGGAGTGATGCTGGCTCGCAGCTTCCTCACATGCTTACTGAAGGGTTTCTTGCCGTGACTCAACAGTTTCCGAGGCACATCTTCAGTAGGGTAATACCTAGGCATTTTGTGAAGTTTGACCACTCGGGAACCACCATTCTTGTCGCCACCAACTGATTTTGTGACAGTAGCAAGAACCTGAATGTTCTTTTTCTTTTCGACCTTGGATCTAGCTGCTGAATACTTCCTCTTGTACAGGGTCTTTCTGGAGAACATGGCTGATCGGGAATATCTGCCAATTCCTCTGACCAGGACAGGGTTTCGGCTGCAGTGGGGCTTCCCCTTCTTAACTTTCTTCACCATTTTCACCTTTTTAGCCTTGTTGCCAGCATCAGCCTTCTTGGCTTCAGGTTTCTTCTCCTTAGTATCTGGCTTCTCAGCCTTTTCACCTGCCATCTTGCAAGATGGGAAAAAGCCACAAAGTTAATTAGACAAAAACACCCTGTTGCACCCAGTTATGTGTTTAGGCCAGCATCTACTCCGGTGACATTATTTGCTGGTAATCATTAGAGGTCAGAGGTGAAAAAGACAGATGAGAGCACTTACTCCAGCTTTTTGTGCGAAACAGTTTGTGCAGCATTTTAAGAGAGAAGGACAGATTTCAGGAGCTGTGAGGAGGGAGCTTTATCAATAAGTGGAGATAAGTGTTGCAACCCACATGTAGTAACTGAAGTTGAGCTTTGATGTGTCTTGGCTGTCAACAGCTTGTATTACTTCAGCATATCCTGATGACAGTAATTAAATTCCAGGGAGAAGAGGAATGTGTAGGAGCTTGCAGACATGTTTCACATGTCTGCACATGTGAAGCACACATGAAGCACATCACCCTGGTTTGGAAAATGGGGATATCAGGTTTCTCAATTCCTCCCTCCAGTTGTGGAGTCCTTTGCTAAGCAAAGGCCAGATGACACAATAAAGCATCCCTTATCTTTCAAAAGCTCCTGCACCAGTGCTAAGAGAGGGCACAACACCCAGGGAAAAATTGTTGTTGTTGTTTAGCCGTTAAGTCGTATCTGACTCTTTTGTGACCTCATGCCCCACCAGGATACTCTATCCATGGGATTCTCCAGGCAAGAATACTGGAGTGGGTTGCCATTGCCTTCTCCAGGGGATCTTCCCCACCCAGGGATCAAACCTGCGTCTTTTGCATTGGCAGCTGGATTCTTTACTACTGAGCCACCAGGGAAGCCCCAGGGAAAGACTGTTTTTTCTTTAGTGGTAAAAACACCAGAATTGTTTCCCTATTGCTTTTTCATGCCTCCCTGGCTACTGTTTTGGGTTGTCATGTATCTATTCATGAATTTATCAGACATGAATCTATGTCATGAATCTATCAGACAAGCCAGAAACACGAGACTCTGCATTGCTGGCAGGTCAAAAACCAAACTTCCTTCCACTAGTGGATCAGCTGAGGTGACCTGCTGCAGATACACATAAGGAACCATGACCTCTGCCTGCAAGTCCACAACTTCACTTGTGCTGATCTCCTGACAGACGTGATTGCCTCCTCTTCGCCATCCTATCCTGCCTTTACTGCCCAGTTCAGTCCCTCAGTTGCGTCCGACTCTTTGTGACCCCATGGACTGCGGCATGCCAGGCTTCCCTGTCCATCACCAACTCCAAGAGCCTACTCAAACTCATGTCCATCGCATTGGTGATGCCATCCATCCATCTCATCCTCTGTCGTCCCCTTCTCTTCCTGCTTCAATCTTTCCCAGCATCAGGGTCTTTTCCAATAAGTCGGTTCTTCGCATCAGGTGGCCAAAGGATTGGAGCTTCAGCTTCAGCATCAGTGCTTCCAAGGAACATTCCTTTACTGCCCTCCCGCTTACATTTCAGGACAGACACCCTCTATTCCAAAAAGCTCGCAGAAACCTGACTCCTCCACTTGTCCCTAATTTTGGACACACAACTGAAGTAAGGACTCTTCGCCCTGAGTGCTTATTTCCATCACAGCAGTGATCACAATTGTCACTGGCCCTTCCTTGGACTGTGAGCTTCCTGCGGGTGGAAGCCATACCCACAGAGCTGAGCAAGGGGTTGGGTACATAGCAGGTGCTCAATAAACCTCTGAGTAAATTAGGCATACACCCTTTTGAGGTATAACATACACACAGGAAAGTGCATACATTTGCAAGTACATCAGTGAATTTCTTCGTATGTGTACACCAAGGTATAAACACATAAAATGATCCCCAGATGAACACTCTAGAACATTCTCCAGAGGCTCCCTGGAAACAACAGGCTTTAATAGCTCCATCCATCCTGTGAAAGAAGTTGGTTGCCAGTAGTAAACTCCAAGAGGATATAAGATGCTCTGATTCATCAAGGTAGAATGCTCTGCAAAGGGAAGGAACATTTTACTCTAGAGAAAAGTGACAACTGGGATGAAGGAAGAGAACATTTAAAAAATGCAAATAGGGAAAAGTGAACATAAACATTTACGTTTCTTCCATCCCGGCCCCACCGCGACCCCCCTCCCCAAATCACCCAGAAGCACCAGGGCCAATGAGGCCAGGTCTGAGAGTTCTCAGAACTCCTGGTCACGCCCTCACAGCACCTGACCCCTGTCCTGATGCCTGCTGTGACCACAGTGACTCTGGCCAAACCTGTGTAACACACCCAAGCTGTCCTGCTTCTCAGCAACACGTTCACCTGTGCCCTCCATAGACCAGCGTGCATTTTGGAACCAGATGCCTTTGTCCAAGAGTCGGAGAGAAGAAGCCCCCTGCCCGAACGCGGTGGCCTGACGGTTCCGGATTTATAAAACCAGAGGGCCGCATGCTTCTGAATGGACCCAATATGTAGCCCCCCCCCCCCGCCCCCCGCCCCCCACTCCGGCCCTTTGCTTTTTCAATGCAGCCTTTTTAAATCATCACGTTGTTCTTGAAGTCCTGAAGATCTCTGCTATGGGGGTGCAATCTGCCCCTGCAAGGGCACTCGGTAGGGTGGGGATGGGGGGGTCACTGGGGGCTGAAACGCGCTGCCAGGCTCAGGGGCGCCCCATTATGCCCTCTAAGGCTGCAGGGTGGGCGATCTGAGGCCCTGGCTGGAGAAAATGAGGACGGCCAATTGCTTCCGCCGGTGGCCCGCAGATTCCCTTTTAGATAAGCCGGCGGGCGGCGGCTGGGAGGGGAAAGTGGAAATCACGCTCCGGCGGCCCCGCGCGAGGGCCCCCGCTCCCCCGGGGACGCCGCCCGGCCCCGCCCCGCCCCGCGCCAACCCGGCCGCACCCAACTTCCCCCCGGAGGCGCCCCGCGGCGGCCGACGCTGACGTCACAAGGCACCCAGCCGCCAGCGCCCCGCGGTGCGCGCCCCCCGCGGGGACCCGCCGCGCTCTCGGCGCGACACCCAGGCGCGCGCGCGCGCGCCCGAGCCCGTCCCCGCCCGCGCCGCCGAAGATGGCGAGCCCGGCGCCCCCGGAGCCCGCCGAGCGGGGATCCCCAGCTCCCGCCGCCGCCCCGCAGCCGCCGCCGCCGCCCCGGGCTCCCCCAGAGGAGCCGGAGGGGGCCGCGCCCCCCGAGGAAGGGGCGGCGGCGGGCGCGGGTCGGCAGGTGGAGGAGGCCGCGGGCGGGGTGGCCGCCGCGGTGACCTGGCTGTTGGGGGAGCCGGCGCTGTGGCTGGGCGGCCGCGCCGATGAGCTCCTGAGCTGGAAGAGGCCGCTGCGCAGCCTGCTCGCCTTCGTCGGGGCCAACCTGGTGTTTTGGTGAGAGCTCGGGATGGGTGGGGCGGGGGGCCCGGGGCGGGGGGTGCGGGCAGGTGACCTTGGGGCGCCCGGGAGCGGACGGAGGGCCCGCCCGGTGCCCGATATGGGGGGGTGGGGTGGGGGGCGGTGCACGGCGGACCCTGCGGAGGAAGGTGTCAGTCCTGGCCCACTTTCGCGGCCACCCTACCCCGCACAGGTCGACACACAGTCCCAACTTTCCTCCAGACGCACCTCCCCCTGTAAGCAGCTGTCATCCTCCGCGGGGGTAGCCCAGCCTCGCGGACGAGACGGTGGGCTGACCCCGCACGCACCTGGACCGGCAGGTGTGGGGGGGCCCCCCCCCCCCCCCCCCGAGCACACCTGACTTTTGGCTTTCTGAAACTCGCAGGTCGTGACCTGCTCGCCCAAAGCCCGCCGAACCACACGCACTTGAACCTGTGTCCGTTCTTGCCCCCAGAGAGGGCATATCTGGACCAGCTTGGGCACACACTCAAGCCTGAGCCATCGCCATCAGCCACCTGAGACACCGAGTGATTTCTTTCTCCATCCCACCCGGAGGGTTGGGTGTACTGTCTTTACTCCCCGAGGAGAAAACAGGAGGCAGACAGGTGGATTACGGACATCACCCCGCCCCCCAGGTGTGCCTAGTGTAGAAAACAGTCTTATTTTTAGCTGAAGAATAAAGAGACTACCCAGGAATGTTCTCTGAAAAGCCCCTGATCAACAGGTTTGTCTTTTCCAAAAGCGCCCTTCACCCTAAAGACGCGGAAATGTCTGGCTCCTTTATGGAAGCCCCTGCCTGATCATCTGTTACCAGTCTAGTGGGGGGTGGAGAAAAAGCTTCTTTGTTTCCACCTGTGTTCTCATAACAAGCATGACCGACACTGCAGAATAAGCAGAGCTTCAGTGACCCATATCTTGTCACCGGACATTTATTTCTTAACCTTAATAAAGTTAGGAAATAAATAAACAAACAAAACATACACAACACGCCATTTCCTCAGTTAGCTCGTTTAACCATAATGTTTTTCTGCAGATCTGTGCCAGACTGATCTTGTTTTGAAACAGACTGTTTCTTAATAGAGCCTCTTGAGTGTGAATTAACCTTACTTTGGGTCTCTTAGCTATCATTGTTTCTAGACCTTATTCTGTATTTCTCTAACCTGTTATGAAGTTATAGTGAGCACTCAAAATCAGGAAGATATATGTATGATGCTGAATTGGGCAACAATAGTCATAGGGCTGTATCTCTCATTTTACCAATGAGGAACATGTTTTTCAAATTCTTAATTTTAAACTTTATTTATTTAAAAAAATACCTAATAGCCTCAGAGTTCAAAAGTTTAAGGTACAAGAAGTTAAGCAGTCTGTAAATGTCTTTCCCATGCCTCTCTGGCTACCCACTTTCCTACCAGAAGCAACCAGTGTTACCTGTTTCCTGTGTATCTTTCCAGATAGTGCATATTTCAACAAATGCAAAATATTCTCTGCAAATTGTGGACTACTGTCTGGGCTATTTTTTCTTTTTAGCGCACTTTGGCGATCACTTTCTTGTGATCAGCTGAATCCCACTGTATAGATGTCACAGATTAACCTGGCTCCTACTGACAGAATAAGATTGTTTCCAACTTTTGCTATGACAGCGTTAAAGCTAAGGGTCTGAACATGTATTATTTTGCATGTAAGCAAATTTTGCTGTAGGAGGAAGTCCCAGAAGTGGAATTGTTGGGTCAGAGTGTGCCCTTGTAGTTTTGATGACTGTCATTGTATTATTATACTTCCTTGGAGTGTTATCAATTTATGCTCCTACCAACAATGCATGTGACTGCCTATTTCTTTTTATACCCTTGCCAGCAGCATTTTATCAAACATTTTGATTGGTAAATCTGATAGGTAAAAACGGCTATCCAGTATAGTTTTATGGTTTTGTATTTCTCTGAGCTTGAGCATTTTTTATTATGTTCAGGAACCATTATAATTATCTTTTCTACACATTATCTGTTTACAGAAAACTTTTATCCATATTTTTAATTGAGTCATTGGGCTTTTCCTGTTGAGTTGTTAGAACTCTTTTTATACTAAGAACTTTAGCCTAATTTCTGTAACATGAGTTGCGAACATTTTTTCCTGTGATGTATTCTTAATAACATCTATTGAAAATAATGATTTTTGCATTAAATAATTGAAAGGCATATTTAATTTTATTTGGGAATGATGTCTTCCATCCATATATTTTTAATAAGTATGATAGCAAGGCAAACAATGGCCATAGGTTTTCTGATTATCTGTTTTATTTCTCCTTTTTGGAGAATTTACAATCCCATGTGTATATTTTCATGGACAGAAAAATGACTCTCCTGCTTTTTAAATTTGAAGTGCTTGTTAATTGGAATTTCTGACCCATTTATTAATTTCATTAAAATGTTGTAGTTTTCCCCATTGTTCCTCCTAGGTTGAAATAGTCTTTCAAGGACTTTGTTTTCTCTAAATAGTGTACCTCTTATCAAGCTATCTTAAATTATGTGGCACTGACATTCTGTGTCCCAAGAACTCTAAAACTCTGTATTTTTATGCTTACTAATGTTTTATTTATAATAGTGAAAATCGAATAAAACTTAAATGACAAAACATAAGAGTGGTTTCATAAACTGAAGTACTGTGTCTAGAGAGTAGATCATGTAGTTAGCAAAGTATAATTAAGTATAGGGCATAACATAAAGCTCTGTGTTTTTTTTTTTTTTTTAAATAAAAAAATCAGTGTTAGAAGCACGAAGAACCCAAATTTGTCTGAAGGAGTCATGATGATTTCACTTTCACTGATGTTATTTTTGTGAAAATTAACTTTTTAAATACATATTTTTGACTGTTTAGTACCTGGTACCAGCAGTAGCTCTCAGGATTTTGAGTTTGAGTTCAAAAGCTCTAACTTTTATTATCTGTCCATTTTTTGCAAGATTTTAGTGCTGTGTATTAAAAGGACAAAAGCTGAGACAGGGGCATGACGGTGTGGGTATAACTCAAGGCTGAATGGCATGAATGTGGTTGAAGAGTCAGAGAAGGAATCATTCATTTTGATGCAGCTTTCTGTTGGGCAGGTGGCATCCTGGATGATGAGACTATGGGGTCTTCTTAAGGAGACCATGCTTGAATCAGATTTTGATGGACAGGAATGATTTGGGTAGACCTAGTGCATGGTGGACAACACTTCAATCCTAAGGAATTGTACTTAGTGTTTTCACTAATATTCAACTGATGCAGTGCCACATGAGGTGGTGGAGAAAAGTAGGGGAGATGAGACTGGCTAGGTGTTTTGGAGACCCATCTGGGGGCAGTGGTTGCCTCGAGTGTCATACTTCTTGTTTGGATCTGTTTTTTCTATAGGCAATGGAGACCCAAAAATGCCTTGTATAAGTTCCCAGGAATATTTTAGTGGGCAGGTAAATTGTGGTTTATTCATTTATTCTTACCATCAAATTCTTTCTATAGAGCAATAAAAATAAACTAGAGCTATAGGCAACAACATAGATGAATTTTACAAATGCAATTTGGGGAAGAAAAGCACCTTTAATAATATGTACAGAATGATTCAGTTTTTTGAAAGTTTTAAGATGTCCAAACTGAACTGAACTGAAACCTGAACAGTATTGATTTAGGGATATATAGATAAAAGACATTCTTATCTGTAAGATCAAGAGTAGAGGGGGAAGGTGTGATCACAGAAGGCACGTGGAAAGTTCTGGAGTGTAGGCCGTGTTGTTTTTTGACTTTGGTGGTGGTAGTTACCTGATGTTCAGGTTACAGCTATTTTAAAACTGTGGTTGTGTCTGCACGTTCTTATCTTTGATGTATTTTTGAAAAATACTAAACTCATAAATAATGCTTTAAACAATTATTATTTACTCAGAGCTCAGAGGAGTTTAGTAAAATTCAGACCATATAGTTCCTGTCTCAAGAAGCAGGGTTTCCACAACCTGAAATAGTCCGGTACTGGCAATGGTCCAGTAGTCATAGGGTTGGGTCTGTCTCACTTTACCAATGAGGGACATGTTTATAAATTCTTTTTCTTATCTTAAATTTTATGTGTTTAAAAATGGCTAATACAGCCTCATAGTTCGGAAGTCTAAAAGTATGAAGTTAGATGTCTTTCCCACGCCTCTCCTTGACTGCCTGTTTCCTTCCAGAGGCAACCAGTGACAGCAATTTTAAGTACACCATCAAATAGAATGAACCCAGTGAAACAGAAAATGCCCCATTTGCTTTTGTTTTTGAAGAAATAACTTATTGCAGTATGCTGTCAGTAAAAACACTCACATTCTAAGGGAACAGCCAAGTGTAAACACCTGTGGAATCAAAATGGCAATCAAGATCTAGAACATTCCACTTCTCTTAAAGATTACTTTGAGTTCCTTTCCCATCCACACCCACCCCAGGGATTGATCTGTTTTCTCTCCCTGTAGATTAGATTTGTCTTCCCCTAAGTTTCATGTAAATTATACCTTATAATTTGATGTCTTTTGTGCCTGGCTTTGCTTACCCAGCGGAAAGCTTTGAGATTCAGCCCGATTGTGTTTATCAGTGGCTTGTTTCTCATTTTTGCTGACTTGTCTGCATCTTCGGGGACATCTGGAGGGCTCAGTGATAAAGAATCCACCTGCCAATGTAGGAGACACAGGAGTCTCGGGTTTGATCTCTGGGTTGGGAAGAGCCCCTGGAGGAGGAAAGGGCACCCCATTCCAGTATTGCTGCCTGAAAAACCCCGTGGAGAGAGGAGCCTGGCGGGCTGCAGTCCGTGGGGTCGCTCAGAGTCGGACCGGGCTGAGTGACTGAGCATAGCGCAGCGCTGCTGCTTCAGGGATGCACCGCAATGTGTTTATCCATTTGCCAGCTGATGTTCTTTTGGGTTCTTTTCACGGCTGGCTGTTATGAGTGAAGCTATTGAAAAAATTCAGGCACAAATCTTTGCATGAAATGTCTGGATTTGGTGAAAGGAGTGACAAGCTCTCGCTGGGCTTTGTGTGGCCATGCGGTGATTGCCTTGGATAGCAAGGGCTGGGGGAGAAGCTCCCTCTTCTTGTGCTGCTTGATGGCCATGAAATTGAGTCCTTCACGATGCTGCTGAGAAAGCTGCTCTGATGTGATTTAGTCTTGGACCCCGGAGAAGGCAATGGCACCCCACTCCAGTACTCTCGCCTGGAAAATCCCATGGACGGAGGAGCCTGGCAGGCTGCAGTCCATGGGGTCGCTAAGTTGGACACGACTGAGCAACTTTACTTTTACTTTTCCTTTCATGCATCGGAGAAGGAAATGGCAACCCACTCCAGTGTTCCTGCCTGGAGAATCCCAGGGATGGGGGAGCCTGGTGGGCTGCTGTCTATTGGGTCACACGGAGTCGGACACGACTGAAGCGACTTAGCAGCAGCAGCAGTCTTGAACCCGCAGTTGGAGACCATGCATGCAGAGAAGTCTGTTCTGGGCCTTTTTCCTCAGAGCATCTGATGCTGCGTGATAACAGTACCCTCCACTTATACAATTAGTTCATTTGCAAGAAAGTGATTAGTCTGAGGTGATGACACAAGGGTGCGCCTGGCAGGAGACCTTGAGTCCTCTGACTTTTGCCATGTCTCAGACAGGACACCTGTGCAGTCTGGAATGCCCAGGACCCACTGGGTGTCCTTGGAGGCCCATCCTCTAGAGTTAGTTTGGAAGGTTGCAGAATCCAACTCTTACTTGACCCCCTCTGTGCCATCACTGATGGGTTGGGCTCGCTGGTGTCAGAGTAGAGCCCCTGAAAGAGCCAGTAGCCACCAGCATCATCATGGCCATCTCCGGGTGCTTGTAGAGATGAGGATCGTGGGCTCCACCCATTCCTTGAACCAGAATCCCTGGAGGTGGGGCCGGAACATCTGCATTTTCTCCAGCTCCCCAGGTGACTCAAGTTTAAGAATCACTGCATTTGAGCATTCCCTGGGATCATGAACTCTTCTCCATAAGGCAGCATTTCCGTTGCTGGACAACTCTTGACTAGCAACTATTTTTCTAATGCTGAGTTAAACTCACCCCTCTGTTACCTCTCCAGCTGCCCAAGATCCGGACTTCCTCCCCACAACAGTCCTTTGTCTGTTTCAAGATTTGTTCTGTTCTCCATTTCTGCTGAGTCTCTTTTCCCCAGGTGAGAAATCCTGGGCTCCTTCCACTCACCAGGCTCTTCTGAACATGCTTCAGTTTATCCATATTCCTCCTCAAATGCAGCATTCTGAGATGATCTGAACATCCTCCTGGACAGCATCCTTCTGTTCACATGGCCAGAAATAGGCCATGTTCTTTGTTCTACTTGATAGTAACTCCTTTGACAGCCACTACTATTAATGATTGCTGCTCGCCTCAAACTATGCCTGTATATATAACTGTAGAAGCAGGTAGAGTTTGTCAAACTACAAATACTAAAATGATTAAAGATGCTCACAGTTAGCACCTCATTTAAGTCTTACAGCAACCAGAGAGGCAGATATTGTTCCCTTTTTACACAAGAGGAAACAAGCCCATAGAAGTTAATTGAATTATTAAAGATGACTTTGTACTGTTCCATAGAAAATTTGCAGTGATGGAAATAGTCTAAATTTGTTCTGTCTTGTAGGGTAGCAAACAGCCTGCTGTGGTTATTGAATTTACAGTGTGTGTCTAGTATGATTCAGGAACTGTATTTTTAAATTTTCTTGAATTTAAACTTCAATTTAAATAGCCACATGTGGTTAGTGGCTACCATAGTCAATAGTGCAGTCCTAACCTGGCTCGTGGGCCTAGGTCATGAAGCCATGTACTTTCTTTTTGTTTTGTTTTTTTTAAATTCTATCACTCTAAAGAATAGTAGAAGACAGATATGGGAGCAAACTGGAGGAGGGCATGGCAACCCACTCCAGTATTCTTGTCTGGACAATGCTCATGGACAGAGGAACCTGGCAGGCCACAGTCCATGGGGTCGCAAAGAGCTGGACAGGACCGAGCGACTAAGCACAGCTCAGCACACATGGGAACCAACAATTAGGGCTTACATTTTACAAATATTACAGAATTTCAGTTAATGGTTTCAGCATAGGTGAAAATAATTATGTTGGGAGAGGGTTGCTTCTACACTGAGAGGGATCTTTTTAAGCCTATTAGCAAGTCTGGTTAACACCCCCCACCTTATCTCAGCTCCATCTGGGCATGAGGAGCCATTCTAGAGTGTCTGCTTCAGGCCCACGTGGTGCTGGGCCCAGAGGGTATACCAGAAGTCTCCGGTCTGCACTCGGCTCTCAGAGCTTACTCTCTGCTTTAGGAGACGTGGCTGGCTCAGTGAATTGGTTGAAACAATGTACCACACTTCTAAATTGCATGCCACAGTCTCTGGGGTTTTACAGTTTAGGAAGAGTGGATATCAGAAAGGTTTGAAATAGTTGATAAGAGCTTTGTACGATTTACTGCATGTATAGCCTAACTTCCCTGGTGGCTTATAGGTAAAAATCCTCCTGCCAATGCAGGAGACACGGTTTCCATCACTGGGTTGGGAGGATCCCCTGGAGAAGGAAATGGCAACCCACTAAAGTATTCTTGCCTGGGAAATCCTGTGGGCAGAGGACCCTGGCAGGTATAGTCCATGGGGTCGCAAAAGAGTGAGACATGACTTAGTGACTAAACAACCAAAACAAAATAGGCCTGGAAAAGAAGATGTGACTGTAAAAGTAAGGTTAACAGTGGGGATTTTCTGTGTGGGACAGACCCAGGAATAAATGGGGGACAAGGTTGGCTGTTGTCAGTCTGGGGAGACTCACCTGCCTCAGCCTGAGGATATATATCTGAGAAATTCTTATTCTCAGATACCTGGAACCATCTTGGGGTCTGAAATGCTGTAGGTGCTCACAAAGGTTTAGTGAACTGGGCTGAACCAGAGGATATTCCCTTATACTATACTTGTATATGTAACTATATAGGCAGGTATAGTTTGCCAAACTACAACTATATTAAAATGTTTAAAGATGCTCATGGTTAGCCTGGATAGGGTGAGGATGGTTTAAGGAAGGTCTTGCAAAATAGAAAATCTTCAGGTCATTGGAGATCGTGGACAATTTTTGTATTCAGCAAATGTTTCTTGAGTGGTGGCTTCATGAACTTATTATTCTTAGACCCAGGATACCTTTCACAAGTTTCTCTGTAAGGCTCTTCTCTAGATCTCAGTCTTTGAAGACCAGGAGCTGCTGGTGGGAGGTCCTAAGAAAGAGGGCTGTTTTAACCAGATTAATGTTTATTCTAGAAACCCATCAGGTTTTCTTCTCTAGTATAATAACCACATCTAGCGTAATAACCTCATCTTCAGTGATTTCTCACAGTTTTATGTTTATGCTTATTTGGGTAATAACTTTATCACAGCTTCTTCTTGCTACTCTTTCTCTTCTTGTCCTGCTGTTCACGAATGTTTTTAAACTGCCTGATTGATCCAAACGAGTCCAGATAAATGTGTTTTATCATTATCCCTAGCTGCTGGGAATACAGTGATGACTAAGACATGTTCCGATCCCTGGTGAGAAGCGCAGATTAGTGAGCAAGTAATTCTAAGGTTATGCTGTGAGCACTAAATTATCACACATGGGCCAAGAGGAGCCAATAGGATTTCTTTAGGCTGCAAATGAGGGTATGGAGACTGGGGAGAAGACAGGATGATCAGTATGTAAAAGTGAAAGAGAACTAGTATGTATTGAGTAGTTATTATATGCTGGGTGCTCAGTTAATTCATGGAAGCTTGAACAGTGTATACATAGTACTTGTAACTATTCATTTATACATGCTGTGCTTAGTCACTCAGTCATATCCAGCTCTTTGTGACCCCATGGACTGTGGCCTGCCAGGCTCCTCTGTATCCAGGCGAGGATACTGGAAGGGGTTGCCATGTCCTCCACCAGGGGATCTTCCCAACCCAGGGATCGAACCAAGGTATCCCACATTGCAGGCAGATTCTTTCCCAGCTGAGCCATAATGGAAGCCCAATAGGAGAAGCCAGATGTTGGGTGCTGGGAGAAAATTAAAGCAGGGACAAGGAACAGGAAGGGACAAGGAGGTGCTGCCTTCCTGGAAGTGGTCAGTGCTGGCCTCTCAGAGGAGCGACCATGAGCTGATGTCCAAAGAGCAAGTTAGGGAAGGATCCAAGGAGCTACCTCTGTGGTGGAATGCTCCTGACAGAGGGAACGGGGTGTGCAAAGGCCCTGAGGTGAGTGAGCTTGGGGGGTTTGCAGAACAGCATGGAGTCCAGTGTGACCGGGGCTGGGTGAGCAAGGAAGAGACACTGTTAGTTCTAGCTCAGAGCTTCATGCAGCGAGTGGACCAGATTCTGCTTGCTGGCTTTCCATCACCCCTCCATGGATGAATTAGGAGAGGGGAAACCCAGAGCCAGAGGTGGATCAGGACCCCTTTGGAAGGGAGCACGTGGTAGTGAGGAGAGGCAGTGGGTGGGGAAGACTCCGGAGGTAACATCGGGGGCGATGAATGATTTCTTAGGTGGGAGGAGGAGCGGGGGAGTGACGCAGCCTCTCAGGGTAAGTGAGGAGTAGCTGGTATTAACTGTTCTGAGGGCCTCTGGGGTTGCAGCAGGTTGGGGTGGTGGGGGAGGAGGGTGTTTTCCTGATAGGGGGTGGTGTGCTGTGCCCATGGGCCATCCAGTGAAATTATCCAAGATAGTCCTCACGGGGTTGATATATGGGTGATGCCTAGGGACAGGGTTGGATTGAAGGACAGATTTGGGCGTGTTGGGAATACGGGTTTGGGGTGGTGACATTTCCCAGGACCACCTGCTGGGTCAGACGAGAAGAGAGCCCAGGAGGGTGGAGGAAACCGACATCAGGAAGGCGGTTTGCGGTTTTGAAGGAGCATCTTAGGAGGGTCACAGCATGGTGTCCCCAAGAGGCCAGCTCAGCTCGCAGCCGGGTCTGCTAGGATTCCAGCCAGCAAGCGCCCTTTCCTGGCCAGCATGAGAGCCTGGCTTTCCTAGTCACCCCAGACAGGGGGACCCTCCCTTGCTCCCAGCCCCTCCCTGCCTCCTCCAGCCCCAGCATCACGACTCAGTCTCTGCGGAGACGCCTTGCCCTGGTCTGCCTGGTCTCTTTGTCTAGGTCCTCCGATCAGCTCCAGCCTTGGCCAGCGTTGACTTCAGGCAGCACGGGAAATCCGTTCTCTTCCCAGCGCCTGCCCTTCACGCGCATCAAGATCTCTGACTTTGAATGTCAGCGGGGGGGTTTTAGCTCTTTCCATGTTCACTGCTTCCTTCCGTAGAGTTCTCACCACCTCCCCATGCCGTTCTCTAGCCCCCGCTGCTCCCCAGATGCCCGATGGGTCCTGTGAAGGGCGCTGCCCCTTGTGAGGATGGAGGAAGGGAGAGGGAAGGGTGGAGATCGGGGGGACAGGGACAGCAGGGACCCTGGGGGAGCCCATGGGGGCTGGACTTAAAGGACACCTCCTCCTCTGACTCCTGAAGACCAGGGTGAAAGGTGGGTGCACTTGGCGGGCAGGTGGCCGGGGTCCCCTGCCAGTGGTGGGTAATTTCTCTTTGAAGGAAGAGGATGAGCTCCTGAGGTTGAGGAGGCTTAGGGAGGAGGAGACTGACTGTTGATTTCATGGGGAAGGATAGCAGGAAACCAAACCATTGGATACAGCGTTGGGGAGAAGCTCGATTACATTTGCTTGGCCATTTCTTCAGTGAATGCATTTTATCATGTATTTTCATCTTTGTCTTCGTGGACCAGTGATTTTTCAAGGTGCATGCTTCACAGAACAGCACCAAACTCAGTGGTGTGGTCACCTCTGCGCTCTGGGAGCTTAACAGGAGATATTTTAGGGGACGTTTCCCATTTGCTGAAGAAGCAAGATCACCTGTGTCTGATCTTTCCAGACACGTGTCACTACATACATGGTGACAGAAGTGTTCAGCGCGAGAATTTTCAAAGATTCTTTGTTCTCTGCCAATTTCATTTCACTTGGGCAGTGAGTGTTTTTGTCTCAGGCATGAAGGCAGCACTCCCGAAAGGAAAACAGGTGGAGCGAGGTGTGACCGCCTCCCACTCCAGGTGGCATCTTCTTCTTGTTTAGTTGCTAAGTCGTGTCCAACTCTTTGCGACCCCATGGACTGTAGCCCACCAGGCTCCTCTGTCCATGGGGATTCTCCAGGCGAGAATACTGGAGAGGGTTGCCATGCCCTCCTCCAGGGGGTCTTCCCGACCCAGGGATCAAACCTGCCTTTCTTATGTCTCCTGCATTGGCAGGTGGGTTCTTTACCACTAGCGCCACCTGGGAAGCCTGAGGAATGCTATACAGGAAAATAAAAGACTTTCTTCTCTCCTCTCTCTCTTAATTAGATGAATGAATTCCACCAGATTTTTAATAAAATGAGAGTGATATCTTGGTCACCTCTCCCCACTTCGAAGTCCTGTTTCTCAGGGAAGCTATTGTTAATTTTCTGCTTTTAGCTCCGTTTAGGCTTTTCTAGATAATATGCTTAAAATGCCAATTTCTTTTTTTCCCCCCTGCATTTATTTTACATTTACATTAGTAAAATTTGGGGGGTATAATTGATGAACATTATATTAGTTTCAGGTGTACACTATAATGATTTGATATAGACACGACTGAGTGACTAACGCTTTCACTTTCTTGACTTTCGTTTATATATATTGTGAAATGATCACTCCAGTAAATCCAGCATCCATCACCACACATGAGGGTGTGCTTAGTCGCTCAGTCATGTCCGACTCTTTGCGACCCCATGGACTGTAGCCCGCCAGGCTCCTCTGTCCATGGGATTTCCCAGGCAAGAATACTGGAGTGGGTTTCCAGTTCATTCTCCAGGGGATCTTCCCCGCCCAGCGATCGAACCCATGTCTCCGGCACCTCCTGCATTGGCAGTGGTACCACTGTGCCCCCAGGGAAGCCCTATCACCGCCCGCAGTTACAAAATTTTTTACAATGCCATTTCTGGATTTAGCAATCCATTGACCTCTTCCCTCTACTAAAATGAGGTCACCATTTCAGGTTCTGTCTCAACATCAGCGTGGTTCATACGCGAGCCGCAGGAGGAAGCCGTGTTCATGCTCCCTTTCTGGTACAACTCTATTTTGCTCTTGTTTCTAGCATTGTTATTCTGTTAGATCTTTGTAACTCTCCAGCGTTTCTAGAAAACTCCTTCTGATAAAGGTCAAGCCTGTCAGGCCCACACTTCAGTTTCTCTCTCTGTTTCCCTGGGAGCCCCCTCTCTTGGGGTCCTCTCCCCCAGGACATCTGCATCATCACTTCACCCCCACCTCCAGGGTGAGAGTCGCTGCTACTGGCCCGCTGCTGAGAGCAGGGTGGGGACAGTCAGCTGAAATGGGGGAGCCCCCGTTTCTTGTCCTTGGGTTTATTCCTGATGGTTTCAGGTTTCCTTATGTTCGCGCTTTGCCTGTTTTCTCTGTTGCTGCACTCTTTCTTGGTGGACTGTTTGTCCTGAGAGAGCACACCCTCTACCTCGGGGAGAGGACAGAGGAAACGGCACGTTTTGAGAACTTGTGTGCGGAAATGTCTGTGTCCTACCCGTCCAGCTGGCTGCTGGTTTGGCTTGGCGTAGAATTTGGAGCTTGGAGTCAACTTCCCTTAGAATTTTGAAGCACCGCCCTCTCTCACTCGCTTCCAGGGTTGCTTTTCACAGATGGATACCTCTCCAGTACCCCATCTTGGTAGATCGCCTGTAGTTGGTCCACCTGACGGTTTATCATTTCCGGTATTTGGGTAAGGAGTCGGCCTGAGTGCTGTTACTGTAGCTTGTGCCTTAGATCTCTGGGGCAAGCTCATTTCTCTTTGCCTGACTGACTTCTGGGACCTAAAGTCCACTTGTCTTGTGAAGGCTGCATCTGACGTCGGTGGTCCATTCTCGAGGTGACTGAAGTTGAACGCGGGCTTCTGTGTAACTGCCAGGGCTGCTCATGCAGAGACGAGCCTGAGTAACACCTGTTCCCCCACCCCACCGCCACCCCGCTGGTCCCACCAGCTTGGCTGGGTCATGCCCTGGGGGTGTCAGGCCTGGTAGCTGACCTGGCTTTGCAGAAACTTACCATCCTAGGATAGGCTAGGCCTAACCGAGCTAAAAGGCAGCGAGAATTCATACCTTGACCTCGTTAGCACAGCGCCCAAAACAGATGATTCAATAGCATGACCGACTCAATGGACATGAATCTGAGCAAATTCTGGAAGATGGTGAAGGACAGAGGAACCTGATGTGCTGCCGTCTGTCGGGTTGCAAAGAATCAGACACAACTTAGTGACTGAACAGTGAAAAACCACAGAACAAATAGTTTCCTTACTTGTCACAGACCAGGACGCTTGAGTCCAGAGTCCCTGCTCACATTCTGGGTCTGGCGTGGAGCCAAATGCTACGTAGGTGCCCACTTCTGCTTTTCCTGCTTCCATAAAGCCTCACGGGTGCTTCTGTGTGTGTGCTTTGCTGACCTGTGTAGCGCTGGATGAAATGGACATCTGGAGTCGCAGGTTTCAGCCCAAGAGTCATCGAGTAAATCTATTAAAATCAGCTAAGACCCTAAGTGCCCCAGTTCTCTGATGGTACTGACCTGCTTTCAGTATTTCAAACAACTGGGGAAGAGGCTTACTTCTACAGTCAAGTTGCAGTTGCTCTGACCTAGTAAACTATATTATTTATTTTGTTAGTAACTAAAACCTTTCACAGGCAGGCAGCTGTATGATGAAATAAAAGGTAGGCAATCTTTGTTTCGGTTTAATCACTTCATTTTATAGATGAAGAAACTGAGTCCCCAGACCTCACCGTGAGCTGGTGACAATGCAAACCCTCCTCCACTTTTTAAAAATATTTTTTAAGTTGATATGTTGTATTTTCAGTTTTATTCAGTTCAATACATTTTTCATTTTCTTCCCCCCCCCCCTTTTTTTTTTTGCCTCATGGCATGGGGGATCAGACCCATGCCCCCTTCAGTGGGAGCGTGGAGTCTTCACCACTGGACCACCGAGGGGGAGTCCAGCTCAACCCCTTTTGAAAACTGCATGCTGCCAAGCGTGGGAGCAGTGAGTGAGGAAACTTAGGAAGGTGGAATCATAAGGTTCTCAGGGTAGAATCGCCCTTCAGAGTTTGCAGGCCTGTATAGAGACTTTGTGGAGTTGATCCAACCATGTCTTTGGGGGTCTTGAGCGTCTGCAGTAGGTATATTGACCGGTCTCCCCAAGATTTGCTAGGCCCCTCCAAAGCTCCTTGCTGTGAACTTCAGGCATTTCCTCCAGCTGTCACCCTCACTTCTTACCTACTGTCACAGGAGCCAGTTCGTAAAAGTCACTTTTTACAAAAGGGGACTTTCTCCTCTCTCACCAGTCAATGCTTGCGTTTGACTGCATCTTCTGGAATTAAGAAGTCTACTGTCCAGGTGATGGAGAACCACCTTCTTTCAAGTGATGAGGTAACTCCATCCTCAGAGACCTGAGGGAGAATTTGTGTCACTTGAATATGCCATTATTATTCAAAGGAAGTATTTTTATGTGTTCTTGAACAACAAATGGATAACATTTGCTCCGACACCATCAAGACCTGTTAAACTTGACAGCGTACTCGGTAACTTGGTTTGTTTTCAAACCCAGCTGAAGGACTTTTTTGTTGGTAATAAAATCTCTTGAAAAGAGTTATTGACCTCTTCCCCTCCAGCTCTCCTGTAGCTGGTACACATAATAAAAAAAAATTATGTGCACACTCAATATTTTAAAAAGTTCAAAATTTCAGGGGAAACAACAAATAAAAAAATTAAGGATTAAAGCTATTCATTTGAACAGTGAGGTTTAGGGACTATGGTACACAAGATTGCAGCTGCTACTGATTTGCCCAGCCCTAGTCCCCCCAGGGGAATTTCCCTGGTAGGCCGGAGGTGGCCCTGTGGTCTCTTGCCTGGGGCTTTGTTGCTCATGAGTTGCATAAAATCCAAATCCATCTTTGTCAATGGAGGAAATGGCTCATAAGCTGGAGGAAGGGATGGTAATGCAATTCCTTCTGCAGCTGAGTTCCTGTCGTTGAATGGATATGTCTTGGACTATTGACTGTACCTTGGAAACCTTACTTCATCTAAGTCATCTTTTTAGAATGAATATATATTTTCTTGTCATACCTGATGAATTTAACTTCCAAATACCTTTGGGATAAGTTCAAAACAACAGCTTGCATTGTTACATTGTGTAGGATATCTCAGAGTTATAGCGAGGGACTTTAACCAGTTTGTTTTTATAGTTTATGAAAAATATGGTACATATGTGAAACTTCAAACCTTTTTCTTATAAATTACATCCAAATATTTAAAGATATTTAACAATGATGTTTCCCTTTTCGCTCAAGTTCTAAGTTTCTTAGATTTTAAACTATAAGCTAGTGGAAATGGAAAATATGATCTTAGGTTGCTTTTTGCTTTTTTAATCCACTAGTAAGAGCAGACTCTAGTTTTCATTTATCAAAGTGGAAATTGATCATTTCCATTCAAAATTTTCAGTTTTAGTAATATCCTGAGTATTTTAGCTCTGATGTTGTCTCTGGAATCTCTGCTGTGTGTGGGTTTGCCTGGTGCAGAACGTGGATGTCTGAAGCCTTATGAGCCCCTGATTCATGCCACGCTTGCTGCGTGCCTTTGGCATCCAAAAGGGTGGCTGTTAAGAGAAGAACCATTGCTGGGTATTGTCCTCAGAGTGTCAGAGATGATCTTTGGCTTCTAGTTAGAGCTCCTGGATGTGTGGAAAGAAGCCCTGGTTCACACAGCTTTCACGTAAGCCTGACTGCCTAGACACTGTGCCGTCATTGGTCAGGGCTCCATCCTCGGGGACCTGACCAATCACATCATTGCAGCAGGGCTTTATTCAGCACCGTGGCAGGTTCAGAGGGCCAGACTGACTTCCCATTAGAGAGATACATTTTGACCTAGGCCAAAGTCCCAGGGCCATCATGTTATCAGTTGCTTTTCAAAAGGTCTTCCAAAACTCTGCAGAGATATTTGTGCTCCTTAGGAAATTACTGTCCTTCACCCTCCCTTCCATTTTGTCAAGCTGTTACTGTTATGATAGTAGGATAGTGTGCTTTAGGGAGTTCATGATTCATGATAATGTTAATTACACGCATAATTATTTAATTATGTTAATTGATTCATCCATTCAATAAACACGGAATGAGCCACAATGCCAAAAGGCATTATTGAGCACCCACTACCAGCCAGGTGGTGGCCTTGTCCAGGGGTGACATTGGTGAACTGGACACAGTGGATCCTTCCCTCTTGGAGCTAATGTTTTGGTGTCAGCAAATGATAAACAAGCAAATGAATGTACAAATAGGAATCAAGATGAGTCATGAAAGGAATAAACGCTTTTCTGGGAAAGCAGTAGGGTGACAAACATGGTCATAGTCAGCCAAGGAGACTGGTTCTCCGGACTCTGTTGCTGCTGAGTGTGACCATGGGGCAGTGTTTTGACCTAGTGCCTCTACCAAGCTTTTGAAAATGCCTTTTGCCAGAGAACTCCCATCATCCTTGATCAAAACAGCCAATCCCTTTTGAGAAAGCAGTTTTGACGTTCTGATGTAGCTGACTGCGTGGCTGGGGTCATTTTTAAAAGATGTGTTGGGAGGGACGGGTACCTGTACCTGTTTTCTGGTGGGTGGAGAGAGCTACAGTGTGATCCAGCAACCTCACTCCTGGGCATGTGTCCGGAGAAAAGATAATTCGAGAAGATAGATGTGCCCCAGTGTTCACTGCAGCTCTGTACACAATAGCCAGGACATGGATGCCACCTAAATATCCATCAACAGAAGAATGGATAAAGAAGATGTGGTACATAAATACAATAGAACATTGCTCAGATGTAAAAAGAATAAAATAATGCCATTTGCAACAATGTGGACAGACCTAGAGATTCTTATGCTGGATGAGGTCAGACAGATATTATGTGATACTGCTTATATGTGGAATATAAAAAAAGCCTATAAATTAAACCATCCCTGGGTTGGGAAGATCCCTTGGAGGAGGAAATGGCAATCCACTCTAGTATTCTTGCCTGGAGAATCCCATGGACAGAGTAGTCTGGTGGCCTACAGTCCATAGAATTGCAAAGAATCGAACATGACTGAAGCGACTTAGCATGCAAGCAGGAGCTTATCTATAAAACCCAAACAGAGTATAGATGTAGAAAATAAACTTAGGGTTACCGGGGGGTAAAGAGGAGAGGGATAAATTGGAAGATTGGGATTGGCACCTATGCACTGCTGTATATCAAATAGGTAACTAATGTGGACCTATTGGGGCCCTACTATATAGCACAGGGAACTCAATTCTCTGTGACCACCTGAATGGGAGAAGAATCTAAAAAAAAAGTGGATGCACGCATGTGTATAGTGGATTCACTTTGCTCTGCACCTGAAACTTGCACAACATTGTAAATTAATTATTCCCCAATAAAATAAAAAAAAGACATGTTAACAACTGACCAAAGGCATCTTTCTGTTATTTGTGTGTGTGTGTGCGCGCATGCACGTGTGCTGAGTCATGTCTGACTCTTTGCAGCCCCATGTACTGTGGCCCTCCAGGCTCCTCCGTCCATGGGATTCTCCAGGCAGGAATACTGGAGCAGGTTGCCATTTCCTTCTCCAGGGGATCTTCCCGATCCGGAGTCAAACCTGCATCTCCTGCATTGCGGGGGGGAGGGGTCTTTACCCCTGTACCACGTGGGAAGCAGTGTTACCTCACATTCACTTCTCATCTGATTGAAATGCCTGCTTATGACTGAAATGTGGATCCTATCCTGTGTCAGGCTCCTGGTGTCCGCTGTTCGCGGTTGCACTGAGGCGTTTTCTCTTACCGTTCGTGTTTAACGTCACATGTTATAAACACAGAGGCAGAGTCGCTCATTTGGAGAGCTTAATGAGAAACTGTTGTCTTTGCTCATTATGTTTGCTTTTACTCTGCTTCCAGGCATTGTTTTGCACGGGTGTCGTCTATATGTTTGGAGAGTTAATTTGGCGCTGGGAATCTCAGATGGCATTCTCAGGAGGACTTGTGTTTTCCGTTGGAGGTTGGTGAGGACTGTGCTGGGGACGGCTTTGTCTCCCTTGTTTAATTAGAGAGAGTTGCACCGCTGCCGTGCCGGTGTGCACAGGAGGGCAGGCCTGTCGAGTGATACCCGCACCTTCTAGCACACCCACGGGAGTTTGGAAACTGCGTGTGTTGGAGCAGGTGGCTTGGTTTCCTCCTATAACACTTTCAACCACCATTTATCTTGTCTTTCTTTTATTGCTCCTTTTGGACAGACAGTCAAAAGCATTAAAACCCAGCATCTCCAGAGATTCCCTTTTTTTGTAACCATTTTTTAAATTGAAGTATAGTTAATTTACAGTGTTGTGTTAGTTTCTTGTGTACAGCAAGGTGATTCAGTCTCACACACACACACACACACACACACATATGTTCTTTTCAGGTTCTTTTCCTCTATGAAAGCGAAAATGTGACAGTGTTAGTTGTTCAGTTGTGTGGAATCCTTTGTGACTCCATGGACTGTAGCCCTCCAGGCTCTTCTGTCCATGGAATTCTCCAGGCAAGAATCCTGGAGTGGGTAGCCGTTCCCTTCTCCAGGGGATCTTCTTGCATTGCAGGGGGATTCTTTTCAGTCTGAGCCACCAGGGAAACCTTTTATAGGTTGTTAAAAGATACTGAGTATAGTTGCCCATGCTATACGTTAGGTCTTTGTTTATTTTAAAAATAGTAGTCTTTATAAGTTAGTTGCAAACCCTGTCTCCCTCCCATCTCCTTTGGTAACCATAAGAACTTAGGACAAACCTAAGTTTGTCTTCTATGTCTGTGAATCTATTTTGTTTTGTAAATATGACCTTTTATATAATTTTTTAAGATTCCACGTATAGGGGATAGCATAGGATGTTTGTGTTTCTCTGTCTGACCTCACTTTTAATAAGTCAGGGATGCGTTGTCGTTCAGGTCTTTATTGCATCTCCCAGGCTCTCAAGTTCTTACCCCAAGGAGGTCATCTCAGAACCAAGTTTGTGCCTGTCATTTTGCCATCCCAACTCTTGGTTTGAATTCTCGTGGGCTAAACTTAAACCTGAGTGATCGTCTTTTTGTTTTTCCTCTCTCGGTTGCTGTTTGGATTGAGATAGAGTAGAAGTAAATGCTCATGGAGGCAGACAAGTGTATGCATGTGTGTCCGTCTCTCTCATTTTGTGTGTGTGTGTGTGTGTGTGTGCGCGAGGCTAAGGAGGAGGGGTGAACTGGAGGTGAACTGGCTTCTAGCAAGATGAGTGCGGTTAAAGGACGTAATCTCTCTGAGCTTCAGTTTGCTCGTTTGTCAAAAGCAGTGAGGACTACGGAGTTGGACGCCTCACGTTCTCAGCTCTCCAGCCATGAGCTCGCTCAGGCTCGTGCCCTGGCCTCATGGCTCTTTTTCAGAATCACAGTTTCCCACTTAAAAATGCTCCCTTAAATTGTATGTTACCATTTGTTTGTGCTATGTACCAAAAGTTATTTTTTTTCATCATAAGATGTAAAAGTAGACATTAAGATATTCTTTTAAATAAAAATAACTTCTTAGGGGCTGGAAGTCTAATTTATAGGTTACCCTGCACTCCCAGGGAGCAGGCTCCACCAATCCATGGCAGAATGGTTTTGTGACAGCAGTGTTCCCTCCCACTGGCAAGTTCCCACGTGTCCTCCATCTGGGAGGGTGGGAGAGGCTCTGCTCTGCCTGCTCAGGGGTCCTGTAGGTCCCAGGACCAGGCCTGGAGTTGGGGACCCTGAAGAATTGACATCCATCAAAAAAGATTTGTTCTTGGGACTTCCTTGGCAGCCCAGTGGTGAAGACTCTATGCTTCCAATGCAGGGGATGTGGGTTCAATCTGTGATCAGAGAATTAAGCTCCCACATGCCACAAGGCATGGTCAAAAAAGTAAAAATTAAAAAAAAAATCATTCATATCCGAGATTTACTCTTGGTTTGGAACACTCCAGAAACACATTTGAGGCCAGGGGTCCGTGAGACAGCTGCTGGTCCTCTCATTCCTTGTGTCCTGATGAATAGCATAACCCCCCATCCCTGGCCCCGTATGTCTGTCTCTGTCTCTCTTTTCTCTTTTGATTGGACCCACAGGAAAGAACCAGAAAGGGTTTTCCTACCTGGATAACACAGTACAGTCTCGGGCCTGGAGGCAGCCCAGTCAATCAGAATCCAGGCAGACAGTGGCCGTGGGCCTAGAGTGGGCCTTCCTGGTGGCCTGGGTTCTCCCCTCCTGTGCCAGCACCTGGAAGGACATCCGCTGGACCCACACACATGCTTTTGGTTTTTACTCGTTTGGAAAACATTGCCCACCCTGTGTTGGTCAGGCAGTCACCCAAGTAGGATTATAATCTCTAGCTTTGACTGGCCTGGACTTCCCTTGTGGTGCAAACGGTAAAGAATCTGCCTGCAATGCCGGAGACCTGGGTTCAGTCCCTGGGTTGAGAAGATCCCCTGGAGGAAGGCATGGCAACCCAGTCCATTATCCTTGCCTGGAGAATCCCCATGGACAGAGGAGCCTGGCAGGCTATAGTCCGTGGGGTCTCAAGGAGTTGGACACGACTAAGGAAGTAACACTTTCACTTTGACTGGCCTGTCCCCGTGTTGCCTTTTATGGGACAGATGCCCACCTGTGTCACCACTGTTGTGTCCCCTGAATGTACCTGTGGAAACTGTGATGTCAAGATTCTGGGTTGATGTGATGACAAGATGACTAGTTCTGGGTAGTATGTAGTTTTTTGAATGTTTTTGCATCAGATGAAGGTGGGTAATTTTTTTCCTGGCATAGCTCCTGGATATGGTGTTCCTGATATTAAGGGAGTGTTTGTGTGGGGAGGCTGCTTACTCATATTCTTAGGGGGGCATGTTGGTAAATGGGGTGACCCATGAAGCTTCAGTTCAGTTCAGTTCAGTCACTTAGTTGTGTTTGACTCTTTGCAACTCCATGGACTGCAGTCCACCAGGCTTCCCTGTCCATCACCAACTCCCAGAGCTTACTCAAACTCAAGGCCATCGAGTCAGTGATGCCATCCAACCATCTCATCCTCTGTCATCCCCTTCTCTTCCCGCCTTCAATCTTTCCCAGCATTAGGGTCTTTTCAAAGGATATAGTTCTTTGCATCAGGTGGCCAGAATATTGGAGTTTCAGCTTCAGCTTCAGCGTCAGTCCTTCCAATGAATATTCAGGACTGATTGCCTTTAGGATGGACTGGTTGGATCTCCTTGCAGTCCAAGGGACTCTCAAGAGTCTTCTCCAACACCACAGTTCAAAAGCATCAATTCTTCGGTGCTCAGCTTTCTTTATGGTCCAACTCTCATATCCATACATGGCTACTGGAAAAACCATAGCTTTAACTAACCTTTGTTGGTAAAGTAACATCTCTGCTTTTTAATATGCTGTCTAGGTTGGTCATAACTTTTCTTCCATGAGGCTTCAGTATACTGATAAAGGACACTTGATCTTGGCCTTCTGATACATGGTCCTCCCAGGACGGCAGAATTACTAACTTAGTGCTCAGTCTGATGTTTTCGACATTTGAAACAAATTAAACTGGTGCTTCTCTGTTTTGTGTATTTGTCTGTCTCTTTAGTGGGTGAGTGTGTGACCTGTCCAATCCTAAGGACGCCGGACAAGGTGTCAGATGGGATACTATGGTCTCTCTGGTCTTAAGTCACCTGTCTCTTCTAATTTGCAGTTTCTTATAGTTTGTTCAGCTCTTTCAGCCTTGGCGTCTTTGTTCACTGAGTGTAGCAACCTGAGCGAAAGTCTTCTTCCCCAGGTGGGAGGGAAGAGACAGGATGGCCCTCAGCTCTGCAGGGTGGCCCTGGGCCAACTTCAGGCTCAGTCACCTTGACACAGAAGTAGACGTTGCCATGAGCAGTTCAGTCCAGACACTTGGCCCAAGGGCTGTAAAAGCCTCAGTCCTAGTCCTGGAACGTTCTCAGACTGATGAGGCGAGGGTCTGGGCTGTGTGAATCTTGTTGCTGAGCCTAGGATCTTGATTCAGGGGACGGTCATTCCAGGAGGCCCACTGGGGTGAGACTATGGTCCTGGACAGTGTGTTACTAGGGTGTGATTAAGATTTGATCACCTGGATAGGGGTTGGCTGGATCTGGGGAGGCAGAGTCCTGGCCGGGCTTCCCATGAGGAAGAAGAGAAGGACTAGGGTAGGGAAGTGCTGGAGAACCAGGCTGAGCAACAGGACAAGACCAGGTGGGGCAGGGGCCACATGGAAACACCGGGACTAAGGTGTCCAGTTCCTTGCATCTTTGGGTTTTCAGAGTGAAGAGGCTGGAGGAATAAACTGATCAACAGCTGGGACCATGCTGTCAGAACTGCTGAGTGTCTGACCCTTGTGGGGCCCTGGACAGGGTGCATTGGAACAGGGTCTGGGAAGGAATGAGGATGACAGGAGCCCATGCGACAGTTGCTTTTTCAACCCTGCTATGTAGGGACTTCCCTGGTGGTCCAGTGGTTAAGATTCCTCACTTCCACCACAGGAGGTGTGGGCTTGATTCCTGGTTGGGGAATGAAGACCCCGCATGCCTCACCATGGCCCCAATTTAAAAAAAAAAAAGAATCCAAGCAAAATAACCACTCCCCTGCTATCTAGAACATTCTGGTGCTTTAGGTTGGTTGGTTAAAATGTGGTGCCAAGGGACTCTGTAGATGGTATGTAAATGGAACAGTGGACTTGGAATCAAGAAGATTCAAACATGTTTTTCAACAAATTGCTCAAACCTAGTCTATTTATAACTGTATGATTTCCAAATATCTAGCTTCCCAGGTTGTGCAGGAGCATTAAATGAGATGAAGATGTAGAAAAACTTACGGTTATCAAAGGGAAAAGGAAGTGGGAGGGAGGGATAAACTGCGAGTATGGGATTAACAGATACAAGCTGCTATACACAAGAGAGAGGTGTTTGTGTCTGTGTGTGCTAAGTCGCTTCAGTCACGTCCAACTCTGTGTGACGCTATGGCCTGTCACCCGCCAGGTTTCTCTATCCATGGAATTCTCCAGGCAAGAAGTTGGAGTAGATTGCTGTGCCCTCCTTCAGTGGATCTTCCTGACCCCGCAATCTAACCTGTGTCTCTTATATCTCCTGCATTGGCAGACAGATTCTTTACCACTTGCGCCACCTGGGAAGCCCACACAGAGAGATAAGCAACAAGAATTTAACACAGGGAACTATATTCAGTATCTACACACAGAACTATATTCCCTGTGTATAACACAGGGAACTGTATTCAGTATCTTGCAATAACATGTGATGGAAAATAATCTCAAAAAATATATAACTGAATCACTTTGCTGTACACCTGAAACTAACACAATAACATGAGATGAAGATGTGAGAATATTTAGCACGTGGTCAGTCCTTGTGTGTAGACATGCAGATGACACCACCCTCATGCAGAAAGTGAAGAACTAAAGAGCCTCTTGATGAAAGTGAAAGACGAGAGTGAAAAAGTTGGCTTAAAGCTCAACATTCAGAAAACTAAGATCATGGCATCCAGAACCATCACTTCATGGCAAATAGATGGGGGAACAGTGGCTGACTTTATTTTTCTGGGCTATAAAATTACTGCAGATGGTGATTGCAGCAATGAAATTAAAAGACACTTACTCCTTGGAAGGAAAGTTATGACCAACCTAGACTGCATATTAAAAAGCAGAGATGTTACTTTGCCCATAAAGGTCCATCTAGTCAAGGCTATGGTTTTTCCAGTGGTCATGTATGGATGTGAGAGTTAGACTATAAAGAAAACTGAGCTCAGAAGAATTGATGCTTTTGAACTGTGGTGTTGGAGAAGACTCTTGAGAATCCCTTGGACTGCAAGGAGATCCAACCAGTCCATCCTAAAGGAGATCAATCCTGGGTGTTCAGTGGAAGGACTGATGCTGAAGCTGAAACTCCAATACTTTGGCCACCTCATGCGAAGAGCTGACTCATTGGAAAAGACCCTGATGCTGGGAAAGATTGAGGGCAGGAGGAGAAGGGGACGACAGAGGATGAGATGGTTGGATGGCATCACCGACTCGATGGACATGGGTTTGGGTGGACTCTTTTGAGTTGGTGATGGACAATGAGGCCTGGCATGCTGCGGTTCATGGGGTCGCAAAGAGTCGGACATGACTGAGCAACTGAACTGAAGTACTCATGACATCTCAGCTTCTTTCTTTCTCGGGCTCACCCGCAAAGGTTCATTGAATTCCTTACTGTGTATCTGGCCCCTCTTTTCCCTTCCCAAGAGCTAGTCTTCTTAGAAGCCTCTTCCACCCCTGCCACTGTGTATTGCACCCAGTGTTTGCATTATTTGTGAAGGAAGAGGCCCCAAGTTCAGCTTGGATTTGGATCAGCCGTAAAGTATTAGGTTCATGAACTCAGAGGATGTTTGGATGGGAAATGCCCAGGGGAATCACTTCAGTTCATTGTTTGCAAATCTGGCTGTTAACATGGACGCTCCTGTGTCCCACCCCAAGGAATCTGCTCTCCCAGGTCCAGTGTGGAGCCCAGGAATCTTTATTTGGAAAAAGTGTTCTGAGTGATTCTGATGGTCAGTCAGTTTGGGGAAGGACTTATCTAGCCAGTGTCCACTTTGCAGATGAAAATACTGAGGCGTAGAGAAGAGATGGAGGTGTTTCTTACCTGCCATGTGATTTGGGGTTGAAATTCAAACTTTGCAGTTGCCACTGGGCAGGCACACCATATATCTCCTTGCTATTGTCATAAAAGCCTATGTAAACCGAGGTGGCTCACTGATAAAGAATCCACCTGCTGATACAGAAGATGCAAGTTCCATCTCTAGGTCTGGAAGATCCCCTGGAGAAGAAAATGGCAATGCACTCCAGTAGTCATGCCCGGAAAATTCCCTGGACAGAGGAGCTGGTGGTGAGGGGGTGGGCGATACAGTCCGTGGAGTTGCAAAACAGTCGGACACGACTTAGCGACTAAACAATAAAACCAACAGTGATGCCATGAAAACAGATTCCTGACCTTGTATTTATTTTTTTCCCTCCTCTGTGCTTCTGGGTCTCACTGTCCCTTTTCTGGTCTTCACCATCCACCCCCCACCCCCCGCCCCAAACTCCCCTTCCCCCTGCCTTCCCTCGGTCATGCTCCGTTGCAATGCAGGCTTTGATAGCATCTCTTTTTTCTTCTAGCTCCTTTCTGTGATGGAATCTTAGAGTTAGTCTTTAACTGACTGGTAACTCAGCTGGAATGGGCTGTAGAAGTTGACTCACTCACCCTACTTGGAAGTCAGCTTCTCCTGAGCTGTGGAGACCACCACTGGGCCAGGTGGGGGCATGGTGGATGGGCAGATACTGTACCCCAGGTGGCAGTGCTAGAAAGCCCACTGCTCGCCCGTTGCTCCTGACTTGATTTGCCCATGGCTTCTCTCCTGATTGCTTTGCAGAGCTGGGGTAGGGCAGGCCTGATTTCGCCTTGCCTTGACCTCAGTTGGACCTGGTTCCTCTCCAGCTATGCCCTTGGCTTCTCCCGCTCCCTGGGCTCAAGAACACAGACGCCCCGCTGTTCCTGCCCACGGTCTTGTGGTTTGTACACCGCGAGTTGCTGAGCTGGGCACATTCTCTGAATTCACTGGATTATCACCACTGGTTTCTACTGGAGCCAGCCTGACTCCCTCCTCCACTGACTGCAGTGGACCGTTCCTGATTGCCTCATTCTGATGCTTCCCTGCCTATGGGTGGCTTCCAAAATGTCTCATCTCCCCGGGTCAAGAGGCTCACCTCTATTTTTCTTCATACGTCTCACCTCTCTTGCTTCTGATTTACTTTTTTGGTCATTGTAACTAAAGTACTTCTTTCGGGGGGGGGGGGGGAGCACTTCTCTGGAGACTAACACTTCAGAGTTTTAGTCTCTGATTTGCAATTTCTTGAGTCATTACTTTATCTCACTGGATTGCATGATTATCCTCTCCTTTCTCAATTATTTAAAATGTGTATGTAGCTGATTTCTAGTAAATACATCCCTCCTCCCCTTGGCATATCTTCATGTTTAAACAGATTTGAATTTGGGATGCATTTTACAATTCAGAGGGTTATAGTGTATTTGGCAGATTTTTTTTCCCCTTTGTGGTGTGTGCGCTCAGTCGTGTCTGACTCTTTGCGATCCTTTGGACTGTAGCTCGCCAGGATCCTCTGTCCATTGGATTTTGTAGGCAAGAATACTGGAGTGGATTGAACCCATGTCTCCTATGTTTTCCCCGTTGGTGGCATATAATTTCACATGGCATCTTCAGTATTTTTGCTGGGTAAAAGACCAGGAAAAATTTAAAGCCAACTTCAGTGAAGATTCAGAATTTTGTGATATTAAGGAGGACTGCTGCTAGTACGCCTAACTCTTGACAAGATGTTAGAATTTTTTCCCAGAAAAATGTGATCTGGAGTTTGAATAATGTTTGATAAATCATACGAGGCCCTTCTTTTATGATTAGAGCCATGTAGTGTTAATGTAATGTTTGATAAAGCTCTATCTAGGCAGAGCCTATGGTTCTGTATATTTCAGTAAAGAAAAACTAAACCTCCTTTTTAGATCTCTGTTTTGAAAGAGCTACAAAGTCAACACTATAGTAGAATTCCTGCATGAGAACTTGGAGAGCTTCAATGCTTTTGTCTTTTTTCCTCTGGAGACAGGAAAAAAAAATGTGTTTTTTAGCTGTCAACAGCCTTCGTTTCATTGTAAAAAGTGAGTTATACTTTACCCAGAAAGGAGGGTTAGGTTTTTATACATGGGTTGAGCTAAATATTGTCCTTTTCATCCATTAACAAAGAAATTGTTGTTTCCTTTTGTGAATTATTTTTTTGCTTCTTAAGAAATGTATCCTGTCAAGCCATTTAATTTGGCTTTGCAAAACTCATCATGAAGTAATGGAAGATTCAGTTAGTGTTTCCTTGTCAAATGGAAACACAACTAATCCGCCCCCCCCCAAAAAAAGGTTTAGAGACTGTAGTTGGCCACTGAGGGGAGGTTCCCGGAAGGTCGCTGTGGTCCTTCCACCTCCTTTTCATCATGCACATTGTCCACACAGCCCCTCCTGGGGCTCTGGCCAGCCTGGCCCAGTGCTCGGCCTCCCCCCAGTCCTGAGTTGGAGCTAGCACCCTGGAGCCCCACGCACCTTCGGAATGCCTGAAACCAGCGCGGGGACACGGAGAGGCTCTGGTCCTGAATGGCTTGTGCACAGAGCGCTGAGATGATGGGAGACTGGAGTGTAATGCAGTTCCCACCATGTTATCTCCCTTTTTAAGCATCTTCGTGGAGGGGTGTTCAGCTCTCCTGTCCATGGCTTGGTGCTGGTTTAGTCACTAAGTCGTGTCCAACTCTTGTGACCCCATGGAGCCTGCCAGGCTCCTCTGGCCGTGGGATTCTCCAGGCAAGAATACTGGAGTGGGTTGCCATTTCCTCCTCCAGGGGACCTTCCCAACCCAGGAATCGAACCTGGGTCTCCTGCCTTATAGGCAGAGTCTTTACCAACTGCACTTCAAAGGAAGATCCCCCTATCTATGGCTTATAGGCAGTTATTTCAGACTGATTCTATATTAGTCAAAGCCCATAATTTGATAGGAAAATTTTCTACTTAAAATCACAGTGCTTTTCAGAATGGACATCGTTTGGGAGTTCCCTGGTCCTTCTATTTTTTTTTTCACCATTAAAAGAGTCATGTAGTCACAGTCATGTAGATTTTCTGTGAGTCTGTTTTCCTTATACCCTCCCTTGTCTCTGAGCATACAGGTTGAGTCTTATTTCTTAGCAGAGCAGAGACTAGTGTTATAAACCATCGCAACAATACCAAGTGGACTGTGGCCATTGGTGACTTGAAAACTAGATTGAAATGCAAATTGATGTACCTGAACCGGAGAAGAAAGTGTAGAACAGAGAAAAGACAGGAAGAAAAAAGCAAATAGACAAATATATTTATTCCAGTATAAAAATGAATCAGAAATGATGCTATACAAGTGTGGCTGGAAATCATCCGTAGACTGTAATTATCACAAGCTAGACATGAGTCAGCCTGGTCACGCAGTGTTTTTTAAAAGCAATCATTGCACTGAAATGTAGAAACTGGATACAACTTGCTAAAAGAAAGTACACACAGTGAGTTGCAGAACTTGACCTTTCCAATAACAGTTAAACCAAACAGTGTGTCTTTATAAGACAGATGGGTACTCATATATACATATGATTTTATATGTATAAACATACATAATTTAATATATATAACAAATGATTGTCGTATGTAGTATTTACCTACCATGATGTATGCGTGCTTCAGTCCAACTCTTGCACACCTGTGGACTATAGCCCCCCAGGCTCCTCTGTCTGTAGGATTCTCCAGGCAAGAATCCTGGAGCGGGTTGCCATGCCCTCCTCCAGGGGGTCTTCCCAACCCAGGGATTGAACCTGCGTCTCTTACTCTCTTGCATTGGCAAGTGGGTTCTTTGCCACTCGCACCACCTGGGAAGCCTTACCTACCATGGTATGCATATTGTAGTTTGTCATGTGTAATGTGCACCTGTCTTGGTTTTCTGAGTCTGGATTATCCATTGTCAGATGAAAGAAGTAGATGTAGTACATACTGCTATGTTTAGAATGGAAAGCCGACAAGGACCTACGGTGGAGCACATGACACTCTGCTCAACGGTGTGCGGCGGCCTGGGTGGGAGGGGAGTTTGGGGGCGGATGGATGCATGTCTGTGTATGGCTGGGTCCCTTCGGTCACTGTCGCCTAAAACTATGCCCCTGTTCATCCGCTATGCCGCTGCACAAAACAAAATTTTTTTTTTATTTTAAATGCGCATGTGACTGTCTTAGTAAACAGAAATGATGTTTTAATTTAAAATGGTATTTGACTTTAATCGGTTATGAAAAGCTCACGTGCAGAACAATGTTTACCAGAGCCGGAGACTCAGGGGTTGGTAGAGCTTCTTACTGTTCTCACTTCTAGGAAGCATCTGTTGATGCACTCACGATCCCTCAGCCAATTTGGAGAAAGACAAGTGTCTATGACCTTTTTATGGAACTAATAATGATTTTAAAGTGAGAGAAAAAAGCCTTTCCGGGGCTGTCTGAAAGGGCGTGTGACCTGTGCCGACACGTGGAGCCTGGCACTCAGAAGGCCCTGCACTTGGGGGCTGATGCTCTGAGGCTGCAGTCTTGTAATTCTTAGCCCTTCTGTCATGGAATTGGTGTTTCGTCAGTGAAGTGCAACAGGACAGTGAAGCAAGGGGAGCAGGGGGCCTCAGCTCACGCATGGGGTCTCCTCACCACGGTGGGGTATGGTTACCCCCTCTGGCCCCTGGTTGCTGGCCCTGCCAGCCTCTGTCTCCCCACCCCACCCAGGCTGGCTGCCCCAGGGTGGTGGCCGGGCTGCATCAGCAAGAGGAGGCCTGTGTTCCACTGTGACCCCCGCCGCTCACTGGGGCACAGGTGTGAGACATAGACCACCACCTTTGCCCCAGCTCCGAGTGCCTTGGCACTCCGAGTGACCAGTTGGCAGGGGCCTCACCCCTGCCCTGGATCCAGGTCCCGAACCGCCCTGGAGGAGGGGCTGCGGTGTCTTGGGGAGCCCCCCTTTGTTGTGGGTGGGGTCTGCGGCCTGGTGGGAAGGGGAGGTTGATTTCTCCACCACCAGCGCCTGCATGTTCACCTTGCACTGGACTCGGAAAGCCACGTAGGTCCCAGCGTGTGAGACAACTGTCCACAGCCTCTTCCCCTTAAAAGTCTGTGCTTTTTCACTCTGCTTCCTAGGGCCTCATGGGCACCCTGCATTGTGACTGCAACCCGTCTCTGAATCATTGTTCTGCCACATTCAGGAATCCTCTGGCCACCTGAGTGTGGCCATTTCTGCTTCAAAACTACCCCCGTGGGTGAGGGGGTCACTGTGTGTGTCTGTGAATTCTGTGAATGGGCGGATCGGCAAGGTCACTTGGGTCTTGGACTTGGGTCAGGCTGTGCCATGTGATATACACTGGCAGGTCCTAATGGTGTTTAGTTCTACTGAGAATGGTCCCAAACCTCACAGTATAATCCTCAGCATCAGCCAAGCAGATCAGCACTTAGAGACACTCAGACCTGAGGAATGCAGCAGGTTTCAACAAGGTATTAAAGAAAAGTCTCTCATTATATCTTTATGGACAGGATGGAGTAACATGGGCAGAAGGTAATGGCAAGCTGGATGCTCTGTCATATTCATAAAGTGCTGATTAAATATAATAAACTAGGTCTCCATGGGAATCACCAGGCTCTAGTCCTGATCCGTCTTTGATGAGGATGAGGACAGATGACACAGACATCAGATGTGTGGGTGTTGTGGTGCTGGGTAAGAAAACAAAGGTGATTGATGCCACCAGTAAGGGCTGTAGGTTTGATTGATAAGCTGTCACACAGGCACCAACGTAATAGGACATACTGAGATTCAAAAGTTGCAGCAGAAAAATAAAATCCGTGACGGTTTTAGCTGCCTATAAATTAAAAAGCATGCTGATAGAGCTATTAAAAAAAGGCTGTGTCCAAGTGAGTTAATGAGTTGAAAACTTATGAGTACAAAAAATCCTGCACACAGGTTTCCAGAGAAGTTTTATTTGTAATTGCCCCGAATTGGAAGCATCCAGGATGTCCTTCAGGAGGACGAACAGTGGTACATGGGTAGATGGTGGTGCGGCATAAGTGAGATGTTACTCAGTAATAAAAAGAAGCAAGTTATGACCATGAAAAACAGAGGAACTTAAATAAGTGCTAAGTGAAAAGAGCCAGTCTGAAAAAGTTACCTGCTGTGTGATTAGAACTGTATGACATTCTGGAAAAAGGCAATCTCATAGGTACAGTAAAGCCACCAGTGGTCACCAGGGTTTATGGGGGGAGAAGGGGGTAAGACCGTGCGGAGCTCAAGGGTTTTTAGGGCAGTGAGAATACTCTGGGTGACACTATCATGATGGATACGTGACATTCTGCATCTGTCAGAACCCACAGAATGTGTGACACAGTGAGCTCTCCTGTGATCTAGGGATTTGGTTAATAACATACCAGTATTGGTTCATCAGTCGTATCGCATGTATCACACTGAAGCAAGATGTTAATATCAGGAGACGCTGCAGGTGGGATGGGAGGAAGGGGGAGGAGGGATATGGGAAGTCTCTGAGCAGTCTACTCAGTTTTTCTGTAAACCTAAGACTGCTCTAAAAATATAGCCTATTAATTTTTTAAAAAAACTGTGTAAGTAGAGCTATGGAATCCAGAACAAAGGGATTCAAGGCCCTTCCTGGCTCCCCTAAAGATGCCCAGTAGGAGCATTTGGTCTGAAAAGAGGCACACCTGGAGCCCGGCCAGAGCAGGATGGGGCACCTGGGGAAGAGCTGACGGGACCAGGGATGTTCGTCCTGACAAGGCGTGATCATCACCCCCACCTTCTGCAACCTTGGGGGTGGCGGCCGGTGTCACTGAGGAGTGCTCTTGGCATCTCTTGAGTCAGTCCAGCACACCCTGAGCAGACATACTCTCCAAACTCAGTGACAGCCCTTCTAGCTGTTTTCATGTAGTAACAGGAGGAGGAAGAAGAGGAGCTTGTGTTTTGGAGGTGTTTTGCAAGGTGGTGAGAGAGCTGGCTTAGAGCCAAGCTGTTTGGATTCCCAGATCCTGTCTGAATCCTGGTCCCACCTCCCCTGATCTTGGGGCCTTGAGCAAATTTCTTATCCTCTCCTTGTTCGTCTGCAAAATGGGGCTAATTGTAGTACCTTCCTCATGGGTTTGTTATTAAACAAATGAATTTTTTATTAAACAAATGGATTGTTTATTGTTTATTAAACAATTAAACAATTGTTTAATAACAACTGTTATTAAACAAATGGATTAAACAAATGAATACGTACATGGTTATAAGGGTTAAATGACTGAATACGTTAAATGATGTCTAGAACCATGCTTGCACTCACTAGACATCAGCCGTTCTACTCACTGCGACGTGGTTCTGGACGCAGAACCTGAGCCTCTGGGAGGCTCAGGGGAGGCCAGCGTTAAGGACACTTTCTCACTCTTCTGTCCAAGCCTATTGCTGTTCCCTGCTTACCCTGTTTCCCGGCCTGGAATGCCTTTGGTGCCTTTTTACCTGGCAAAGCCCGACTGCTCTGGGAGAGTCAACAGCTTCAACGCCACCCTCTCTTGAGAGCTCTCTCTGCCTTTCTTATGTGGTCATCGGTCCTCTTTCCTGTTTCCACAGTCTTGTGGAAAGTGCTTGGGTTAAACATAGCTGTTTACTTGTCTGCTTCTCAGCTTCTCTGGGATTTAGTCATCAGTGTCTCCCCGCTGCTAGCCCAGGGCCTGACAGTCACTGGTTATGGGATGAAATGGGATTTCCCCTTTGCCCAGTAATAAAAGGACACTGTAGGAAGCTGGGTGCAGAAGGCATGCTGAGCTTCCCCATCTGAGATGTATTTTGGTAGGACTGGGTGATGCTTACCGAGGGAATCATGGGTTGGATGAAAAAGTGTAGTCTTTCTCTGAGTAGTGCCACGGAGCTCCAGAATCAGAATCACTTACGGCTGGCAGGCAGGGATTTTTTTTTTTTTTTTTGATGTCCTATAAGACAGTTTTCATAAAAGAAAAGATTGGTTTGAAACAAGTCTGTTCAACTATTTTTTTTTTTTAAGATGTTACTTATTTTACTTTCGGCTGCAGCGGGTTTTCATTGCTGCAGGAGGGCTTTCTCTAGGTGCAGCGAGTGGGGACTACTCTTTGTTGTGGTGCTGGGGCTTCTCATTGCTGTGGCTTCTCTTGAATGGAACTCAGGTTTTAGGCGAATGGTCTCCGTATTCTGGCACACGGGCTTGGTTGCTCTGAGGCATGTGGGATCTTCCCGGGCCAGGAATTGAACCCATGTCCCCTGCATAGGCAGGCAGATTCTTTACCACTAGACCATAAGGGAAGCCCTCTGTTCAACTATTAAAAAAAAAAAAAATTGATTTAGTCAGATTATAACCCTTGTTATTCTTGAGCTTTCAATTTTAGCTATCATAGCATTATTTTTTTATAAATCTATCAAATTTTAGCAGTTATTTTCAAGAGAGTCTTTGATGACTGATTGTGTGTGTTAGTGGCTCAGTCATGTCCAACTCTTTGTGATACCATGGGCTGCAGCACGCCAGATTCTCTGTCCATGGGATTCTCCAGGCAAGAATACTGGAGTGGGTTCCTATTCCCTTCTCCAGGGGATCTTCCAGACCCAGGGATCGAAGCCAGGTCTCCTGCAGTGCAGGCAGATTCTTTATCATCTGAGATTGGTTTCATTAAAAAGTTTCATTATACTCCTTTCCACATGTTAATCTGCATTTGTAAAGTTTATATTTTCCCCATCCCTTTAAAGGGCTTTTTTATCAAAGGTTACTACAGTTTATACCAAAGGGACTCAGGAACCAACCTGATTAAGCTCTCATCAGCCAAGATGGGTTACTTGAGGGTCTGTAGGGGTAAGCTCCGGGGGCTGTGGCATATCATTCAAAAACACTGAAAAGGAAAAGAAGACCAACTTCTCTACCTTTACCTTAAATCTTAGCATTAGACAACACTAAGGAATGGTCTCATTTTCTTGAAGGCTGGTAAATAAAGAGAAGGAATCAAGTGCTGATCCCGCCTTTCCCATGAAATCCATCTCTTCTGGTCATCCGACATTGATGAAGGGAAGTTTCTCTGGATCGACATGACCCAGCTAACACCTGAAGCAAGAATGAAGTAGCCCTGAGGAATTATTGGCCACAGGCAGCCATCACCAACAGCTGCTAATGTCACAGAATGGAGACAGCGGTCACTGTGTACCTCCGGATGGGAGCACACAGGTCCACCTGTCATGCAGCTCTATAGAAAAAGAAACTGAGCTGAAATCTGGTCAAGATTGTAGATGCAACTGCCAGTTTTCACAGTCTGCAGAAGGGGTAAAGGAAAATGTTACACTAAACCACAAGGATACAGGAAATGGTTCTCAGACTTTGGAAAGCTTCACTGGACAAAATGAGTCTATTTCTTCCATGATAATTTTAAGCAATAAAAGTAATAATAATAAATAAGAGAGAGAGATGAGGGGCAGACAGGAAACCTACAAATTATAGGAAACTTAAAACTCACATCTATCCATTTCAGTGTCTGACTTTTTCAGATTCTGGTTCAGTCTTTCAGTGTTTTCGTTTGTGTGTGTGTACATGTGTGCAAAAGATGACTGGGCAAATGGGAATGCTGACAGGCATCTGATGACACTAAAGATGTTTGCATTAAGGACATAAAGCAGTATTATTAGATGTGTTAGTGATGTTGTTAGGTTAAAAAGTTCTTTTTTGTTTTTGAAGTTAAATGACATTTGCAAATGACATTTGCAAATTAAATTTTGTGAAGTTTGGTATTTGCTTCAAATAATTTAACTGTGTACATTTTGGAGAGAGCTTCAGTGTGTAGGAATATAGAAGGAACAAGATTGGCCATGAATGGAGAATTGTTGAGGCTGGGTTTACTATACTTTGGTCTCTCTTTTTGTATATGTCTGAAAGTTACCAAAGTAGAAGTTTTTAAAAAATGACTTAGTCTGACACCCAAGATCTCCCAAATATTAGGCAGTTCCCATAAAATACATTCATAAGTGTTCCTGTGGTTTGAATTTGAAACCGAAGTCTTAAATTATGCTATATATTTTAATTGGAACCATGAGATGAATCCTCATAAGCAATGTAAATAACTAAAATACCAAAAATATGCAGGTTTTTCCTAAGTACAAATTATTAATATTAGGACTTTGTTTCTTAGACATTTCTATTCTTAATTCTTGCCTGCAAAGACACGGATCGACCAGGGACACATGCAGTCCCATACAATTTTGGCATTTCCACTCCGAGTATTGAATAGTGATTGGGTTGCATTCTCATTTGGCTGAGGATCTTTAATGACCAATGAGACCCTTGGGCAAGATGCCAACTAGTCCCTGGCTCAGGGCACATGAGGGGCATCCTCAAGGCTCTTGGAGTTGCTATGGCAATGCCCTCTAAATGAGAGCTATTAGCAGCCAGGGCGATGGGTCAAAGTCCTGTCATTCCCTAATTTTTGTATTCCTGGAAGATTGTAATTTCCACTAAAAGAATAAGTAATGACCAGCATTGCTTCAGTTCATTTTGCATTTCTTTGCTTTTTAAGAGATCTTTAAATGGCTTCCTGGCTAGCTCCAAAGATCTTTAAACTTGAGGGAACTTTCTCTCCTAGGTCTCTACCTGACTCTGCAGCAAAGGCCTTTCTAATGAAACATAGTAATCTAACATCTGCAGATTCCTTTTGATGCAATGTGAGTCACACTGAGTTACAACTCCTTTGTGTGTCACTTTAGTGAGTCGCAATCAGCATATAAAAATATAGTGGAATTGAAGGAAAGTATCAGAAGTCATCACACATTATATGGACAAATATTACTTTTGAAGCTGATTTCATCTGTATGTATGTAGATATAAATGAATTTCTTATGAATGATAGTGGATCATTATCAAAAATTTTGAGAATTGCCACTTCCGTGTGGTGGTGTTCAGTTTCTCAGTCATGTCCAGCTCTTTGCGACCCCATGGACTGCAGCACACCAGGCTTCTCTGTCCTTCACCATCTCCCGTGCTGGCAAAGTAATGTCTCTACTTTTTAATACACTGTCTGGTTTGTCATAGTTTTTCTTTCAAGGAGCAAGCATCTTGTATGCGGTCTTTCAAGGAGCAAGCATGTATGCGGTCACCATTTGCAGTGGTTTTGGAGCCCAAGAAAATAAAGTCTTTCACTGTTTCCATTGTCTCCTCAATTATTTGCCATGAAGTGGCCCAGTGTAGGCCCCCATAGATATTTATTGAATGTAAATACTAGTATAATAAACCACCTGTTTCAGAGGATCTGGGAGGAGGAGCCTGGGGTCTGGGAATCTGTATTTTAACACGCTTTCCAGGCAGCCAGGCTGCTAACAGTTGCAGAACTATACTTAGGAAGCACTGACCTATTCTACCCACTCTGGCCCAGGTCACCCACAGTGACCTGGTTACAATTGTGGTTACAATTAGTAACCACAGACAATTAGCATTAGAACCAGACCTTGAATTTGGGTTGCCCACATTCTGGGACAGGGTTTACTCAAAACTTCACCAGCATCTCATGTTGGCCACTTCTCATCAAGCACATTGCATAACCTTCTAATAGATGTCCTGAACGCCAGTTTCCTCCCTATCTACCTCATCTTCACTGCTGTGCTCAGGCATTTCCCTAAATCACTCAATTTCATTTTCCTCATCTATACCTTTGGCTTTTTCTCTACTGTCAGTAGTGTTAAAACCAAACTCCCTATATATCCTTCAGGGCTTGCCACAGTCAGCCCCGAGCCTGGCACCTCAATTTCTTCTCTCTTCCAGTCTCCCAACTCTTTTCTTTATCCTTCTGCTTCTGGCGGGGCTACCCCAGACCACCTGCATGCCCCAGGCACACCCCACTCTTATCTGAATCTTCTACTCATGTTATATCCACTAATTGGAACTTAGCTTCTATTTTCCTCTGAATTGCATCCATCCTCCCAGACCAAGTTCAGTGCCACTTTTCTAGATCTTCCCTGATTTGGAGTTAATAATTTCTCCTCCTTTGCTTCTCTTTGCTCTTTGCCCGTTTTTTTGCCATAGCATTAAGACTCATTGCCTTGGACTTTGTTAGCATAACCTGTGTTCATTTCTCTGATGAGGAAGTAAGTTCCTAGAAGGCAGTTTTCATGTATTCTTTGCTTCTTTATATTAATACATCCTCCACTGCTTTACAAGTAGGATTAAGTGATATGTCTGTTAATTTTTCTGAGTTATGATTGCCCCCAAGTGAAAGGATTCCCTGGTGGCTCAGATGGTAAAGAATCTGCCTGCAGTGTGGGAGACCTGGGTTCAATCCCTGGGTCGGGAAGATCCCCTGGAGAAGGAAATGGCAACCCACTCCAGTATGCTTGCCTGGAGAATCCCATGGACAGAGGAACCTGGAAGGCTTCAGTTCACAGAATTGCAAAGAAGTATTAATTAGCAGCTTAACCAAGTAACTTACGTAAAATGGGCTTCAACCTCTGTATGAAGACTCAGAGCTCCCTGGGACTTCTTTGCCATTTTATTCCTTTATAAAACCAAGCAAAAACAAACAAACCAAAAAAGTACTGTAGGGTTTGTGTGCTGTTCATCATAAAGAATTCTTTGTTTTCTTCTGGAGAGGAAGTGGGCCGACAGACAAAAGAGCAGTGATATTAGAGAGAAAGGGCTGGCAAACTGGGCTCCTAATAACTGCTATTTTCAAGAGATTGATGGGAAGGGGGGTAGGAGTTAAAGAAATGAATATGGTATAAAACAGAAATTAAGACAGGATAGTAAGTAAAGGGCATCTACTTTAGCGACTCTCTGTGAGAAGAGGCTTCCCTGATAGCTCAGCTGGTAAAGAATCCACCGGCAATGCAGGGGACCCCAGAGAGAGTTCTGCCAAGAGAATGCACTGGTCATAGCAAACACCCTCTTCCAACAACACAAGAGAAGTCTCTACACACAGACATCACCAGATGGTCAACACTGAAATCAGATTGATTATATTCTTTGCAGCCAAAGACGGAGAAGCTCTATACAGTCAGCAAAAACAAGACTGGGAGCTGACTGTGGCTCAGATCATGAACTCCTTATTGCCAAATTCAGACTTAAATTGAAGAAGCAGGGAAAACCACTAGACCATTCAGGTATTACCTAAATAAAATCCCTTACAATTATACAGTGGAAGTGACAAGTAGATTCAAGGGATTAGATCTGATAGGCAGACTGCCTGAAGAACTATGGACGGAGGTTCATGACATTGTACAGGAGGCAGGGATCAAGACCATCCCCAAGAAAAAGAAATGAAAAAAGGCAAAATGGCTGTCTGAGGAGGCCTTACAAATAGCTGTGAAAAGAGAAGTGAAAGGCAAAGGAGAAAAGGAAAGATATACCCATTTGAATGCAGAGTTCCAAAGAATAGCAAGGAGAGATAAGAAAGCCTTCCTCAGTGATCAGTGCAAAGAAATAGAGGAAAACAGTAGAATGGAAAAGACTAGAGATCTCTTCAAGAAAATTAGAGATATCAAGGGAACATTTCATGCAAAGATGGGCTTGATAAAGGACAGAAATGGTATGGACCTATAAGAAGCAGAAGATATTAAGAAAAAGTGACAAGAATACACAGAAGAACTGTACAAAAAAGATCTTCACGACCCAGATAATCATGATGGTGTGATCACTCACCTAGAGCCAGACATCCTGGAATGTGAAGTCAAGTGGGCCTTAGGAAGCATCACTACGAACAAAGCTAGTGGAGGTGATGGAATTCCAGTTGAGCTATTTCAAATCCTAAAAGATGATGCTGTAAAAGTGCTGCACTCAATATGCCAGCAAATACAGAAAACTCAGCAGTGGCCACAGGACTGGAAAAGGTCAGTTTTCATTCCAGTCCCAAAGAAAGGCAATCCCAAAGAGTGCTCAAACTACCACACAACTGCATTCATCTCACACACTAGTAAAGTAATGCTCAAAATTCTTAAAGTCAGACTTCAACGGTACATGAACTGAGAACTTCCACATGTTCATTCTGCTTTTAGAAAAGGCAGAGGAACCAGAGATCAAATTGCCAACATCCATTGCATCATTGAAAAAGCAAGAGAGTTCCAGAAATACATCTAGTTCTGCTTTATTGACTATGCCAAAGCCTTTGTGTGGATCACAACAAACTGTGGAAAGCTCTTAAAGAGATGGGAATACCAGACCACCTGTCCTGCCTCTTGAGAAATCTGTATGCAGGTCAGGAAGCAACAGTTAGAACTGGACATGGAACAACAGACTGATTCCAAATTGGGAAAGGAGTGCGTTAAGGTTGTATAGTGTCATCTTGCTTATTTAACTTATATGCAGAGTACATCATGAGAAATGCTGGGCTGGAAGAAGCACAAGCTGGAATCAAGATTGCCGGGAGAAATATCAATAACCTCAGATATGCAGATGACATTACCCTTATGGCAAAAAGCAAAGAGGAATGAAAGACCCTCTTGAAAGTGAAAGAGGAGAGTGAAAAAGTTGGCTTAAAACTCAACATTCAGAAAACTAAGATCATGGCATCCAGTCCCATCTCTTCATGGCAAATAGATGGGGAAACAAGGGAAAGTGACAGACTTTATTTTCTTGGGCTCCAAAATCACTGCAGATGGTGATTGCAGCAATGAAATTAAAAGATATTTGCTCCGTGGAAGAAAAGTTATGACCAACCTAGACAGCATATTAAAAAGCGGAGACATTACTTGGCCAAGAAAGTCCATCTAGTCAAAGCTATGGTTTTTCCAGTAGTCATGTATGGATGTAAGAGTTGGACTATAAAGAGAGCCAAGTGCCAAAGAATTGATGGTTTTGAACTGTGGTGTTGGAGAAGACTCTTGAGAGTCCCTTGAACTGCAAGGAGATCCAACCAGTCCATCCTAAAGAAAATCAGTCCTGAACATTCATTGGTAGGACTGATGCTGAAGCTGAAACTCCCAATACTTTGGCCACCTGATGCGAAGAACTGACTCATTTGAAAAGACCCTGATGCTGGGAAAGATTGAAAACAGGAAGAGATGGGGACAGCAGAGGATGAGATAGTTGGATGGCATCACCGACTCAATGGACGTGAGTTTGAATAAACTCCGAGAGTTGGTGATGGACAGGAAAGCCTGGCGTGCTGCAGCCCATGGGGTCACAGAAAGTCGGACACGACTGAGCAACTGAACTGACTGACTGTGCCTGAGAAGGCCCTGCAGCTCTGCCTTTGTTAAAATGATTATGCTCTGGGTCAATTCTATTCCATCTAGCAGAGTGCAGAGTGCTATTTGGGCCATACCCAAGATAGCAAATCCTCTGCCCAAATGGAAAGTTAGAGCAGAAAAGCCTGGCACAAAAGTACAGATGGCTCAGGTGCTTTTCTTTCACTGAGTCTAACGCCTTTTAAGTGGCTTTCTTTCTTGTTTAAATTTTTGGCTTCTCTGGCTCTTGGTTGCGGTGCACAGGCTTTCTCTAGTTGCGGCGAGTGGCAGCTGTTCTGTAGTCGCGGTGCTCGGGCTTCTCATTGTGGTGGCTGTTCTTGTCGCGGAGCATGGGCTGTAGGTACATGGGATTCAGTAGTCTCACCTCATGGGCTCTAGATTGTGAGCTCAGTAGCTATGATGCACAGGCTCAGTGGCCCTTGGACGTGTGGGATCTTCCTGGACCAGAGATCGAACCTGTGTCCCCTGCATTGGCAGGTAGATTCTTAACCACTGGACCACCAGGGACGTCCCAAGTACCTTTCATATGGTCACGTTGTGGGTGCTTTTGACAAGTGAAGTCATTTATTGAATCTATTTTTTGTTTCTGTGGCAGAAGTAAATCTAATTGTTTAAAAAAAGGTGAAATCCTCAAATTGAAACAATGATTTGTCTGTTTTTGCTGTGATAGGTTCCTTGCATTGACTCCATGGAGAGTGTATCACCTGATTTCCGTCATGATCCTTACACGTGTTATTATGCAGATAATAAAGGATATGATTTTGTCTAGAACAAGAGGTAAGAAAACTTTGAATTTATTTTTATGGTATTTAACTTTCTAGATCCTGAATGTCTGACCTTTGTGTAGATATTTTAACCAAGTGGTCTTTGAAAAGGAACAAAATAACAGATAGTATAGGCACTGGCTTTTCTAGTTTAAATGTTTGTTAAGTGTTACTTTTAAATTTATTAAATTTATTTAGTATTTATCATATATTGAACTGATGTGTCCTTAGTGATAACTGCTGCTGGGCAAAAGGTTTGAATGTGCTGGTTTCTCTGTTGGCTCCGAGTGCTGTTATTCTGAATAGCATTTTGATATTCAAGTAGGCTACGGTGAGGATGACAGTTAAATATTTATTACATCCCACATGATGAAACTGGGCCATTGGAAAATGGACTAGTTGATGTAAACTTTTTCTCTGTCTCAGTGGAGAAAAGCAATGAGTTCAGGCGTTAATAACAATTAACTCGTGGTTAAATACATTTTTTTTAATGAATTGAAAAAATAAATTCACTTTAAACACCAAATTTTAAAAAATTCAAGAAAAAAACTTCAAGTGAAAATTTGAATTATTTAAAAAAAATTGTTTAAGATTTAACTATGCTATACATCTGAGTCAAGCGTTTCCATACTTGGGATGGGGGACTTCTTTCTACGAAGGTTTGAGCAAGTGTTTGTAAGTAGGCAAAAATCCCTGCTTGGAATACTTGGGCTCCATGAAATTAAGTGGACTAGGATTGATTTGATCAAAAGTAGCCAAGAGTGGGTTACAGTGACGCAGTTGATTCCACTGAATGTAACCCCAGTGGATAATTTGGCTGGGGTCCTTATGGGTGGATGCACATAAGAACTGTCCAGGGTCCTGCCCCCTTTTGGGGACACTGAGGCTGCTGGTGGGACGTCCCTGCTGGCATCCTCGGGACCATGGACGCACATAAGAACTGTCCACGGTCCTGCCCCTTTTGGGGACACTGAGGCTGCTGGTGGGGCCTCCCTGCTGGCACCCTGGGACCAGGGATGTAAGTGGTCAGGGATGCACCACCACGTGTCAAGGAGGCGCCATCACAGTGCTCTGCAGTGCCAGTGCTAGCACTTAGTCACTCAATCGTGTCCGACTCTCTGTGACCCCATGGTCTGTAGCCCAGCCAGGCTCCTCTGGCCCTGGGAATTCTCCAGGCGAGAATACTGGAGTGGGTTGCCATTTCCTTCTCCAGGACATCTTCCCAACCCAGGGATTGAAGCCACGTTTCTCACACTGCTGGCAGATCCTTTACTGTCTCAGCCACCAGGGAAGCCCCTACAGTGTTCTGTCAGTCCAGTCCAGTCGCTCAGTCATGTTCGACTCTCTGCGATGCCATGGTCTGCAGCACGCCAGGCTTCCCTGTCCATCACCAACTCCCGGAGCTTGCTCAAACTCGCGCCTATCGAGTCGGTGATGCCAGTGTATGGTACACTGCAGTGTTCTATAGTGCACTTTAAATCCGGTTTATATTTAAGTCTTTATGGTTCTTAAATTAACTCACGTGTAAACTATTTAGGAAGATTGTTTCACATGGCCGGGTTTCAAGGTTTGGAGGCGATTCCTTCAGTCCCGTTCTGGGAACATGAACAGATTTGGTTTTGTCCAGTCACTGCTTTTCTCAAGTCTGTAGATTGGTTTGTATTCTTGTACATGTTCTTCCTTCTTGCCCTGCCCTTCTGTTCCTCACCCCCCTCTTCTCTGTTTCAGAGGACAGGCTTCTAACTGTCTACCTTCTGACCCTAACCGGGCACCTGATACTTTCTGTTCACCCTCACACATGCGTGCGTGCTCAGTTGTGTTCAACTCTTTGTGACCCCCTGGACTGTAGCCCGCCAGGCTGTCTGTGCATAGAATTTTCTAGGCAAGATTACTGGAGTGGGTTGCCATTTGCTCTTCTAGGGGATCTTCCCGATTCAGGGATCGAACCCACGTCTTCTGCATTGCAGGTAGATTCTTTACTGCTGAGCCTTGGGGAAGCCCCTCTTTTCACCCTAGAAATACTAATTCTACCTAGAGTTCGGGCTTCCCTGGTGGCTCAGATGGTAAAGAATCCACCTGCAATGCGCAAGACCTGGGTTCGATCCTTGGCTTGGGAAGATCCCCTGGAAGAGAGCATGGCAACCCACTCCAGTATTCTTGCCTGGAGAATCCCCATGGACAGAGGAGCCTGGCAGGATGCAGTCCATTGGGGTCACAAAGAGTCAGACATGACTGAGCGACTAAGCACAGCACAGAGTTGGGGCTTCTTCACGCTGCAGAGCTTTGTACTCAGGTTGGTGGGATCAACCCATGGCGATACCTGTGTTCCTGCCCAGGTTATAACTAATAGAGGAGAGCCTGTTTCTCTCAAATAGGCTTGGAACATCTTCACCCTCCAGGAGCTCCCTCAAGGGAATCTTAGAAGAAAGATTATATTCTTTCTTAGAAGAAAGAAAATAACCACTTACCTATTTTACCCGCAGTCATTCTAGCTCGACAGGGCAAGTGGACTCACACAGCAAACTGAGCATCTCAATGTTTGCACTGGTGCACAGATCTGGTCCCAGGCCGGGCACAAGTTATAAGGAACAGGCAAATGGGGAGGCCAAGGATGAAGTGGAAAGACTTTGTGACTGTTCTTTTTCTCACTCTTACAAGGACCGTTCCCTGTGTTGACTCACCAGCTTGATGCTGTTGCACATGTGGAACTTTCATATCATGAATTGCAGGAACGCTCTCCAATGCAAAGATTCAGTCCTATGAAGTATTAAGGTGGTAGGGTGGGAAGAACACCAACGTCCTAGAGCTAGTTGGTACCATTTCTTAGCAATGGAGAGGCCTCTTCATAGACTATTGGCTTCCTCTGGCTGCAGTGACAAATTACCACAAATTTGACACCTTCAGTTACAGTTCAAAATCAGTGTCACTGGGCTCAAATCAAGGTGTGGGCAGGGCCATGCTCCCTCCAGAGGCTTTCGGGAAAGAGCCCTTATCTGACCCACCTTCTGCTGGTTCCTGGTGTCCTTCGCTTGTAGGACATCCCTCCAGTCTCTGCTGTGTGGTCCTAACACCTCCTCCTCTGCCTGTGTCAAATCCTCCTCGGCCTTCCTCATCTTACAGGAACACTGGTGATTCCATTTGGGCCCCACCCAGATAATCTGGGATGGTGTCCCCATCTCATGGCCCAAAACTGTCCCATTTCGTTAATCCCATTTTCCATATCTGAGGGCTTCCAGGTGGCACAGTGGTAAAGACTCTGCCTGCAATGCAGGAGCTCCAGGAGACAGGGGTTTGATCCCTGGGTCGGGAAGACCCCCTGGAGGAGGAAATGGCTCCCCCTCCAGTATTCTTGCCTGGAGAATTCTCAGGGACAGAGGAGCCTGGTGGGCTATAGTCCATAGGGTCACAAAGAGTCAGGCATGACTGAATGTGCACACATAGCATTTTCCACATAAAGTAACATTTTGCAGGATTCAGGGATTAAGGCCTGATAGTTTTCGGGGCCGTTATTCATCCTCCTACATAATCGGAACCTCTTTATCCTATGATGAAAAATCCTTCTTATACCACAGGGTTGTGTAGAGGTCAGACAAAAGCATTAAAAAAGAAGTGCCTACATCAGTCATGGGCCCCTCTGTTCAGCTTCCGACCCATGACTTGAATATCATGGGCTTGGTCACTCATCAGTCTGTCCATATTGAGGGCCTTCCTCTAGCCAGGGCCTGTTGTGAGTGCCTCTCTGACCGAGTCCAGCTCTCACGCTTCTGCCTGTAGGGTCGGCATTTGGAATGGACCAATCTTTCTGTCTGAGTTTTCACTGGGGGACATTGCTCTCAATTCAGCATTTCTGCTGCATGAGGAGAAAAGGAGAAACAAGATTCATCCCCGTGCGTTCCCAGGGCTCCCTGTCTGTGGCTGAAGGAGCCCTGGGGCCTGCTTCATCCTCTCCGGGCCAGTCTTTTAGGACAAAGACCCATTGAGCCCCGTGTGGTTGGCAGGAGCCTGGTCTTACAGGCCCTCAGCCCAGGGCCCTGTGGTGATGAATTGGTCTCCAGGAGGCACAGAATTGGCTTCAAGTTGGACCCAGATATGGGAATTGGCATCATTCAGAGCCACTGGGCTCTCATGAGACACCCTGGCCCCTCAGCAGGAGTGGTGAGGAAAGGACCCCCAAGCCATCTGTCTCCTCGCCGCTCCCCCAACTTTCCTGCTTCCCACAGCATTTCTGGCTAAAGATATTAGCCAAAATCCTCTTGTTAAGAATTTAATTGTATCCCTCCTCTCCCGTCATTATATCTTTAACACCATCTCAGACACTTAATATGAAATAGATGAGCAAAAGTGTGGCCACACTGCCCTGGAACTTAATCGTTGTGAAACCCAGGGGGCCCCATGTCTCTGGTTTCTGAGTCACCAGTGTGAATGCCCTCTGGCTGTGACAGATTTCTGTCTTGCTGTTTTGTGCCCCATTGCCTGCTTCCAGCATTAACCCCTTAGTCTGGTCCCTGGGGAGGTGTCTGTGGTGTGGGAAACTCTTCCTGCAGCCTTCAGCTTCTCCTTGACCACCTTCTCTGTCTTGACTAAAGAACCAGTCATCTTCCACACTCCGCCCCACCTGCCCCTCACTGTCTTCAGATGCTCTTCACCTACTTCCCTGGGCAGTGGCTGAGGGCTCACTCAGCAGGGCCCCACATGCTTCCCGTGGAACATGGCCAACCACCATCCCTTTATGCCTTTCCTCCTGCCAGATCTACATGATCCATTTGATAGGGAACATGGACCCACCTGGAGTCATGGCCTGTGAACTGTAGGCGTTTGTGCTCACTCTGTGCTGTCATTCCAGCTTGTGCCCTCATGGCTTGTGTGAAGGCCTGGTTTTGGTCCCCTAGACTGTCATCGCAGTTTGGACCTCAGCCTTTGGAAGTGCTGCCTCCAACCCCTGCCAAGGCTGGAGGGTGCTTCCTTCTGTTCAGCCTCACTGCCATTGAACCAGCTCTGTGCCCCCAGTTCAACTGTTTTCCTGCATAGCCTCTCACCACCACCCATCCTTAGCCCTGAGCAGCCACAGACTGGTCTACATTCAGTGATGGTGGTGCTGCTGTCCTCATCATTCTAATTTTCTCACTCCCTTAGGCAGCAACCATTTTTCCATTTTTTTTTGTTATAATTAACATACAATATAAGCTTCGAGTGTACAGCATAGTGACTTAATATTTTATACATTGAAAGTGAAAGTGAAAGTCACTCAGTCCAACTCTTTTCAATCCCATGGACTACACAGTATATGGAATTCTCCAGGCCAGAATACTGGAATGGATAGCCTTTCCCTTCTCCAGGGGATCTTCCCAACCCAGGGATCATACCCAGGTCTCCTGCATTGCAGGCAGATTCTTTACCAGCTGAGCCACAAGGGAAGCCCAAGAATACTGGAGTGGGGAGCCTATCCCTTCTCCAGCAGATCTTCCCAACCCAGGAATTGAACCGGGGTCTCCTTCATTGCAGATGGATTCTTTACCAACTGAGCACTTAGGGAAGCCCTCTTTTATACATTATGAACTGATAACTTCAGTAAGACCAGTTACCATCCATCATGTCACCACACAGAGTTGTTACAATATTATTAATTATATTCTCTGTGTGTGCACTGCATCCCCATGACTTATTTATTTTATAGTTAGAAGTTTGTACCTCTTAATCCTCTTCACCTATTTTGTCTATTCCCCTGACCCCTCTCCCCTTTGGCAACTATCAGCAGTTTGCTGTCTGTATCTGTGAGTTTGTTTCTATTCTGTTTCTTCATTTGTTTTGTTTTTTAGATTCCACATGTAAGTAAAATCATGTGGAATTTTTTTCTCTGACTCATTTCACTTAGCATAATACCCTCAAGTCCTTCCACGTTGCTGCAAAAGGCAAGATTTCATTCTTTTTTCATGACCAAGTAATACTCCACTATATATGTATATTGGGTTGGCCAAAAAGTTCATTTGAATTTTTCCACAAGATGTTACACTATATCTTCTTTATTTGTTCACCTAGGTGAAAGGGAACCCAGATCAATTATACAGTTCTAATAATCTGATAAAAGGATGTAAGCAATTTTGAGAAACTTCCTGGGGCTGAATTCTAAGAAGTATTTATCACATAGATCTTTGAGAGGGGCTTCCCAGCTGGCTCAGTGGTGAGGAACCCGCCTGCCAATGCAGGAGACTCTGGTTTGATCCCTGGTGGGGAAGATCACCTGGAGGAGGAAATGGCAACCCGCTCCAGTATTCTTGCCTGGAAAATTCCATGGACAGAGGAGCCTGGTGGGCTGTGGCCCACGGGGTCACAAAGAGTCGGACAAACTGACGTGACTGAGCACATAGACGCATGCGCTGAAGCAGAAGAGGGACGACATCTCTACTTGATGGAAAAAAGCAGAAACCGCCTCACGGCCATTTCTTTCCTTGAACTTCATTAGAGCTTGTATCAAAACATAGTCCAATGAAGAAAGTCATTGGAGAATTAAGAAAGCAAATGAGATCTAGGTGTATGTTTATACATATATCAGTTCAGTTCAGTTCAGTCGCTCAGTCGTGTCCGACTCTTTGCGACCCCATGAATCACAGCACACCAGGCCTCCCTATCCATCACCAACTCCTGGAGTCCATCCAAACCCATGTCCATCGAGTCAGTGATGCCATCCAGCCATCTCATCCTCTGTCGTCCCCTTCTCCTCCTGCCCCCAATCCCTCCCAGCACCAGGGTCTTTTCCAATGAGTCAACTCTTCGCATGAGGTGGCCAAAGTATTGGAGTTTCAGCTTCAGCCTCAGTCCTTCCAATGAACACCCAGGACTGATCTCCTTTAGGATGGACTGGTTGACTCTATATGTATTTTAATGTTGATTTCATTTGAGCCTAGATACACACTCAAAACACTTAAAGAGTAGATAAAAGTCTCCTTTCTCAAATAACAGTTGTTGCGATTCCCCTTTGTAAGCACCATTTCAGAGCTCACCTCACACACCGCCTCTGTCACTGGTGCTTTCATGACCAGACACATTTCCTCTCCTCGCTGAACTCTCATGGCTTCCATTTCTTGTAGAGTTCCTACACCCCCCACCTTGGTTCACATTCACTTGAGTGCAGGTGTGGTCTGCCCCACAGGACAATACAGTCCTCCAGGCAGGACCATGTGTTCTCTGCTGTTCCATCTCTCCTGCTACCTATCCAACGGTTTTGCATATATTAGAATCTCAGTGGATATTTGTGGACAGTTTTCCTGAGTGAGTTATGGTACCAGAGGTAGACACTGTATGATTTGAGAGTTTCCAGAATTTAAAGATCTAAGCATTCCATTTTAAATAGCCCAGAATCTTTCTAAGTTGAGAAATGCCTTAAGAGGAAAATACCTCCCCTAACGTTTCACGTTTACTTCTATTGCAGGTGCCCAGTTGTGGAGAAGCCTCAGTGAAAGGTAGGGAACTTGCTTTCAATGTTACCACTGATGAAGGGCGGGTGGGGGAGGTGACTGGGACGCCTAGATGCGCCTCTGAAATTATAATTTAGCGACAAGAATGACAACAGTAATCTGCAAGAGTGGGAAAATAAAGAAAAATACAGTTGAACTGAGGATGAGGATAAAATTGGGACTCGCTCTGGGAAGTAGCTCACATATTGCTGTAATATTGGGCTACAAGCATGCTTGAGAGTCACAGTGTGTGAGGGGAGATGGTGTGGGAAGAGTTGGGGGGTGGGTTTCATTGGGGATTTCCTCTCCAACCTCATTTTGGGGTGTGAGCATCACTGCTGCTGCTGCTGCTAAGTCACCTCAGTCGTGTCTGACTCTGTGCGATCCCATAGATAGCAGCCCACCAGGCTCCCCCATCCCTGGGATTCTCTGGGCAAGAACACTGGAGTGGGTTGCCATTTCCTTCTCCAGTGCGTGACAGTGAAAAATGAAAGGGAAGTCGCTCAGTCATGTCTGACTCTTAGCAACCCCATGGGCTGCAGCCCACCAGGCTCCTCCGTCACTGCTGATGTGGGTGAAAAACAAGGTGACCCCGAGGCCTGGAACTCTGTTGGAATGTTCCTGAAGGTAAACCAGGAGAGAGGTGTCGGTTCAGAGAGCTCTGGGGTTGGGGACCAGCGAGGACGGCTGGGAGGCTTGTAAGCCTAGCGGGGCAGCGAGTGTACAGCGACCTTTGGGCTCCTTGCGCAGCCGCAGGCAAAGTAGTTCCGTTTTCATCCAGCGTGCTCCACCTGGAAGTAAAGGTGGTCCACCCGGAAGTAAAGGTGGTCCACCCGAAGGAATGGGGGTCCACCCGAAGGAAAGGGGCTCCACTCGGAAGTAAACGTGCTCCACTCGGAGGTGAAGGTGCTATGCTGTGTGGAGAAGGAGAGGGCTGGGCCAGGTAATGTGGAGAAAGTAATCGATAACACGAACTGCATGTATGAGAAGTGGGAAAGTGAAGAAGATGTAAGGGTTAACACCTCAGTAAAATGAATTTTTGTAGTTATTTATTTTTTAAGTTCTGCCTTCAAAGTATTCTTGTATGACTGGAAGAGACGGTTGAGTGCTCAACTTACATCCAAGTGGACTGTGTGCAGTGAAGGCTCAAAGAGGAGACAGGGTAATGCCTATAACAATCCATGAAACTGCCCCCCGCACCCCGCCCCAGACCTGGTGTATAACGTACCCTTAAAATCTGTGTGTTTATTTCAGGTGTAAAGGCCAATTTTATGATGAGTTGACATCTGTGTGCTTCTTCATTTTGGAGCCCAGATTTTCAAGGAGGGGGGAATGTAAACTTGCCAAGAGACTCAGCAGAGGCAGACGTGGGCTCTAAGAAGGGAAATGTGATCTTCCGAGCACAGGCTCACCCCTGCCTGGTCGTCCAGGGCCTGGGTTCCGTCCTGTCCCTGCAGACACACTGGGCCTCCTGGGACAAGTGTCTGCAGATGCTTCCCCAAGTGTCAGGTGGAGAAGTTGAGCCTGCTCCCTGATTCTGATTGGGGGAAGATCTGACCAAGTCAGCGGGTGTAATTTCAAAGGAATTTTAAAAGCTCTTCTATGGAATATTCTTTTATATCTACTGATACTCAGTCAGACTGGTTAAGGCATTGCCCATCTTTACTGTAGCCCTTGCCGTCCACAGCCCTTCTGAAGTAGCTGCAAGTTGCCTGGGAGAATTTCCATGGCACACTTTCTCTTAGCATGGAAATTAACTAGAGTATTTGATAAGGGTTTGGAGAAAAACCTTAGCTATTAGTGAGCTCGGCAGGACCAAGGATCTCACTTTGCCAGCATCAGGTTAGCTCCTTATAATGTGGCTTTTTAAAGATTTGTAGCATTCTCCTGCTTTGGGGAAGCGCTTGTGTGCCCCCAGAGAAGCCATGCTCATGGAAATAGCCCTCTTTAGGGAGGGTCTCTTTTACTTCGAAGTCACCCAATGGATATTCAAATGCCACTCATTTTCCATCCTGGTCCTAACCCTGCTCCTAGTGGTCTTGCCAAGTTTACTGCTCTCTCGGCCTCAGTTGTCTCATCTGCAAAGTGAGAGGTAAGAGAGAGAATCATGTCAAACATTCATTCCAGCCCTAAAAAGTCTATGATGTGATTCAGGGGGTTTAGTGTTACTTTCAGCTTCCGAGGAGTAGGAAGTGGCAACCTACTCTAGTATCCTTGCCTGGAAAATACCACAAACAGTGGAGCCTGGAGGACCACAGTCCATGGGGCCACGAAGAGTCGGACGTGACTGAGCGACTACATGTATGCACGCGGTGTTCCTTTCAGAATGTTACCCTTTCACCTTTGTGTTTGGCCAGTGCTTCTTTCAAAGTGATTTAATTCTCACTAGAATGGATGCTTCCCCCAGTTTTCTTGCTGCATTTTCCACTGTATAATTGCATTCTGTTCTCTGTTCATCACACTGGAGATGTGAAATTAAAATATGGATTTCTCTCATTTCTTTGATGGTTTGGTTTATTGTTTACAGTGATTCTTAGTATCTGGTACTGGCTAGTACAGTGGGGTTTTTCCTTATTTATTTTTAGTGAAGTATAGTTGTTTGTACTTCCCAGGTGGTGTTAGTGGTAAAGAACCTGCCTGCCAGTTCAGGAAACACAGGAGACACTGGTTCAATCCCTGGGCCAGGAAGATTCCCTGGAGAAGGGCATGGTAACCCACTCCAGTATTCCTGCCTGGAGAATCCCTTGGACAGAGGAGCCTGGCAGGTCACAGTCCACAGGATCACAAAGAGTCGGACACAACTGAAGTGACTTCGCATGCATGCCCAAGTAGTTGATTTACAATGTTATTAATTCCTGTTTTACAGCAAAGTGATTCAGTTTTCTATGTACACACACAGATGTTCTTTTTAAAGTATTCTTTTCCATTATGGTTTATCATAGGTGTTTTTTTTTATTGGTGGATAATTGCTTTATGATGTTGTGTTAGTCTCTGCGATATGACAACATGAATCAGCTCTAAGTATACATATATGCCCTCCCTCTTGAACCTCCCTCCTACCTATCCCCCATCCCATCCCTCAAGGTCATCACAGAGCACCAGGCTGAGCATTGAAACATTCAAAACCATCTTATTTTAAGAATAAAGTGCAGTGATGAGTAGGAGGATCTTTGCAGGCAGAAGGGGGTGGAGTCCTGTTTGCTCCTGTGAAGCAGGTGGGATTAGGATCTTTCCACTTGCAAGGTCTGCGGTGTTGAGCTCAGAAGTCTCTCGCTCCCTTGGCAGGTAGTTAGACATCAACATTTCTCCCTGCCCTCTCGAGTGACAGCCTGTACAACTGGATCCCCAGGTCTGTCAGCCTGGCTTCATCCTTCTTCACCCCAGCTTTGAACTAGTGGTTTGTGCTTGGTCCCGGAATGAACCCTGCCTCTTCTCTGAGGGCTGGGATTAGGGGCCACGAAGTTCACTGTTCAGAGGTGGATGGAATGATGGACCATTCTGTATGACAGCCTGCAGGTCCACCCCTGCCTCTTCCAATGGCTCAGTTTCCTTCCTTTTTATGGCTTAGTAATATTCTGTTGTATATATGCACCACATCTTTTTTATCAATTCATCTGATGATGGACATTTAGGTTGCTTCCATGTCCTGGCTATTGCGAATAGTGCTGCAGTGAACACTGGGGTACATGTGTTTTTATTAACTTTGGTTTTCTCAGGGTATATGCCCAATAGTGGGATTGCTGGGTCAGTCATACAGAGTGAAGTAAGTCAGAGAAAAACAAATGTCATATATTAACACATGTATGTGGAATCTAGAAGAATGGTATAGATGAACCTGTTTGCAAGGCAGGAATAGAGACGCAGATGTAGAGAACAAATGTATGGACACTAAGGAGGGAAGGGGAGACACTACGGGGTGAGATGAATTGGGAGATTGGGATTGGCTTATCTGTACTCATATGTATAAAATAGATCACTAATGAGAACCTGCTGTGTAGCACAGGGAACTGTACTTAATGCTCTGTGATGACCTAAGTGGGGAGGAAATCCAAAAAAGAGGGGATAGATGTATACATGTCCCTGATTCACTTCACGGTACAGCAGAAGCTAACACAACATTGTAAAGCAGCTGTACCCCAATTGAAAAACAAACAAACAGTGGACCATTCTACCTTCATGATGCCACTGTAGAGTTTTTCCATTAACAAAGAGCTCCTTGAAAAGGGAACTCTTGTGCGCTGTTGCTAGGAATGTAGATTGGCATAGCCACTACAGAAAATAGTATAGAGGTTGCTCAAAAAATTAAAAATAAACCATTCTGATGGTGGTCCAGTAATTCCACTCCTGGGTCTAGATCTGAAGGGGATGAAATCACTGCCCTGAAGAGATGTTTATGCCCCATGTTCACTGCAGCATTATTCACAGTAGTCAAGACATAGAAACAACCCAGTGGGCACCAATGGATGAACTGATAGAAGAAACTGGTATATATACACAATGGAATATTATTCAGCCACTAAAAAGGAAGGAAAATCTGTCATCCTGAAGAGATGTTTATGCCCCATGTTCACTGCACCATTATTCACAGTAGTCATGACGTAGAAAGAACTCAGTGTCCACCAATGGATGAACTGATAGAGAAAATTGGCCTATATACACAATGGAATATTATTCAGCCACTAAGAAAGAAGGAAATTCTGTCATCTGTGACAATGTGAATGAACCCGGAGGGCATATGCTAAATGAAATACATCAGACAGAGAAAGACAAATACTGTGTGATCTCACTTACATGTGGAATCTAAAAAATTATTCATAAAACAAAAGCAGAATGGTGGTTGCCGGGGGGCTGCGGAGTGGAAGTGAGAAGCTCTTGGTCAAAGGGTACAAACTTCCGATTATTAGGTGAGTGGGTTCTGGGGATCTAACGTGCAGCATGGTGACTGTAGTTAACAGTACCATATTGTTTACTTAAAGGTTGCTGACAGTAGATCTTAAATGCTTCCACCATCACCATGACAAAACGATGATGATGTGAGATAAAGAATGTGTAAACTACCTGCTGTGGCCGTCATTTTGCAATAGATACATCTGTCAGGTCACCATTGTACACCTTAAACTTGTGCATTGTTGCATGTCAATCACATCTCCATAGAACTGGAAAGAAAAGTAATTTCTCCTTCCTACAGTCCTAATGGCTTATTTCCATAGATTTTGAGAAAATTTGCTTTGTCAGCTAGGCTTTAACTATTTCCTCCAAAATTTAGCACAAAGAAAATGATATCTCTGTGTGTGCATGTTTGTGCATGTTCATTCGCGTCTTACTCTTTGCAACCCCATAAACTGTAGCATGCCAGACTCCTCTGTCCGTGGGATTTTCCAGGCAAGAGCACTGGAGTGGGTTGCCATTTCCTTCTCCAGGTTATCTTCCCAACCCAGGGATCGAACCCCTGTCTCCTGTGTCTTCTGCATTGGCAGGTGGACTCTCCACCACTGCACCATCTGGATAATATGAAGGATATTCTCGAGTATAATGTGTTACACTTAACTAGTAAATAACAGTAAAGCCAACATCAAATGTCTGATGTTACCAACAATAAATATTGGATCATTTTAATCAGATGCCATTCACATACCTATTTCTGTACCTGGAAAGTTCATTTTGTGCAAATGTGATTCTCAGTGGGTAAGTCCTGAGCAGAGCATGTGCTTGACCTTTTTCATTGATAAACAGTAAGGCCCAGCTCTGCACTCTGAACAGGGTTTGTACATAGTAGTCTGTCAACTGAACCAAATTAACATTTTCTGTGGCTCATTTCTAGTAAAATGAAAGCTGACCTGGGGTATCATAGCTCTTAATTCTCATGTGACTATGGCCATGACAGAATAAAACCTCTGTTAACAAAGGAGAAATTACCTTTAAAACATAAAATTACCTTTAAAAACATAATTACCCCGTTACCTTTAAAAACATAAAATTGGTTTCAGTTTGGCCAGATTTTTCTAAGTAAGTATAAATCAGGAAGAAGTACTTTTACTTACATATATACTGATCATTTAAAATTTCCCAGATTAAAGTTATAACCCAGATTAAAGTTATTTTCATCATAAACCCTGTTTTATGGTTCAGTGTCAGTTTACATAAAATGTTTTTTTCATTAATATTACAGATTTTGGGAGTTATGACTGAGAACTCTTGGGATTTTCTTACAGACATCCCTGGAACCCTGATACCTTGGCTGTTGTCTTTCACAGAAAGTGGGGAGTGGCTCTCCAGGGGTGTAACGAGGGCCAGGTCTACCGTGCCTGACCTTGAACTGACTCATGGGGGCCACAGCGGAGAATTAGCAGACACTGCCTTCCTAGAGCCAGCTGGGATTAGTGGGCTTTTTACCCTCAGTTCAGTCAAATCCCAGGACTCCTCTGAGCTTGCTTTCTCCCTCTCTCTCTCGCCCCCCGCAGCTCCTGCTCTCAGGAAAAGCAGTTCTGTGGCCTCACTTCGTGGAGTGAGATGCCCTTTTGTCTTGTCAGCTTCCAGATCATTGCCAGTCAAAGCATTCTAGCTGGTTCTGGTTTTTTTTCAGAGGAAAACGAGCCAAGAACTATTGGGCGTAAACCCCAGTCCTGAGCTTGTTCCAGCTCATAGACCCAGAACCAATTGGAGCATTGATGTGAGGGCTGTCTATTTAATTAAACCCTGGAGCACAAACACATGCCTTGGTTGAAAGTGGAGTCATCTAGCATTTGCTAAATTGTCTCCTTTGAGGAATAGCATTCAGTGTGAAAATTGCGTCTTCTTATTTATGAATCATCATTACTTGTCAAAATTCCACAGCCAGGATGAATTACCAAATAAAAAGAATTAACTAGTCACGTGGTAGCCTCAGACGTTTTCTCTTTGCTGTCTGTGTGTGTATGTGTGTTAGTCGCTCAGTTGTGTCCAGCTCTGTGTGACCCCATGGACTGCAGCCCTCCGGCCTGGCACAGCAGGAATTCTGGACTCATGCACTGAAACTACTAGATTTTACAGTTTTTAGTATTTTCAGAAGTGTCTAAAATCACCTTGTAACTTGTATTTTGTTACCTTTTTTCATAAGGTACCCTATTCTGAAGCTGTATTTTTTTTAACTTCAGCCAGGACTATAGTTAGGGAGCCATATCTCCATGAGTTTTAAAAGAAAGTCTAGCTATGAAGGATACATTTACCTGGACTGAAAAATTCTTTTCCTCAGAAGAAAAATGCTCCCTTCAATTCAGAACCTGCTGGATTTTAGCACAAGCGTATCTGAGTTTGTGGCGTCTCAGGCTGGAGATGTCTGGCCAGCCTGCAGGCAGAGTGCCGCCTTGAAAGTCTCTACCCTGCCAACACAAAAAATGCGAACAGGCCTTTTATTCCTTTTTTCAAAAATCATAACTGAGAACAATTCTGTAGTCATTTATCGTACAATGGAGGGCCGAAGTCCTTTTATTCCTCTTTCTTGGGGAAGAACAGACCCATTCAGTGACTGAAAGATGGCCTAGCCAGCGCTACTGCCGTGTGAACATTGCTCAGAATTTTTCATCCAGATTCCAGTCTGTTGTGTTCATCTCTCAAAGTCGGGCTTTGACAGGCAGACCAGTTGAAGACAAGTACAAAGCAAAGGACAAGCCAAGTTTTTTCTCTTTTGTGTTTTTGACCGTGCCACTCATGGCCTGTGGAAATCTTAGTCCCCCAACCATGAATCAAACCCGCTCCCCCTGCATTGGAAGCATGGAGTCTTAACCACTGGACCACCAGGGAAGTCCCCTTTTTTGAGAAAAAAAAGAATAGAAAAATTTTTACATTTTATTTTATTTTTTAATTAAAATGTTTTAAATTTTATTTTAATTTTTTTTTTCCTGCAAGCTGTTTTTAAAGCTGTTTGAGGACAAGAGAGCTAATTCTGCTTGCTTCCTGTCTCTTCACCATCAGTGGGGTCTCTACATAAAGAGGGTTGACTTCCTGAAAATGCCTCATGCTGGACATTTTAAGGGCTTCCCTCCCCACCTCAGGAGCCCATCAAGCTAAAAGCCCTTCCTGAAACTGACGTGCATCTGCACAATTGCAAACTGATCTGTTTGTTAGGCATTAAAAATAAAATGAAACAGGAAGTACAAACTGTTATGTATAAATGAGCTACCAAGATATATTGTACAATGCAGGGAATAGAGCCAATATTTTCTAATAACTGTAAGTGGAATATAACTTTAAAAATTATGAATCACTGTGCTGTATACCTGTAACTTATACAACATTGCACATCGACTACACCTCAAAAAAATGAAGGAAATGAAACAGGAAGTACGTTTTAGGGCCCACGTGTTTCATTGACAAGGAAGATAAATTGCTAGACCTGTTTCCGACTGTATAGTCCTTGAATGAGTAATATATTCTCCTTATATTCAAGCAGATTTATCAAGTCATAATGTGGGTGGAAAACCCCAGGCCAGGCTCTTGGTGAGACTGGAAGCAGTGGCCCCTTGCTTAACACTCAGGGCTCCTAAGTGAAAAACATTCAATATTATGTTTATAGTAATTTATAATATTTGGTTTTTATAATTTTGGACATTCCTTAAATTCGATAATCTGATTTAATAAAATGAGTCTGGTTAGTTTTTCTCCCCATTATTTTAGAGCTACTGCATTTCTGTATAATTCAAAGTGTATGTTCATCATTGTGTTCTATGGCCACACCATTCTACAACCACTTGATAAGAAATGAAAATTCTGGCTTTTATCATTTTAATTCATGTTTTCAGATTCTCTTAGCCTCCTTGCTTATTAGGTTTGATTTGGTACTGGACCCTGTGTATTGGGTTTTCCTGGTGGCTCAGACAGTAGAGAATCTGCCTGCAATGCAGGAGACACGGGTTAGATCCCTGGGTCAGGAAGATCCCCTGCAGAAGTGAATGGCTACCCATTCCAATATTCTTGCCTAGAGAATTCCATGGTCAGATGATCCTAGCAGGTTACAGTCCATGGGGGTCACAAAGAGTTGGACATAACTGAGCAACTAACACTTTTGCTACCTTTTCCCCCCTGCATTATTAAGGATTTGAGAATGCAGTTAACTTATAAATATATAAAATACTTTAGCTAGACTAATTGTTACTCAATAGCAGTCTTGCTTCAATAATTTTAAATTACCAGAGAAGGAAGAATGATCAGTAGTTGTTTATCTTAACTTGCCCTGACCTTTGTTGTGATTATTTGAACATAAATTAAGATTTCACAGGTAGTTGAAGGTTTCTGTCCTCTGCCTGTCTTTCTGTCTTTCTCTGTCCTTTTCTTTTTCTCTATCTCTATTGTTCCAAAATAATATTTATAGTCATATTTTCTAGTAGCATTTAAAACAACTTTTCCTGATTTTAAAAAGAAATACTTGCTAACTTAGAAAATTGAAAATATAGGAAACATGATAAAAAAGATAAAAGACACTTGCTCCTTGGACAAAAAGCTATGACTATCCTAGACAGCATATTAAAAAGCAGAGACATTACTTTGCCAACAAAGGTCCATCTAGTCAAAGCTACGGCTTTTCCAGTAGTCATGTATAGGTGTGAGAGTTGGACTATAAAGAAAGTTGAGTTCCGAAGAATTGATGCTTTTGAACTGTGGTGTTGGAGAAGACTCTTGAGAGTCCCTTGGACTGCAAAGAGATCAAAGGATATCAGTCCTGAATATTCATTGGAAGGACTGATGCTGAAGCTGAAACTCCAATACTTTAGCCACCTGATAGGAAGAACTGACTCATTTGAAAAGACCTTGATGTTGGGAAAGATTGAAGGCAGGAGGAGAAGGGGATGACAGAGGATGAGATGGTTGGATGGCATCACTGACTCTACGGACAGGAGTTTGAGCAAGCTCCAGGAGTTGGTGATGGACAGGGAGGCCTGGAGTGCTGCAGTCCATGGGGTCGCAAAGAGCCTGACCCGACTGAGCAACTAAACTGAACTGATGATAAAAAAGAAAACAAACTTTATAAACGGTTACCTAGAAATTAAACTCATTTTCAATTTTATGCTTTTCCCGTCTTTTTATAAATGTTTTTAGCTGTTGAGTTGTTAAGTCGTGTCCAACTCTTTTTCAGTCCCATGGACTGTAGCCCCCCAGGCTCCTCTGTCCAGGGGATTTCCCAGGCAAGAATACTGGGGTGGGCTGCCATTTCCTTTCACAGGGGATCTTTCCAATCCAGGGATCAAACCTACACCCTGAATTGGGAGGTGGATTCTTTACCACTGAGCCACTTGGGACACCCATTTGTTCATTCATCCTTGCAACAACTATTTATTGAATGCCTTTCCGGCCAGTACTTTAGGCATTTGTGGAATTAAATAAAAACGACAGACAAACAACTCTCTGCTCCTGGAGGTCACATTCTAGTGAGTGAAGCCAGAAAACAAATAAATTGCTATAATATATAATGTTAAGTGGTGAGCCATGTTTAAAGGAAACTGAAGCAGGAGAGGAGGTTAGGGAGTGTGAAGGTGGGAAGTGACAGTTGAGTTGTATTAAAGTTCTAAGGAAGGTTATTTTTGAGCTATGGCTTGGAGGAGGTGAGGCTTTGAGTCATGTCTGGCTGAAGAGCTTCTAGGCAGAGGAATCAGCAAGTGCAAAGACCCTGGGACAGGAGTTGTATATGAGGGTGATTTTTGTTTTACATCATTACTTTTATTTTTTAAATGCAACTATGGTGACTAGAATAAATGGAATACTCTGTAGCTGATTAAGATCGTGTTTCATTGTGTTTCATTAAGCTAATTTCATACTCTGCAAAGAGTATGAAAATGGAATATGGGATTTGAAAATGTACCATTTATTGCTAATTATAAAAAATTGTAGATTTAAAGTACTGCAGGGTGATATCATGCATAGTACATTACAGCTATATGCTGCTACATGTCTGGAAGCTCTGGGTGAGGGGAAGACAAGTAGTCTTTAGTTTCTTGCTTTGTTTATCCTTATCACATTTTTTCCCTCTATAATGAGCATGCACAGTCTTTAACCTGGAGAGAGACGACAGATACTCAGAGAGAGGGGAGAGCATCCCACCAGGCAGGTAGGTGAGGCCTGTGACTGTGGGCCTGGGAGGTGACGCATCGCTTCAGGTATTCAGTTCACGTGAGGGCTCTGGCCTGTGAGCTGGTGCCCAGAAACGGGGCTCTGGTTACCAGGATGGCACAGCCCAGGCCTTGGAGACAGGTCAGGGCTGAAGTCCAGAGATGCAGCGGGGCTCACAGAGAGTCCGGAGCCTCAGGGATACATCAGAGGCATTACAGGGGTCCCTGACAAGCCCGAGTGTTGCTTGATACTAAGCCTCTGAGGATTGGGGCAAAGAAAATGACTAATGTGTGATTAAGTGATAAGTTAAAATGATGAATTTCCAAGGTCAGGTGGCATTGGAGGGTGGGATAAAAGTGCTCCCTCCTTTCTGAAGCTTGGTGGCAGGTACCGGTGAAAGGCCTGGTCGCATAACTTCTTGACTTAGATGCCCCTGGAAAGCTTATTAAAGTAAAATTTGGAAACTCTTTGTATCATCCAGATAAGATTTATATCTTATTTGCATCTCAATCCTTATGCTCCAAACTGCAGTCTTGGGACAATTCAAACAAGAATGAACTTGAGAAGCCATTGTTTTCTCTTCTGAATACCCCGTCTCTGGGTTATGTAGGCCAGTCTGTCTGTCTGTCTGTCATCTGTCAGTCTGAACAACCGAGTTAGGGTGCATACTCTATAGCTATGCATATTCCTTACTTATCTTTTAATGATTGTATTTGATATGTTGAGGAATGTAGCTTTTCCACTAGTCATGTATGAATGTGAGTGTATGTTAGTCACTCAGTCGTATCCGATTCTTTGTGACCCCATGGACTGTAGCCCACCAGTCCTCTGTCCATGGAATTTTCAGGCAAGAGTACTGAAGTGGGTTGCCGTTTCCTACTTCAGGGGATCTTCCCGACCCTGGGATCGAATCCACATCTCTTCTGTCTCCTGGTTGGCAGGCAGATTCTTTACCACTGAGCCACCTTTGAAGTCTATTAAAAATGGTACCATAATTATGTAGTCCTCTAGAACGAGTGTCTTAACACTAAACCTTTTCCAAAAAGATGAATTCACATCTCTGTGTGTGGCTGTGGGCCCTTCCTTTTTGTTGCTATATCATATTCCACCCTGTAGCTATACCACAATTGATTTATATGCTCTTTTCATTGGACTTTGGGGCATTTTTTTTACCAGACGTCCACAGCTTCTGTCACTTTCTGAGTTTACCGTTATGACAGTACCAAAACTCAGAAAATGGGAAAAGGCAAATACCTAGCACATAAAGTGAATGGTTTTCTAGGCCAGAACACTGTGATTTGAAAGCTTGTGTAAAGTCTGCGTCATTTCTTTGGCTCAGACAGCTGTTTTAATAGAATGATGATTGCTTTGCACTCTTGGATTCTTGGCAGTGTTCTAGTGCTGGCCACCACTAGAGGGTGTAGGAGAGCTGGGCCATCAGCGTGTTGAAGAAGCTTAGAATAAGGTGACTGCTGTTGAAACCTAGCTCCGTGGCACCAGTGTTTTTACTATGTGCATGTTTCAGCAGGGAGAAAACATCGGTAACGCTCCAGATACAGTAAGAAAACCCAATTAGAGGTCACATCTGTATCTGTACACAGCTGTGCCAGGTCAAACCCGCAGTTCAGTGTGTGTTAGTTCAGTCATTAAGTTACACCACAATGACTCTTTGCGACCCCATGGGCTGCAGCACACCAGGCTTCCCTGTCCTTCACTATCTCCCTGAGTTTGCTCAAACTCATGTCCAGTGAGTCAGTGATGCCATCCAACCATCTCATCCTCTGAAATGAATAAGGATGAAAAGTAGCATCAAAGACGAGTAAGACAGATTGGGTGCGGAGGAGATTCACATACAGATGTCCCAAAACAATGACAGATGACTCTTCTCAGATGAGAAACAAGCTGATGTTCAAAGCCTCTAAGGACTCAGTAGTATTTTGAGTGTATCCTCCTGTTCCTATGTATTTGTATCCAATGTCTTAAGAAGTCTTGTGAATGTTCTTTATTATGTGCTCTCCAAAGTCTCCTTCCCTCACTTAGCGCTTTTCCTCTCTTGGAAACAAAGACCTTCCCGCAGAGCTCTGTTGTTGCTGTTTAGTTGCTAAGTCATGTCCGACTCCTTGTGATCCCATGGACTGTAGCCCACCAGGCTCCTCTGTCCATGAAATTCTCCAGGCAAGAATACTGGAATGGGTTGCCATTCCCTTCTCCAGGGGATCATCCTGACCCAGGGATTGAACTGGCGTCTCCTGCATTGGCAAGCAGATTCTTTACCACTGAACCTCCAGGGAAATGTCCCCCCCACCCTCCGGCCCCGCCGCCACCCCTACCAGAGCTGTAAATAACTTTGAATCAGGAAGCTCAGAAAATGGCTTACTTTGCAGTTTCATGAAGAGAGGGCTTCTTCCGAGTTGAACAACAAGTTGATCAGAACAACTTCTGGCCAGTTGTTCAGCAACTGATCTGTAAAATACTGAGGACAAAGGTCCCTGCTTATTGGAAACACGTGCAAAAGAAAGGAAGGGGCTGCTGAGGTGTGTCCTAGACCGTCACGCCCCAGCACCCACCTAAAGATGCCCATCTGCAATGCCCAGAACCTGTGATTATATTCCTAACATGGCAAAGAGACTTGGCAGGTGTGATGATGCTGAGGGTCTTTACGATGGGAGATGATCCTGGATCATCCACATGGGCAAGTTTAATTGCAAGGATCTTAGGAGAGGGAGGCAGGCAGGCAGAGAGGAGAAAAGATGCTACTGGACTTGGAGAAGGAGCGTGGGGCCTCGAGCCAAGGGCAAGCGGCCTCTAGAAGCTGGAAGCGCCCAGGAAGCAATCCTCCCCCAGAGAATCTAGGAGGAATGCAGCCCAACAGACCCATGTTAGACTCTGGTCCCCAGAACTGTACGATGATGAATCTGTGGTTTTAAGCTACTAATTTACTAACTTGTATAGCGGCAATGGGAAACTCTGTGTAGTGTTCTTTATGATGAGAAAGAACTGGCTTTGTTTGAAAAGGTTCAGGGTAGGTTTACCGACTCACATCTCCATCCCCTGAAGGAGATGCTGTCTGGCCCCAGCACTCCGGAGAAGCACCTCCTGAAACCAGGAGGCCTTGAGTGATGCCAGGTGAGGTGATACAGCTCCAGGAAAGGACAGGGAGCCCAGGGTGGCCGGGGAGAATGTTCCCATTAGCAAGTAGGTATTGGAGAGCTTGGAAATGAAACACGAGGTCAAGGTGGCCTGAAAGAGTCTTGAAGACGCCGTACTTGGAGGGACTGCTGTGGTCCAGGCTGCCTGGTCGCTGGGGTGGAACTTGCAGGGAGAGTCACTTGGCGGGGCAGGATGATGTCTGGAGGAGAGGTGGACCTGGACAGGTGATTGGCATTGTTTTTCATCCATAAATCTCTTCTGGAGCGTTGAAGATAGTGTGAGATAACTCAGCAAATGCTGGAATGCCTGCTGGGGAAGCTGAATTCTAGGCAGGCTGCATGCCTCCGGCAATGAGAGCATTGCTTCTGAAAGAGGCACCCAAGAATGTGCCCTTCACTTGTCATTTTAGTCATGTGTCCTTTTTAACTTTTTTTTTTTTTGAAAGAGGAGGGGACTGTGCACTTAGGGAGTGGGAGGGGACAGCATTATGACTTAGAGGTACTTCATAAAAGAAGGAAGAGGGCCATGGTGTCGTCCCCTTATTGGGGTAGATTGCATTACTCATGTGCCGTTTTAGGTTTTTTTTGAAGGCTATTCTTACTTGTGCCTGTTTTTAATACCTGAACAACTGGGAGAGAACTTATAATCCTGCAGTCATTTGGCTTGTATTCTTAGAGAGTATTTTTAAACTCTTAACTTTCAAAGCCCTCTAATGTCATTTAAAGCACAAGAAGTGCTTTCAGTATCCATTTCTGCCCAAGGGCAAGTTTTTTATTTTAAATAGGATTTTTGCTTCTGCTGAAAACACCTTTCCTTGGTGTTTGGGTTTTTTTTTTTTTTTTTTTGGAGGGTGGGCCCAGATATTTTTGCTATCTTTATTAAAATGAGTGATATTTTCAGTCATGACTCAGGAATCATTGGCTCTGGAAAGAGAACTAACTGGACTCTGAAGCTTATCAAGCTGAACATCCCCAAGTCAGAAATGGATGTTTATTTTGAATATATTGCATTTATTTTTCCTGGGGCTGAATTGGAATGAAATCATCTTCCTTTACAGGGCTTATAACGGATGTACCAGGCTTGGAATATGTAATGAAAACTCAGTAATTGAGAGGATCTTTAAATGAAAAAGAAGTTTGTATTTAAAAATTGAGAGCTGGATCTGAAATTGACTTGTGGTCACAGCAGGACTGTCCCAAATCTAGGTCCTCAGTAAACTGGACTTGGAAAGACTGCTCTTCTCCACACTCCTGCCCGTAGGTGAGCTGTTCCATGAATACACAGGTGACTGGGTTGGAATATTTCTGCTTCCTTTATGGAAGGGGGTGCTCAGTGTTAAAGAATCTGCCAGCAATGCAGGAGGCTCGGGTTTGATCCCTGGATTGGGAGGATCTCTTGGAGGAGGGCATGGCTACCCACTCCAGCATTCTTGCTTAGAGAACCCCATGGCTAGAGGAGCCTGGTGGGCTACAGTCCAGAGGGTCGCGAAGAATCGGACACGACTGAGTCAGCTGAGCGCGCACGCACGCGTGGAAGGGGAGGAGTGACCCTGGTATGAGGAATTCGCTTGTGCTCTTTGTGTAGGGCACAGAGAAAGTTTGAGACTGACTTAAGAGTTTGTCTTTGTCCCTCGTTTGAGGCACGGAAGTCCTCCAACAGTGAAAGACTGCAAGGCTTACAGTAAATGAATTTTTTCCTGCTCATTAGAATGTGGGACTAATAATCAGTAACAGATAGCTATTTGTAAAATCTGAGAGAAAGTTTTTCCTTTTAATACTGCCAGTTGATTTCTAGAATTGAAAAAAAAAAAAAACAACTTTCCTCTGCTAAGCACGTGACTTTGAGAGGTAGAGAGAGGCCAGTGAGAAGTGAGAGAGGCTGGATGTTGCCTGAGCTCATTACTTAGACTTTGGGTGACTTCCTGGCCTCAGATTCTCTTCCTGCCCATCTCCTCCATTTTATCCTTTTGAATTTAATAATGAGGATAAGAAAGGGGAATGAAATGGTTGATAAAATTCATAAAGAAGGCAGAATTACAGAGTAAGATGAAGCTACGGGTCATCCAAGCCTCCCAGAAAGATTTTAATGAAAGAAAGTTATGAAGGTAATCTGTCCAGCACTCAGATTTCTACAGAAGGGATTATTTCATAGTCAGTTTTGGTTAAATGGATTCCCCGGTGACTCAGCTGGTAAAGAACTGCCTGCCAATGCAGGAGATGCGAAAGACCCAGGTTTGATCCCTGGGTCGGGAAGATCCACTGGAGAAGGGAATGGTAATCACTCCTGTATTCTTGCCTGGAAAATTTCATGGATAGAGGAGCCTAGTGGGCTACAGTCTATGGGGTTGCAAAGAGTCGTCTAAGCACACACACGTGGCTACCCTTGGTTAAATTGTTCTAGCATCTCATGACCCCTTGAGATACAAAGGAGAAACACTCCTTTTCATATTCTTTACAGACACTCTTTCCTGCCTATTACAGCTGAGCTCTGGGACTCTCGAGTTACAAGGGTTATTTTAAGGGACGTGGTAGATATTTCAGTGTGGACCGCAGGGGACTAAGCCATTTTCAGTCACATACTGCTTTCAATATTGTGACACCTTTCTTTATAAAAACTATGTATTTATTTATTTACTTGCTTATTTGTCTGCACCAAGTCTTCATTGTGGCACTCGGGATCTTTGAACCTGGGCCCCCTGCGTAGGGAGCGTGGTGGAGTCCTAGCCACTGAACCACAGGGGAAGTCCCTATATTTTGACTCCTCTGGAAGATGACTTTATAACCACTAGATTGGGTCTGATTCTGTGGGAGGGACTGAGGGCAGGAGTGTGCATGTGGCAGGGACTCATAGGCAGAGCAGATTATCAACCCTAGTCATCCTCCTCTCCCCCACCCTGGAGTCTTATAATTTCAGGATATGAAATTGTTGGGACTTTTGACATGATGATGCCATATTTGTATATATTCTTCCAGACACAGCTGAAGGGTTTTGTAAAACCTACTGTTAGCAGAACTGAAGGTATTACATACTTTTGTGTTTATGGAAAGGTTGCATTGTACACATTGAAAAGAGAACTTGGAAGAACCAGAGATATTCTTTGGCCAAACCATCCAACTATTTCTGTAGCCAGAATTAATGCTGCTGAAGCAAGAGTTACTCTTTGGGGACCATAAACTGTTTCCATTGTTGGTAACACGCTCACGGTTATTATTCAACAAAAGATAGCAGAAAGCCAGCCATGTGCTTGGCTCTGTGAGAGGGTGGTAGAAAGTGAACATGGGATGCATTAAAACCATTCCTTTTGTTCCGAGGAAACCCAGGTCTCCTGTGATCTGCAGAGGAGATGGTTAGCCCTCTCTGCTTTCCCTCCCTTAAAATCTGTTTCATCTTGGGCCTGACTCTGAAATTCTGCACTTGAACTTCTTGTGATCTTTGCAATGGGATGAAACACTTTACAAATGTCAATCTTTTGGGTCGTGAATGGAGAAGGGGAGGTGACGGTGGCCATGGTCACCCTTCAGTCTCTACAGAGCTGCTATTTTGGATTCCTGCTTAAACTCTGGGGCCACTTGCCCTGCTGGTGTCTTGAGCTTGAATCAGTGGCTCCATTCTTCCAACATTAAGTAGATGCCTGCTGTGTATAAGGCACTCCACTGGACGTCTGGCATGGCCTCTCATGTTCTGTCAAGAGTTGATTGTATTTCCCTTGATGTTGGAACAAGGGGTAAAGTTCTCAGACATCAGAGAGGTGGTACAAATAATAAGAGAGCTGTGTATTGTCAGAATTGGGTTGAAGCTGTCAGTTCACTTTTAAATAATTCTAAAGCGAGTCTGTTGCTGCTTGCTCTACCTAAAGGGAGAGAGCCAGTGAGACCCGAATGAAAATAGCTGTATTACATCATCAGGAAAAGTTTTCATTGGTACTTTATGTCTTGAGGGGAGAAAGTCTGCAGTTATATTTAGATTGATTCAGTTTTGCTTATTGAAATGGTAATTTCAAGAGAAAGTAAGAAAAAAGAAAGGGAAAGATAAAGAAGTCCACCAGGTTTATCTTGTACACGTTGATTAATGAGGCATTAATTTTTCTGTGTATTGAATCAGCACCCTTTCTTATTCCTGTTTTCCAATTAGCTATTATGTCTCATTTATTTTTTATTTTATTTTTTTTATATCTCATTTAAACCATAATAGCATCTTCGAAGTAACATGTTTCTTCTAACAGTGCACCTCTTTTCAAATGTTGAGTGTTTCTTTATCAGGAATATGAAATTTCAAGATTTCTACTGTGGAAAAACAGAGGTACCAAAAGAAATTTTTTTAGTGCTTTTTTTCTCCTCTTGGCATTTCAGTTATCTGAATCTCAAAGCCTTGCTTTTTATGACCTGTGAAGACCAGACTTGTTTAGATGCTGAGGGATAAAGTTCTTTAGCTCACCACGTGTATGATGCATTTCACCAGAAGCCGGTGGTGCCTCTGGCCCAGCACTCCTCCTAGGCCCCCTGGAGAAACAGTGTCCCCACATGACCCAGGGCAGCGAGGTGGACCGTGAGAACCACACTCAGGAGATGCTAATTCATGTGGCTTCCCAAGGAAGCATCTGTTAAAACAGACAGAAACCCCTCCACCCAGCATTCAAGAGGAGAGGTCATTATTTGGACTCAGTATCATATAGAGGCTGAGACCAAGAAATGTAATGAACCAGGAGCTGGAAAGAGACTGGAACAGAAGCTGCTAGAAGGCACCCCGGGAATCACAGGGGACTGGTGGGACGCTCACAGAAGGGCAAGAACTGGGATGAACATGATGGTATCTTGTGAAGAACCATCCTCTGTTGGTGCCGAACATATGCCAGGCACTGTGCTGAATATGGGCTTCCCTGGTAGCTCAGTTGGTAAAGAGTCCACCTGCGATGCAGGAGACCCTGGTTTGATTCCTGGGTCAGGAAGATCTGCTGGAGAAGGGATAGGCTCCCCACTCCAGTATTCTTGGGCTTCCCTTGTGGCTCAGCTGGTAAAGAATCCGCCTGCAATGCGGGAGACCTGGGTTCGATCCCTGGGTTGGGAAGGTCCCCTGGAGAAGGGAAAGGCTACCCACTCCAGTATTCTGGCCTGAGGAATTCCATGGACCGTATAGTCCATGGGGTTGCAAAGAGTCTTCCAGGTGGCTCAGTGGGTAAAGAATCTGCCTGCAATGCTGGAGACACAGGTTGGATTCCTGGGTTGGGAAGATCCCTTGGAGGAGGGCATGGCAACCCATTCCAGTATTCTTGCCTGGAGAACCCCATGGACAGAGGAGCCTGGCGGGCTACAGTCCATGGGGTCACAAAGAGTCAGACACGACTGAAGCGCTTGAGCATGCACACACATGCTAAATATTATACTTTCAGCATTACCTGCTTTACCTGCCTGACCGTTCATGAGGCAGGAAGTGCTGGCCCCATGTAAAAGAATACCACAAAGAAACTACTGCTTGGTTAACTTGATTAAAGTGATGGAGGGAAGATGTTGGCTCATGTCCACCTCCGAAGGGCTGGGTTTACCTCAACATTTTACTGCATCTCTTACCAAACTGCTTCTATTTCCTTTTCCAGTATATAGCTGCTGCTGCTTCTCTTTTTCAATATTTACTTATTTGGCTTCATCAGGACTTGGTTGCAGCACACAAAATTTTCTTTGCATCACGAGGATTTTTCCTTGTGACACATGGGCTTCAGAGAAGGAGGTCTCCGTAGTTGTGCTGCGTAGACTTAGTTGCTCCAAGGCCTGTGGGGTCTTAGTTTCCTGACCAGGGATCGAACCCGGTCCTTTGCATTGCAAGGCGAATTCTTAACCGCTGGGCCACCAGGGAAGTCCTCCCAGAGCATAGCTTCTTGAACAGTATATAGGCAAATTAAAGTATAGTTAGGAGTTTAAAATGTTTTCATCACTTCACTTGCCAGCAGTGAAGAAATGAATGGAATGTTGGCGGCATCATTGTGCAAGGATTAGAGATGCTTAGAGCCCTTGGGGGCACTTGGGGTAGGTGGAGCCCTGAGCTGGGCAGTGGGGTGGGAAAGTGAAAGTGTTAGATGCTCAGTCCTGTCCAACTCTTTGCGACCCCATGGACTGTAGCCCACCAGGCCCCTCTGTCCATGGGATTCTCCAGGCAAGAATACTAGAATGGGTAGCCATTTCCCTCACTAGGGGATCTTCTTGACCCAGGGGTCAAACCTGGGTCATTGCAGTCTGCATTGCAGGTGGATTCTTCACCATCTGAGCCACCGGGGAAGCCAGTGAGAAGGGACGGGGTCTCTCAAGTTTAGAGAGCTGTGCTTTCTTTGTGACAGAAACATATTTATCTATTTCTTTGCTTTTGCTAAAAGCTGATTGTTCATAGCTGTATGCCTTGCTTTCATCACAGAAATGAGACTGTCTTCTAATAAAAATATGGTGACTTTTGCCATATCAATTAATTTTTTCTTGGCGTAGAATTTCTCCTTACATGTAAAAGAATTGAATCTTAGAAGATGATGTGTCCCCAGTGGAAGGCAGTTTGGACTTTGAGCAAACAAGGTCAGCTCCTGGGCCTCAGTTTCTTTACCAGCTAAACCAAGTGAGCAGGCTTCTTTTAAAGCTGTGGGACTTCCCTGGTGGCCCAGTGGTTAAGACACATGCTTCTACTGCAGGGGGCATGGGTTCAGTCCTTCACTGGGGATTTAGGATTCCCACAAGCTTCACGGTGTAGCTCCCAAAAAATAAAAAATAAATAAATAAAGTGGTTTTTGAATTATCTTTTCCTTAAAAACTTGTGCTAATCCAGGCAGAGTAGAGTCCAGAGATAGACTCACAATATATGACAACTAATTCTCAACAAAGATTCAGAGGCAGTTCAGTGGAGAAAGGATGAAAGTGAAATTCAAAGTAGCTCAGTTGTGTCCAGCTGTCTGTGACCCCCATGGACTGTAGCTCATCATGCTCCTCTGTCCATAGGATTCTCCAGGCAAGAATACTGGAGTGGATTGCCATGCCCTCCTCCAGAAGATCTTCCCGACCCAGGGGTCGAATCTGCATCTGTTATATCTCTCCTTCATTGGCAGGTGGTTTCTTTACCACTAGCACCACCTGGGATGGCTTTTAACAAATAGTGCTTAAAAAGTTAATATCCATGTGCAAAATCATAAACTAAAGGATGGCTTTTAACAAATAGTGATTAAAAAATTGAATATCCATATGCAAAATCATAAACTCTGATCTATACCTTGTACATTACACAAAAAATAACTTAAAAGGGCTTTAAAACATAGGCCTAAATGTAAACCTACATCTATAAAACTTCCAGAAGAAAAAGTAGGAAAACTCTTCATTATCCTGGGTTAAGGAATGGTTTTTTGGATAAAATGCTGTCTGCATGACCTATAAAAGAAGAAAAATGACAAAGTGGGCTCCATCTGGATTAAAAAAACCTTTGTTCTTTAACTGACACTATTGAGGGAATGAAAAGTCAAGGCACAGATGGGGTGAGTTTTGTAAATCATATAGCTTACAAAAAAATCATACCCAGAGTCTACAAAGAACTAAAACTTAGTAAACATCCCAATAAAAGAGGTCCAAATGGTTTGAACAGATACTTCAACAAAGATAAACACATGACAAGATGCTCACCATCATTAGTCACTAGAACTACAAATTAAAACCACAGTGAGATACCTCCATACCTATTTGAACGGACAAATGGTATTTTATTTTCTTCTGTTCTGTACCACACTGCAAAGCTTGTGGGTTCTTAGTTCCCCAACCAAGGACCTTGGGCGCTTGGCAGGGAGAGTAAGGAATCTGAACCACTGGAATGCCAGGGAATTCCCTGGATGGCCATTTTTTCTTAAAAAAAGACTGACGTTACCCTGTTTTATGAGGATGCAGAGCAGTTGAAGTTGTCATGTCCTCACATTCATATAGACTGAATGAATGTCAGACTATATACAGCTGTTTGCTACATCAGCTGGGCAGTTCCTAAAAAAGATAAATACACACCTGCCAGGTGATTCAGCCACTCCATTCCTCGGTGTTTACCCAAGAAAAATGAAACGTGTCCACACAGAGTCTTGGCCGTGAATGTGCACAATATCATTATTTGTAATAGTCCCACACTGTCCTGTGACAGGTAACGGTTGAGTAAGTTGCGTATATTCATACAGTGAACTCTGCTCTGCCATGAAAAGGGCTTCCCAGGTGGCTCAGCGGATAAAGAATCTGCCTGCAAGGCAGGAGACACAGGTTCGATCCCTGGGATGGGAAGATCCCCTGGAGGAGGAAATGGCAACCCACTCCAGTACTCTTGCCTGGAGAATCCCATGGACAAGAAGAGCCTGGTGAGCAACAGTCTGTGGGGTTGCAAAGGAGTCGGACATGACTGAAGCAACTTAGCACGCATGCACGCTACAGTGAAAAGGGATGAATTAATGGAACAACTTGGATGAATCTCAAAATAATTATGCTGAATAAAAGAAGCCAGACAAAACAGAGTACATGCTGTAAGATTCCATTTGTAGCAAATTTTTAAAATGCAAGCTAATCTAGGTTACAGAAAGTGGGTCAGTCCTTGCCTTGGAACGAAGAGGGGTGATCAGGGAAAGGTGATTGGCAGGGAGTGAAAAGGGTGTCCGGAAACTGGGGAAGGGCGATGGATTGTTTATTATATTGATTTCAGTGGTGGTTTCTCGGGCGTGTACATGTGTCAGACGTTATCAGATACACCTTTTTAAATATGCACAGTTTTTTGTACATCAAGTACACGTCATAATAGAAAACAAAGTGGCTACAGCAATCGATACCAAAATGTGAGAGAGAACACAAATACAGTAGGAGCTGTTCTGTGTAGCCACAACAGTTCAGTTCAGTTCAGTTGCTCAGTCGTGTCCGACTCTTTGCGATCACATGGACTGCAGCATGCCAGGCTTCCCTGTCCATCACCAACTCCCGGAGTTTACTCAAACTCATGTCCATCAAGTCAGTGATGCCATCCAGCCATCTCATCCTCTGTCGTCCCCTTCTCCTCCTGCCTTCAGTCTTTCACAGCATCAGGGTCTTTTCCAATGAGTCAGTTCTTCCCATCAGGTGGCCAAAGTATTGGAGTTTCAGCTTCAGCATCAGTCCTTCCAATGAACACCCAGGACTGATCTCCTTTAGGATGGACTGGTTGGACATCCTTGCAGTCCAGCACAACAGGACAGTTCTAAAATCCTGGCAGGAATTTTCTGAAGCTTTCTCCAGGTAATCCCAAAGCTAGTTCCCATACCCTTCCATGTGGCTGAGATGTCCCTTCACATGTGCTGTGTGGCATGTATTTCTTTTAGTCAAAACAATTAAGCAGTCCTTTGACTTATGAAAACAACGTGTCATACATTCAAAAACAAAAAGAGATGCTTTCTGGAGGCACAGTGCAGAGACGGACAGGGTAGACCTGGGTTCTGAGCTGAGTTCGCTGGGCTGTGGGTCTCAACCTTCTCGTTTGTCCTTCGTGGATGGATGTTTGGAGGACATCAGGGTTTCCCTGTTGCCTCAGACAGGAAAGAATCTACCTGCAGTGCAGGAGGCCCGAGTTCAATCCCTGGGTTGGGAAGATCCCCTAGAGGAGGAAATGGCCCCCCACTCCAGTGTTCTTGCCTGGAGAATTCCCGTGGACAGAGGAGCCTGGCGGGCTCAGTCCGTGGGGTTGCAAGTGGTTCAAACACTACTGAGCAGCTAACACTTTCACTTTCAGGTTCTACTGATCTGAGACCCGCACCCCCCCCCCCCCCACCAAAGGCCTGTCTTCATAAGGCTTTTTCACCTGCTAGTATTGTATACAGTGGAGTAAAATAAAATATACTTGTGCTTTAACACCTCCCCCCCCCCCACACACACACAAAGCCCTTGACAGGAGTTGGGTGGAGTGCTCCTCCCTATCACCATTGCTGCTCGGCAGTGATGGAAAGTGAGCGGTGGTTGCCAGGGCGAGGCAGGTAGGTGTTTAGTAGGGGAGCTTTGGAAGTGTTCGGTATCTTGTTCCATGGGTGTAGTCATCTGTCAAAACTCACCCGATTTTATGCTTTGAAAAGTGAAAGTGAAAGTGAAGTCGCTCGGTTGTGTCCGACTCTTTGCGATCTCATGAACTGTAGCCCATCAGTCTCCTCCATCCATGGAATTTTCCAGGCAGGAATAGTGGAGCTCATTGCCATTTCCTTCTCCAGGGGATCTTCCCGACCCAGGGATCGAACCCGGGTCTCCCGCACTGTGGGCAGATGCTTTTCTGCCTGAGCCACCAGGGAAGTCTTGTGCTTTAAACGCATGCAGTTTATTCTCTGAAATTTTATCTCCATGAAGTTGTTATTGAGATTGCATTTTATCTTTACCTTTGACTGCACTGGTTTTTCTTTGCTACACGCAGGCTGAGTGGGGGCTACTCTCTTGCTGCAGCACACGGGCTTAAGGGGCAGCCTTTAGTGCTCCGAGGCACGCAGTATCTTCCCGGGCCGGGGATTGAACCTGTGTCCCCTGCATTGGCAAGGCGGATTCTTAACCCCTGGATCACCAGGGAAGTCCGAAGTTGTTGTTTTAGAACTCCATACTTTTCTGCCCTAAGCTCTCAATTCTAGAATATAATGGCCCCTGCACACACACTCTGATTATGTTTTAATAAAATGATAATATTGTTGCCTCCCTCGGTATTTCTTGGAGCAGGAAAGCATAGGCAGGTACATTAGATTTTATTGTGAAACTTGGATGTTCTTCCTGTACGTCTGTGTTTCTAAGGACAAAGTCAAGTGTGAAATTGCAGCCATTTGTTTCAGTTAATGGAACAGGAGAGAAAGTGATGTGTAGTCATGTCTCCACAGATTAGTAAGCCCTGGGACAGGGCAGGGTCCAAGGTGATGCTTGTCCTGGAATCTCCCAAGCACAATGAGACCACATGATAAATGCTTCTTGTTTACTTGTCACTTGACAGAATTGATGCTTTTTTTCCCCCGCTTTAGTTGTTGTGAGTGATCCTTTTACACAGCTGCTGTTTCCCTGATCCCCACAAAACACACACAGCCATGACGAGTGTCTCCCAGTCACTTTGCGTCCCCAGTTCTGTGCCCAGAACGGTCATTTCTGTTTGGTTCCCTGGAGCCCCGAGGAGCTGGTGGACGTGAGTGCCCAGCACCCCTGCTTGTCGGGCACGGGCCCCTGCTGTCCCTCTCCTTCCCTTCCCTTGTTATATCATCATCAGTCAGCTCCATGTTGCTCATTAACCAGCCTAAATCTTTCTCAGATTTGATTTTCCCACAGCGACCAAGTGAATCATTTACAGGTTTGTGAATTTCCTAAAGGGATCAGAATCAAAGGGTTTCAGATTCTCAGTGTTTAAGATCCTGTCGCTCATAATTTGTGGTAGAGGTGAGCTCATTCTCTAGCTCCGGCCTGTGTCTGCAGAGACAGGAGCTTCTGTGTGACAGAAACATGAATCCTGCGTCCCCGAGTCCAACCTCATCAGATCCCACTGTCTCCCTCTCCCCCTTAAGCTGGTACACTTTGTCCTCTCAAGCTTTATCAGTGATTGACTTCACAAGTGACTGTGATCGTAAACAAGCATAATGAGGTCATTGATCTGTTCTTAAGAAATTTACAAGTGCTTCAAAGGCCTCAGTAGGGTAGAGGCCAGTGCCCTGGGAACTGAAACTTCCTGTGTCGGTTGTTTTTAGTCGGGGGACCCAGTTTGCATCAAGAAAGCTGTGGACTCTGGCTCGCTTTTGTCGTTCAGTTGCTCAGTTGTGTCCGACTCTTTGTGACCCCTGTGGGCTGCAGCACGCCAGGCCTCCCTTTCCATCACCAACTCCCAGAGTTTACACATGTCCATTGAGTCAGTGATGCCATCCAACCATCTCATCCTCTGTCAGCCCGTTCTCCTCCTGCCCTCAATCTTTCCCAGCATCAGGGTCTTTTCCACTGAGTTGGTTCTTTGCATCAGATGGCCAAAGTATAGAAGTTTCATCTTCAGCATCAGTCCTTGCAATAAATATTCAGGGTTGATTTCCTTTAGGTTGATCCTTTAGTCCTTGCAGTGAAAATTCAGGGTTGATTGATTGGTTTGATCTCCTTGCAGTCCAAGGGACTTTCAAGAGTCTCCTGCAACCGCACAGCTCAAAAGCATCAATTCTTCAGCACTTAGATCCCCATCAAGAAGTATTCCCAAAGAACCAATTTTCATAGATCTACTCACTGAATGTCTGTTTTCTTCTCAGCAGCCACATCCTTTGTCCTAACCAAAAAAGCAGTCAAGAGTCTAAAGAAAATACTTAGAAGTTTTGTGTTAAAATAATTATTTGAATGTGCGCTTTCTTCAGGCAGAGTTCTTATCTGTTCATTTAAATGTGCCATTCACATTTTCTACTCCGAGCAAAGCTGACTTGGAAAAGAAAAGTTATTTTAAAACATGTCTTTCAATTTAGGAGTACTGGATAAGTGAAGAATCTGATAGCAGTAATCACTTGACATTTAAATGTCTGGTGTATAAACTACTTAACAAATTTTGACAATTACTCAAAACTTGTTTAAGACAAGTCAAGGTAACAGTGAGATCTGCCTTCAGTGAGAGTGACGTGCCACGGCGAGACTGGTGATTGTGGGGACGGGACCTGGGGGCCCAGGGCTGGGCAGCAAGCAGGGGCCCCCAGCGGACAGGACAGGAGAGGAGGCCAGGCCGGCAGGATGAGGGGCTGCTCTTGACCTTTCCTGTCTGGCCCGCTGTGTCCCGGCCCTAGATTACGAAACATGTTCTGGAAATTATTTCCAGCCGGCACACATGCCTGCGGTGACAGCTTATTTCTGGATTCCCGGTGTGAATGCCTGGGCTCTGATGACATTCAGGGGTGTGTTTTACAGCCCATCATCTGATTAGTCGCTGAATTCTGAGGACTCTCCCTGCTGGCGATGGGACAGAGCACGTGAGCGCAGGAACAAAATAACTTGTTTATTTCCTCCAGGCTCCTTGTAACAGACCGCCCGCCAAGTCAGGGCCTCCCTGCCTCTGTGTCCCCTTTGGGAATGTCCCCAGCCATATGGACGTGAAGTGTGGGGCCCTTCCTGGGGAATACCCCCAAAACAGAGGTTTTTGAGCTGCATATAGGGACACTTTGAACTTGATGTCTGAAGAGATGGTTTCAGTCATTTCCGAAAATTTTTGAAATACAAACTGAGTCTGTGACAGCTTCTGACAGACCGGCCTCAGTTTTCCTTTGGAAAAGAGCGCTGTCACGCCTTTTCAGTTCTCAGGGGGGGCTGGGGCCACCGAGGAGAGAGTGCAGGGTGTTCTAGGAGGTCAGAGGTCATGCCAAGAGGCAGAGCCCTGGTTACAGCAGACTTGAGTTCAGACGTCCCCTGACCTCATTGTGCTCATCTTTAAAATGGGTGTAGTGATAGCATTCCCCTCCCAGGGCTCTGGGAGGCTTGATGGAGACCCTGTGTGTATCGCACCGAACAGCGCGCAGTGTGCTTGCGGTCACGGCTCTTGTTACTTGGGGATCGTTTTCACGAGACGTAGAGGAGCATTGGGGCTTCCCAAGTGGCTCAGCGGTTAAGAGTCCACCCGCCAACGCAGGAGACGCAGGTTTGATCCCTGGGTCGGGAAGATCCCCTGGAGAGGGAAATGGCAACGCACTCCGGTACTCTCGCCTGGAGAGTCCCACAGACAGAGGAGCCTGGCGGGCTGCAGTCCATGAGGTCGTAAGAGGGCCTGAGCACACACATGGGAGGAGCTGCTGGTCTGAAGCCGCTGCCCTGCTCAGAACAAGCCTCCGCAGGGAGCCAGGAGGTGCACTAACCCTCCCGCTGCCCGGAGCAGTCACCCCTCATTTTCCCTTCATTCACAGCAATCTAGAGCCGGGGTCACCTCTCCCAGAGCGGTGGGGGGTTAACTTTTCAAATCCTCTCCGGGGGCCGGGCTCTGTATGTCTTGCTCTGACTTGGGTCCTGCTGGAACTCTCTGTTAATCCCCACAGATATCCCTGGAGGAGGGCATGGTAACCCACTGCAGTATTCTTGCCTGGAGAATTCCATGGACAGAGGAGCCTGGTGGGCTATAGTCCACGGGGTCGCACAGAGTCGGATGCGACTGAACGTCTAAGCACAGCCACAGATATCAGTGAAAGGAGCCGAGTCCTGCTTGGGAAGATCCTTGAATAAACCTTAGTGCTGAGTTCCTCCGTATTCTGTGAATATACTTGGGGGCTGAGAATTCCTGCATTTGATCTGCCTGCCATCTGCTCCCACAGCAGCGCCCCCTTACCTGCAGCCCCGGGCAGGGTCCTCACACTCCCCTTTGCAGATGAGAGGCCCTGGGACCAGACCTCATCCTGTGGCCACCCACACCCATGCCTCACACTGTTTTTTCCCTTTGACGAACCAGAGCCTTGGTGTGACCTGTGGTCATGGCCACACGCCATGTAGGACCCACGCCCACGCCCCACAGTTGAGCCGCTGCAGATGCTGGCAGCTGGCAGATATCCAAAGAGAACAGGGGCAGCATTTACAGAACGGGCTCCGAGGCTCGCCGCCTGGGGCTGCAGCCCAGCTCTCTTCCCAGGCAGCTGGCTCTGGGCAGGTTCCGAAAGCTCAGAGCCTCAATTCCTCACTTTTTTTTTGGCTGTACCACGTGGCATGAGAGATCTTAGTTCCCCGACCGAGGATGGAACCCAGGCCCCATGCAGTGGAAGCTCAAAGTCTTAGCCATAGACTACCAGGGAAGCCCCTGATTTCTTCACTTTTGATACATGGGAAATGCTAGTTAATGCAGGGGTCACCATGAGGGTTAGAGCCCATGGAACCCTGCCCAGGGCCTGGCTCTTCCCAGTAGGGGCTCCAGGAACAAGGGCGATTCTCTGATCTGTGCCGCCATCCAGGGTCGGAGGTTAGGCCCCTCGAGGGTGTGGGGGTTAGGACAGGCAGAGTGGGATGGGTGGATGCTGGTCAGGGGGAGAGCAGGCAGGGAGAGAAGGACAGTTGGCCCAGATGGAACTTTTTGCCATCCTGGGACCCTGTTTCTGTGGATATGCCCTCCTCGCCCTGACAGCGCATCCTGGGGGAGACCCTCAAGCAAGTCGTATTTGAAAAGCCTTCCTCTGGTCTTCTGGCCAAAATCCTCTCCCAGGAGTCTCCAGTGAACTTGGAAGCCCCATTAGTGGTAAAATCTTCCAACTGTGATGTTTTGTTGTTGTTGTTAACTATTTTTTTTTAAACTTTAAACTTTTTATTTTGTATTGGGGTATAGCCAATTTAGCCCACTCCAGTATTCTTGCCTGGAGAATCCCATGGTCAGAGGAGCCTGGTAGGTTACAGTCCATGGGGTCACAGAGTCGGACGCGACTGAAGCGACTTAGCGCGCACGCACATAGCTGAATAACAACGTTGTGGCAGTTTCAGGTGAAGAGCGGGAGGGACTCAGCTATACATATACATGTATCCATTCTCTTCCAGGCTCTGATTTTGATTTGTCAAAATCCCATGGCCTTGGTCATCCTTTTGCTTTGGTGCCCTCAGCGTCACGCACCGATCGCCCAACAACCTCTAGACTCGCCGCGTGGTTTTGCACCCAGCTGGCTCTGACGCACCCGTGCCTGTTGGGTGGGGTGAGAGGGTAAATGTCAGAGTGCTGAAAAAGTGATAAGGAAGACCAGGGTGTTTCAAGAGACCTGTGTTTGTCCTGAGACCTGTGTGTCTCGGGGGAGCCTTGGAAGAGGAGTTAGAATGTGTGGAAGGGCTGGCACGTCAATTCCATGTTGTGGGAGGTGATCCTCTTAGGTTGCCTTATAATCCTTGCTGCTCTCGTTGCCACTGTGAGTAATCAGATCCTTCCTGTTCGAAAACATAAAGGAGTGAGTTTGGGTTTTATCAACACCGTCCAGCTTCGGGGCAGTTTGTGAGAGCTTCTCTCTGGGGATGAACAAGAGGGCTCACGGGCTTCAAGGCCACCCCTGGGAAAAGGCAGGCTTCTTCATTGGTGGAAACTGGTCAGAAAATTGTCATCAATCCCAGCATTTGGGTGGTCCATTTCGAGCAAGAGACAAGAAATGGCTGGGCACTGGAGGTGGGCTGCATAGGACTCATAAAGCTCTCATGTGCTCCTGCTTGTGCGTGTTTTTTCTTTTTTAAAATATTTATTTGTTTATTTGGCTGTGCCGGGTGTTATTTGCAGCCTGTGAACTCTTGTGCTAAGTGCTAAGTCATTTCAGTCATGTCTGACTCTGTGTGACCCCATGGACTGTAGCCCGCCGGGCTTCTCTGTCCATGGGATTCTCCAGGCAAGAATCCTGGAGTGGGTTGCCATTTCCTTCTCTAGGAACTCTTAGTTGTGGCATGTGGGATCCAGTTCCCTGACCAGGGATGGAACCCAGGCTTCCTGCATTGGGAGCGTGGAGTCTTAGCCACTGGACCACCAGGGAAGTCCCTCTGTGTGATTTTAAGTCAGGCACCAAGACGTGGCAGACAGCTTTTCTGACCCAGTGCAGGGTGCGTCCCACACCTATCCTGTAGCTCCCGCCGGCGTGGAGACCGCTCCCGCCCTTGATCAAGCTCTCAGATCTCCTGAGGACTCATGCCAACTGCAAACATGCTTGAACACATTTGGGGGTGGAGAGAAGAGAAGAAACATGGGTGGTCTGCTTTAAATCCTTCCTTGTTAGGACCCAGATTCTCTTAGCTCTTAACCAAATGGGCCTTTGTGTGTTGGTCTATGGGCCTTCTGGGTGGCTCAGTGATAAAGAATCTGCCTGCAATGCAGGAGCCTCAGAACACCCAGGTTCGACCCCTGCATCAGGAAGATTCCCTGGAGAAGGAAATGGCAACCCACTCCAGTATTCTTGCCTGGAGAATCCCATGGATGGAGGAGCCTGGCCGGCTACAGTCCATGGGGTCGCAGTGTTGGACACGACTGAGTGACCTAGCATGCACGCGTGTGTTGGTCTGTGTCTTTGGCTGCTTCAAATTCAGCTTCTCTACTGTCCTGGGAGCTCCATGACTTCTTTACTACCCTTCTCTACTACCTACCCTGTGAAATGGAGATCGTGTCTCCTGGATCTGCCCCTGTGACCCCCCCTGCCCCTGCCAGGGCCTAGCACAGGGCCTGGCACTTAATATGCGCCCCCTAAAAATGCTTGATGAGTGAATGAGAGGCCATTGTTTCCAGAAGAAAAAGGACAGCAGGAGATGCTGCCTTGCGGGAGTTTGGCAGGGATATGGTGGCAATGCAGCAATCTCTGGAACAGAGTATAATTCTAATGGGGCTTCTGCCCTGAACAAATTAGTAAGATGGGTGTTCTGAGTCTCCTGTGAAAAGTGGCTGGTAAGCGCTCAGCAGAGAAAAAGGCGAGCTGGCCAGGAGTGAAGTGTGAAGGTTGCTGTGAGTGCAGAAATCCCCGGGCCACCCCTTCTGATTCATTCACACATTATCACCTGATGGCCTTGGCCTTGATAAGGTTGGCTGAAATAAGCAGGGCAGCCTCTCCTCTCCACCCGCTCTATACATCCGCACTCTGCAGCGGGGCCGGGCAGGTGTGGGGCACCCTGCACTTCACACAGTGACCTCGGGGAGCATCCCATCCCACGGCGTCAGACCAGCGGGGACCTCGTATCTCATGTCTTAGAGTGTGTGTAGACAACACACTTCTACTGTCAGAGCCTCGGTTACTCGGAACACATACGCTAATGCTGGGGCTTTTTGTTGTTGTTGATAACATGCTCATTGTTGTAAATCAGTGGGTGTAGAGAAAATGTGTCTTTCTTTTCGGTTGCCCAGACCTTTGCCCTGAAGGAGAATTTTCTGCCTTATCAGGCAAAGAATTCATGCCATTACTTTCTTGTTCAGGTAATTGGGAAATGTTCCTTCACAAATTTGCAGATAATACAGTGTAATATGTGGATTTTACACTTGGCAAAAATGCTTAAAAAATGGCATCTGGGTAATTGCTTTCAGTTCAGTTCATTTGCTCAGTCATGTCCGACTCTTTGTGACTCTGTGAACGCCAGGCTTCCCTGTACATCACCTACTCCTGGAGCTTGCTCAAACTCATGTCCATCAAGTCAGTGATGCCATCCAACCATCCTTCTGTCATTCCCTTCTCCTGCCTTCAATCTTCCCCAACATCAGGGTCTTTTCCAGAGAGTCAGCTCTTCGCATCAGGTGACCAAAGTATTGGAGCTTCAGCATCAGTCTGTCCAATGAGTATTCAGGACCGATTTTCTTTAGGATGAACTGGGTTGATCTCCTTGCTGTCCAAGGGACTCTCAAGAGTCTTCTCCAACACCACAGTTCAAAAGCATCAATTCTTTGGCACTCAGGTCTCTTTATAGTCCAACTCTCACATCTATACATGACTACTGGAAGACCATAGCTTTGATTAGATGGACCTTTGTTGGCAAAGTAATGTCTCTGCTTTTTAATATGCTGTCTGGGTTGGTCATAGTTTTTCTTCCAAGGAGCAAGCATCTTTTAATTTAGGTAATTGCTTTAGTCATTCCCTTTGTCATCTGCATGGAGGCCCAGCATGAGGGAACTGAAAGGAAAAAAAAAACAAGAAACCATGAAAAAGGAAAAACATTTTGAACACTAATGAGTCAATTAAAATGAAACCTCTGATGTCCTGGGAAACTGCATCACTACCCTGATACCCACAGACGTGACAGGCTACTGATATTCATTGTCACTGGATCTCCACTGGACGTTGTGCATGCATGCTAAGTTGCTTTATTTGTGTCCATTCTTTGTGACACTTTGGTGATAGACTGCCAGGCAGCTCTGTCCATGGGATTCTCCAGGCAAGAATATCGGAGTGGGTTACCATGCTCTCCTCCAGGGGATTTTCTCAACCCAGGGATCAAACCTGTGTCTCTTATGTCTCCTGCATCGACAGGCAGGTTCTTTACCAGTAGCTCCACTTGGATATCAGGATGCATCTCAGTGTCTGCCTTCCTGTGTCTGTTTTTAAAGGATGGTTTCCAAGGCCAAGGAGGACGTGGCCCATTCCCTCCAGCCTAGCAGTCTGAGTCCTTTAACATTGCGGCAGGGCCAGGAAGGGCTGATGGTTCCCAAGGATGCCGCTTCCTTGTGTTGGAAAGGAACCTTGCAGCTAGCAGGAGGAGGAGCACAGACCTCCCTAACCAGGTTGCTGGCCGCACGTGCTGCAGGAAAAGCCCGGCTCGGTCTGTCCACTGCCTCATTTGTTGGGAGAAATCCTGTCTAATGCCTGAGGAACCTCGTTCCCCACCCCCCTCCCCTGCAGTCCTCTCTAGCCCCCCACCCCCTCCTGCTCTCATCACGTGCCTCTCCGTGTCCTTGACCTGTCCTGACAGCACCCATCACATTACCTTGTAATTGCCCCTTGATTTGTCTTGTCTTCCCCACCAGACAGACCTGGTGATAACAGGGAGCTTTTCTAATCTTCCCCTTCCTGCCGTCTGGCCTACAATTTCCATCAATAAACAGTTATTAGATGAATCAGTCATGTAGCCAAACGATCGAATTAATAAGCAACTCAGATGAGTCCAGAATGGCGCTATGAGCAATGAGTGATTCAGAAGAAAAACACAGCCCTGGCTCAGCCCATTTCCAGGTCCCGCCATGGCCTTGAGCAAGATGCTGCTCCTCTCCATCTGTTTCTTCCTCTGTGAAAAGGGGTTGGGACAACACCTTCCCTAAGATGTTCCAAGGATTATATGAAATAACGAACATAAAGCACTCGATCCATAGTAAGCAGTCCTTGGTGCTAAGCAATCCTTGGTGCTGTTATTATTATCAAGCGGAGAACTGGCCAGCAGTAATGAAGTATCACAAATGAAAGAATATACAATATTTGTCTTTCTTTTTCTGACTTACTTCACTCTTTATGATAGTTTCTAGGCTCAGCCACCTCATTAGAACTGAATCAAATGCCTTCCTTTTTATGTAGCTAAGTATATTCTATTGTGTGTACCACAACTTTCTTATCTGTGATGGATGTCTAGGTTGCTTCCACGCCCTGACTATTTCAAATAGTGCTGCAGTGAACGCTGGGGTCCATGTGTATTTTTCAGTTGTAGTTTCCTCGGGGTGGGATGATTTGAGAGAATAGCGTGGAAGCATGTGTATTACCATATGTAAAATAGATAGCCCGTGGGAATTTGATGTGTGACACAGGGAACCCAAAGCCAATGCTTTGTGACAACTAGAGGGACCGGGGGGGGGGGCGGGGGGGGGGCTGGGGGGACAGGTGGGGAGGGGTACTCAAGAGGGAGCGGACACAGGTATACCTCTGGCCGATTCGTGTTGATATTTGGCAAAAACCATCACAATATTGTGAGGTAATTATTCTCCAATTAATAAAATAATAAAATATAAAATTATTTTAAAAATGAAAGAATAATAATAAAAAAAAGAAAGAATAGGAAACCTAAACATCAGTTCAATTGCTCAGTTGTGTCCGACTCTTGGTGACCCCATGAACTGCAGCATGCTGGGCCTCCCTGTCCATCACCAACTCCCGAAGCTTGCTCAAACTCATGTCCATCGAGTCGGTCATTCATTCCTTACATTGATATTCTACTAAGAGTTAGAGAACAGAAAGATCGCTGTGATTGGAGAGAGCAACATGGAAAACGTGAGACTGAATCTCTGTCTCTTGTGTGTGTTTTTAAAGCCAACATGTTAGGACAGTCAGGATGCCCGTGCTGTCCTCAATGTTTCGTATATGACAGTATCTCGTTTAATCTTATATGCTCAGTCTAATCCACTTACAACATTTACATGGGCCTTAAGTCTTCACAGCCCCTGTTGCCAAGTACTTTTATGATCTTCATTGCACAGACGAGGAAATAGGCTGAGGTTAAGTCGCTTGCTCGAGCTCACCCCACTGGTGGGTGATGGAGCCGCATCAGGACCCAAGTGGGCTGCCCACAGGGGTCACTGGCTACAACTGCCCAAGGAACACATGCTGCGTGCCCAGCACAGCGAGAGGACCAGACATCAGCAGGTTTACTGCTGGGGGTGAGGACGCACAATGGCCTTGGAAGTAAAGAACGTTTGTCAGCAGAGGAGAGGTTGATGGCCGGGGTAGGTTTCCTGGAAGTGGACTGGGGGATGGAGATGAGCTACAGCACGTTTGTCTGGATCAAGACCTGGGAGGGGGGCGGGGGGAAGGGGGCAGGGAGGAAGTGGAGCGGCCACTAGGCCCAGCCTTCTGGGCGGGGAGGATGGTATCGGATGATGGGAGACTGAACCTCACCGTGTGCAGGATGAGGTGCATAGGAGAGGCTGAGGACAGTATCCATGAATTTCAAGGCTAAATTTCACCCTCTGGCTAGTTCCACGGGTGGATGCACAGGGGTTTGCCATTGTGTGCAGTGAAGGACATGGAAAATGAAAGCAGTGAGACAGCTGGGGGGGCCTCGAGATGGTCCATATTCTCTGAGGTTCCTCTTGCTACTGAAAAATGCCACCAGACGACCCTTATGTTGTCTTTGGTGGGCTGAAGCATTAGTCACTCAGTCGTGTCCGTGCCCACTCAGTTTGTGACCCCGTGGATTGTAGCCCACTAGGCTCCTCTTTCCATGAAATTTTCCAGGCAAGAATACTGGAGTGGGTTGCCATTTCCTCCTCCAGGAGACCTTCCCGAACCAGGGATTGAACCTGGGTCTCCCGCACTGCAGGCAGATTCTTTACCGTCTGAGCCACCAAGGTGGGCTGGTTCAAATCAGAGGTGGATCCAGGAGGAGAGAGTTTCTGGTTTATTCAGTTACCACATTAACAGCGACTGCTCCGGCTTTGATTTGCACCTGAGATGATAAGAGACTAATTTTATGACAGGGTGACCCACATGGCAGGGCGACTTCGGTCATAGCAACGCAATATTTACCCGGACTACATGCCGTCCAGCTGCTAAGTCAAGATGCAATCTTTTCCAGGGACTCGGCCAATGCAGTGAAAAACAGCCTTCCTTGTTCCTCACACAGGCTCTCTCCAGTTCTAGGAAGCATGACAGGTTATTTTCTTGTCATCTACATATTTAGAATTTATTTACTGATGACCTTTTCCCATAAGTATTTTTATATTAAAAAAAATCTCCATTTGAAAGTATGATCAAATGACAGGACACCAAAATACAGTATCCTGATTTTGTTTTTTCTTTGTAGATTCATAAAGGTAGGATTTCACACTTTTTGAGGATAGATTTTTATCTGACTACATATATCCGTGTGGGGAAATTTTTGAAAATACTTGAAAATCACAAAAGAAAATAGAAACCATAGGGATGATTGCTATAAATATTGGGTTCCTTCCAACAGTTCCTTCCTGTTGGTTTTCTTTAATCAATTAAAAATAGCACAGTCTCTAACTGGTGGTGGGGGTGTGTTTAAAAAACAGAGGTTTGCCAACTGTGCCCTGCATTCATTCCTTTATATATTGTCTGAGCTACAGTTGTTTAGCCACTGAGTCATGTCTGACTCTTTTTGACCCCATGAACTGCAGCATATTAGGTTTCCCTGCCCTTTACTATCTCCCCAAGCTTGCTCAAATTCATGTCCATTGAGTTTGTGATGCTATTTAACCATCTCATCCTTTCCCGTCCCCTTCTCCTCCTGCCTTCAGTCTTTCCCAGCATCAGGGTCTTTTCCAGTGAGTCAACTCTTTGAATCAGGTGGCCAAAGTATTGGAGCCTCAGCTTCAGCATCAGTCCATCCAGTGACTATTCAGGGTTGATTTCCTTTAGGATTGACTGCTTTGATCTCCTTGATTTCCAAGGAACTCTCAAGAAGCTTCTCCAGCACCACAGTTGGAAAGCATCAATTCTTCAATGCTCAGCCTTCTTTATGGTCCAGCTCTCACATTCGTACATGACTGCTGGAAAACTGAGCTACAGTAGTGGAGTTGATTAGCTGGGATAAAAACCATATGGCCCACAGATTTGAAAATATTTAGTGTGGGGCCATTTTGCAGAAATGTTCTCCAAGCTTTTTTAATATGTTGGTATCCTAGGCCATTAGCTATTCTTCAAAAATGTGCTTTTAGGGACTTCATGGGGGTCAGGTGTATAGACTGAAGTCATATGTGGTTTCACCTTATTCGTATTTCACAAGTTTAGTCCATAAGGAAACCTTCTTGGCTCCATCTCCAGAATGTGACCTAGACCCCCAAGCCCCCCTCTGTCATCCCCTTGGATGTGGGCCAATCTTACCCCGACTGATCCCCACACTTCCTCTTAACCTTGAAGAGGAGTCTTCATGTAGCAGCCAGGACTGTTTTGATGATTTCTCCTTCCGCTCAGAATACAACTCATAGGCAACATAAGGGCACCTCGGATGTGTGTTGGTGGCCCTTCTTTCCATCGCCGAGATCCAGGAAAAACTTTCGGCCACCTTGCCTATGTCAGCTTCCTGGAGTGTAAATAGAAAGGGTCTAGTTTTTGACTTGTAGTAATTGTGAAATCACTGTTAGCTCACTGTGTTGATAGATATAAAAATCACAGCTCATTTGCATAACATCTTATGCCTATTTAGTTTCAAAATGCTGTTTTTCCTCTTCTCCCTTCATGTAAGTTTTATTAAAATGAGGGCCACTTTTTGGCCTTAACACGTTTTCCAGAACAAGTTATTTTCTTTCGTGAGTTGTGATAGAGGACTAAAGTCACAAAAATTGATCCAAGCTGTAAACAGCTATTTCAGTCAATCACTTTTTCACTCTATTTTTTCCCTCCCCCTCCCCTTTTATTGAGATATAATTAACATACAACTTTGTATAAATTTCAGGTGTATAAGGTAATTATTCAGTACAAATACATATTGCAAAACAGTCACCACTGTAGTTAACATCCATTGCCATACTGGTGGACTTCCCTGGTGGCTCAGTGGTAAAGAATCTACCTGGCAAGGAGGAGACTCAGGTTCGGTCCCTGGGTCGGGAAGATCCCCTGGAAGAGGAAATGGCAACCGTCCCCAGTGTTCTTGCCTGGAGAATCCCACTGATAGGGGTCTGGGGGGCTGTAGTTCATAGGGTCACAAAAGAGTTGGACACGGTTTAGCGACGAAACAACAACAACCATACAGTTGCAGGTTTTTTAGTATTCATTCATCATTTACTTGTTTGGCTGCACCCAGTCTTAGTTGTGGCACTGGAGATCTTTAGTTTCGCACATGAACTCTTCGTTGCACACGTGGGATTGACTTCCCTGGCCTGGGGTCGAACCTGGGCCCCTTGCACTGGGAACACAGAGTCTTAAACTCGGGACTACCAGGGCAGCCCCCAGCTACCCTTTTTTTTTGTGACAAGAATTTTTAAGGTTTACTCTCTTAGCAACTTTCAAATATACAATATGGTGTAATTAACTATAGTGACCATGCTAATATATTACATCCCCAGGACTTGTTTATCTTATAACTGAAAGTTTGTACCTTTTGTCCACCTTCACCCAATTCCCTTCCCACAACCCCCATCTCTGGAGAACTGCATGGCTCCGTCTTTGGTGCACGAATACTTACTATAGTAATTTTCTTAAAACTTTTTATTTTGTATTGGGGTATAGCTGATTAACAGTATTGTGATAGTTTCAGCTGGACAGTGAAGGGACTCAGCGACTCATATGCATGTATCCATTCTTCTCCAAACTCCCTTCTTGTTGGTCCTTTATTGGACCAGAACCTAGTGGTCCGGAGTCAACGATGAGAGAGTGAAAGAAGGAAAGAGGCTAATATTTCCTGGGTTATGCAGCTTGCTTTCGCGCTCCAGGGAATCAGCCAGAAATAGAGAGACAGAGAGAGAAAGCAAGCAAGAAAGACACGGGGACCCAGGCTCTGATGGAGCAGAGGTGTTTTAATCAGCATGGTGTGGGCATATATACTGTCTTACAAGGAAGCTATTCTCAGCAAAGATAAAGATTAAAATTCCAGACTTACAAAACACAAGGCGATCCCTATTAAAGAGAGAAGAGGGTACTTACCACCATAGTGAGAAACTAGCAAAGGAAATGCCTGGATTCCTCAGCCCCGGGAAAGGTGTGCCTCTTCTCTTAATTCCTGAATATTCAGGTATTAATAAGACCAAAGGATTCCTGACAGATCCAGAACAGCACACAGGAAGCCTCCTGTTAAATGCTTCCTGACACCTTCCCGTCCAGGCTGCCACATAACATTGAACAGAGATCCATGTGCTAGTATATTGGTTTTTGGAGAAATTTTTGCTAAGCTTATATTATGATAATGCAGCCACTTAAGCTGTGAAGTTGCTTAAAATAATTAATAAATAATTAATAAAATAATTAATAAATAATAAACTAATTAATAAATCTGCGATAAATTTCTTTCTCTTTAATTTGTGTTATTATTTTTTACCCACCTCTTTAATTAGTGTTGTTATTATTTTTACCCACCCTGTCAATCAGGCAACCTTTGTGACATCTAAAAGCTTTGCAAACCAGCATTGACTGAAGTCATTTCAGTCATTCTTCCTCTCCTAGTGCTTTTCTATTCAAAGTTTTAAAGCTGAATGCACAGCCCTGATCTGTGACAGATTATAGACACGTGACAACTCCTCGTTTAGAGGGATTTGTTGTCGTTGTTCAGTCGCCAAGTCATGTCCAACTCTTTGTGACCCCATGGACTACAGCACGCCTGGCTTCCCTGTCCCTCACGCATCTCCCGGCGCTTGCTCAAACTCATGCCCTTTGAGTCAACAATGCCATCCAACCATCTCATCCTCTGTCGCCTCTTCTCCTGCCTTCAGTCTTTCTCAGCATCAGGGTCTTTTCCAATGAGTCAGTTCTTCGCATCAAGTGGCCAAAGGATTGGAGTCTCAGCTTCAGCATCAGTCCTTCCAAAGAATATTCAGGGTTTTCTTTAAGAATGGACTGGCTTGATCTCCTTGAAGTCCAAGGGACTCTCAAGAGTCTTCTCCAGCTTGAAATCATCTTTTAGAGGGATAATTTCTAGCACAACGCAGCAAAGCATGTTTTAAAGAACTGTGCCTGTTTGGGGGCCTGTGGGCATGCATCCAGTGAAGCGTACTTTTCAGGCTGACACCCCTAGAAGAACCTCAGTTTTTCCCTTCGGGTTTGTAAGCCTATGCCATCACAGAGACCCCAGGAACAGCTGTTTCTCATTGTTGGGGAGCCTCCCTGTGAACCCCTTCTGTGATAGTACCTGCACTTGATGGGAGGAGAAGTGGACCCCCTGCTCACCCTGGAAGACGTGTGGAAAGGTGGTGTCCCTGCTTGCACACCCATCGAGGCTGGTGTGGGAAGACATGTTGCTTCCTGGCCTCTGTTCCAGCCCCTGACGCAGCCCGTCCCTTGCTCTTTGCTGACTTAGGACCGAGGTGGTGTGTACATTCTTCCTGCTCCTGATGAACACAGAAGCTGGGTCAGGAGGAGTCTTCACCTCTCATGGGCCTCTCCAGCTTTCAGTACAGTGTAGCATTTCATCGTCATGTATAAAGTCAAGTTTGGTATAAAATTCTCATTGGTTTTAAAGAAGCAGATCAGAAAGCCGTCCCTGGCAGCATAAATCTGCTGTGAAAACGTATGATAAACTGTGTATGATGTTGCCATGGTTTCAATGCTAAAAGTAGGTGCAGGTGAAGAAGCCAAGTCTCCTTTCCATTTTTAAACTGTGGACTTCCTCTGTACTCAGAATAGGAAAGACACATGAAACGTCAGGACGCATGGCACCCGTGGAAAGGAAATCTGAACTTGGTTACAAACCTGGACGTTTTATGGGAGTAAGGAAAAAATAGCAGGTGGTCATGGTTTCATAAGAACGTGCTGGTGTGCAGATGGCTCACCTCCGAGGACACCGCTCATGGCCGGTGGCACCCCCAGAGGGGCACCCGCAGCGCCCCCACCTCACCCATGTCTGTGGAAGTGGATGTGCACGTGTGGAGCACAGGCGTTTGCTCCCATGTCTGCCCACCTCTGACTTCTGAGTTCAGTCTTGATATCGTCCCTTGGCTGGTGCTTAGACCGAGTGGGAAGGAAGCCAGATGATGTTGGGGGGTTCACGTGCGCTGTGGTTGATCCTCAGCCCAGCTGGATAGTGAGGGCTGGAGCTGGGCCAGTCAAGGGGGGATCTGAGAGATGGCCTCTCTCGGTCTCCTAAGGGGCTGGAGGAGGAGTCGTGGAAGAGGGCAGGGTGGGCAGAGTTGGCAGCTGAACAGTTTGAGCAACAGAAAGTCCATCATATAGCACTGGATTATGGCTTCCCTGGTGGCTCAAATGGTAAAAGAATCTGCCTGCGATGCAGGAGACCTAGGGTTGGATCCTGGGGTCATGAAAATTCCCTGGAGAAGGGAATGGCAACCCACTCCAGTATTCTTGCCTAGAGAATTCCGTGGATAGAAGAGCCTGACTGGCTACAGTCCCTGGGCTCGCAAAGAGTCAGACTTGACTAAGCAACTGACATATGTACACACTCTGAGTGCTCATGAGTCCGCAGAAGCCCTGATTGATTAAATGAATAGATGAGTCAGTGAGGGAAGGAGGAAAGGCAAGTCTTCCTTCCAGAAGAATTCTGAAGAATTGAAGTTGCTCCCGTACCTTCAGGAGGTGAGCTGTGTCCCTGGGCACCCCCTCCTTCCCCTTGAACGTGGGTGGGACTTGGATTTGCTTTCTAAGACCAGAGTGTGGAAAGGGAAAAGCAATAACTTTGCCGTGGGGAAACCTGGCAGACACTGTGTAATCTCAGTGATTGAGTGACTTGTCACCAGGGAGAAGTCATGTGGACATCAGGAGAGCCCCGGTGTGATGGGAAGGGCCCTTCTCCGCTGTCTTCCTCCCCCAAACCCATGGTGAAAATCACTCAGTCGTGTCCGATTCTTTGTGACCTCATGGACTATACACTCCTTGGAATTCTCCAGGCCAGAATACTGGAGTGGGTAGCCTTTTCCCTTCTCCAGGGGATTTTCCCAACCCAGGGATCGAACCCAGGTCTCCTGCATTGCAGGCAAATTCTTTACCAGCTGACCCACCAGGGAAATCCATAACCTCAGTCAACTCCCGAGAGAAATATCAGAAAGATCCAAACTGAGGGCATCCTATGAAATACCTGATATCTACAAAGTACTCCTCACAACTGTCAAGGTAAAGAAACTTCCCTGATGGCTCAGTGGTTAAGACCCTGTGCTTCCATGGTAGGAGGCCCCGGTTTAATCCCTAGTTGGGGAAGTTCCACATGCCATGCAGTGTGGTCATAAAAACAAACAAACAAAAAATGCGTCTAGGTAGGAAACCAAGGGAAAAGGAGCAGCTCTCCTGGACCACAGAAGCTCAGGGGGCATCATGATTGAATGTACTGTGATGCCCCTATGAGATCCTGGAAAGGAAAAAGGACATTAGTGGAAGAAACTAAAAATAAAATCTGCTGTTCATAGTCATCTACTGATGCTGGTGTGTAGTTCTGATGGATGTGCCGTGGTAACGTAAGATGTTAACCCACAGGGATCTAAGTGAGGGGGCTGGGCAGGCGCTCTGGATACTATCTTTGAGGCTCTTCTCTAAATCGCAAATCATTCCAAAATGAAAAGGTTATTAAAATAAGACACATTTGTTAGGCTTATAGGACTGAAGGGCTGGGTCCCGGGGAAAGCCCCTCATGGGGAATCATTGTAGAGGCTGGAAATCAGAGATGAACCCTGTCAGTTTTTTTTTTTTTAAGATTTTTTTTTTTTTTTATTGTGGACCATTTTTTAAAAGTCTTTATTGAATTCCTTACAGTATTGCTTCTGTTTTATGTTTTGGTATTTGGGCCATGAAGCATGTGGAATCTTAGCTCCCCAACCTGGGATGGAATCCACACCCCAAGCCTTGTAAGGCTAAGTCTTAACCACTGGACAACCGGGGACATCCCTACCCTGTCAGTCTCAATGGACCCAGTTTCTCTGCTAAGGCTTCCTTCAGGTCCACCTTTTGGATTTATTTCATTGGGTTTTTGTTGCTTTTTGCCGGTCATTGAGAGGGCTTTACTCATACCTGCTAGAATGGGCTGCCTTATCAGGGCTGCCTTGTCTGGAACCTTGAGGCGGCCTGAAGGAGAATACTGCATTTCTGAGAGGCCAGGTTTATTATCAGGTGGTCAGACAGCAGTTGAGGTGATAAGGAGATGCTGGTCCTATAGTTTACCGGAGAGAGCCACCCTGCCAGGAGGAGCGGATATAGGTCTCTGCAGTGAAGGCTCTCTTTCTCTTTTTAAAAATTTATTTATTTATTTTAATTGGAGGCTAATTACTTTACAATATTGTAGTGGTTTCTGCCATACATTGACATGAATCAGCCATGGGTGTACATGTGTTCCTCATCCTGAGCCCCCCTCCCACCTCCCACCCCATCCCACCCTCAGGGTCGTCCCAGTGCACCAACCCTGAGTGCCCTGTCTCATGCATCGAACCTGGACTGGCGACCTGTTAGTGAAGGCTCTCTTTACTGATGAAGACCAGCAAGAGACAAGGTCTGTCTAGTCAAAGCTGTCGTTTTTCCAGTAGTCATGTACAGATGTGAGAGTTGGGCCGAAAAGAAGGCCGGGTGCTGAGGAGTTGATGCTTTCCAACTGTGGTGCTAGAGAATACTCTTGAGACGGTAAGGAGATCAAGCCAGTCCATCCTAAAAAAAGTCATCCCTGAATATTCATTGGAAGGACTGTTCTGAAGCTGAGGCTCCAATCCTTTGGCTACCTGATTTGAAGAACTGACTCATTGGAAAAGACCCTGATGCTGGGAAAGATTGAAGGCAGGAGGAGAAGGGGACAACAGAGGATGAGATGGTTAGTTGGCATCACCGACTCGGTGGACATGAGTTTGAGCAAACTCCGGGTGGTAGTGAAGGACAGGGAACCCTGGCGTGCTGCAGTTCATGGGTTTGCAAAGAGTCAGACGTGACTGAGCGACTGAACAACAAGACAGCAGGTAACCCAGCTTTTCCTGTAGCGCACATTTCTAAAGGGACTGATTCGTCCCCAGAAATGGCTGGAGGCCATCGGGTGTTAGCCAGGCCTGGAGGACATTCCCAAAAACACAGTGATCTGGAGGGGAGGTTCTTTCAGTGTCTGAGATCACTCAGCCCTCCCCAAGGCCAGGGCAGCAGGTGGGACTCATCGAGCCAAGGCCACGAGGGTGTCAGTTGATGCGTGGCAAAACAGGACTTGAAAGAGATTCTCTGGTCCCCTGGCCCATACCCTCAAAGCCAATAATGATTAACTCTTACAAGGCTATGGAGCTGGATAGTCTCCATTTCAGTTTGGCTTCTCCGCCAAATACTGGGTAAATGTACAACCAAGAAGCATCTTATCAGGTGCTATTTAAGGAATAAAAACTACTTTTTAACACTGACTTAGCAACATGTGATAAGGAATATTAACAGATGAAAGGGTTACATAATCCTTGGTTAAACATAGGTTGTAATTACTCTCGTTTTTCATTGTGTTTTAAATTAATTTATTTATTTTTAATTGGAGGAGATGCAGATGTAAAGAGCAGACTTGTGGATACAGTGGGAGAAGGAGAGAATGGGACGAATTGAGAGAGTAGCACGGAAACATATATGTTCAGTTCAGTCTCTCAGTCATGTCCGACTCTGCGACCCATGGACTGCAGCATGCCAGGCCTTCCTGTCCATCACCAACTCCTTGAGCTTGCTCAAACTCATGTCCATTGAGTTGTTGATGCCATCTAACCATCTCATCCTCTGTCGTCCCCTTTTCCTCCTGCCTTCAATCCTTGCCAGCGTCAGAGTCTTTTCCAATGAGTCAGTTCTTCACATCAGGTGGTCAAAGGATTGAAGCTTAAGCTTCAGCATCAGTCCTTCCAATGACTACTCAGGATTGATTTCCTTTAGGATTGATTGCTTTGATCTCCTTGCAGTCCAAGGGACTCAAGAGCCTTCTCCAACTCCACAGTTCAAAAGCATCAATTCTCCAGCTCTCCGCTTTCTTTACGGTCCAATTCTCATCCATACACGACTACTGAAAAAGCCACAGCTTTGACTATATGGACCTTTGTCAGCAAAGGAATGTCTCTGCTTTTTAATATGCTCATTACCATATGTAAAATGGATAGTAAGTGGGAATTTGCTCTATGACCCAGGGAGCTCAACCCAATGCTCTCTACAATGAAATGGATTTTTAAGTGCAAGAGATAAGTTTTGGCTTGAGCTGTGTGCCACCCTTGTTTGAGTCACTCCAGGCTTTACCATCCACAAAGACCTCTGTGTCTACGATTTGTGGCTTTAGAAATTTTCCATTTCCTTATGTTTACTGAGAGCAGTAAGACCTGCCAGAGTTCTTTCTCTTCTACCGCTGTTTGTCCTAAGTTTCTTGGAACCAAAGATTCTCTGTCAAGGACTTTTCACCCCTGAAATACACATAGAGCCTGAGAAAGGGGCTTTCAATAAGCATGCAGGATTATTCAGAAACAGGATTGTTACTCTTCAGGATTATTCTGTGAAGGGAAGCTTGAACCAATAGTGACATTTCAAGCTTTGGGAATTTGATTTCTACCATGTCTGTACTCCTGCTGGAGTTTTATTTTTTTTTATTTTTATTTTTTTATTTTTTTTTCCATTCATTTTTATTAGTTGGAGGCTAATTACTTTACATCATTGCAGTAGTTTTTGTCATACATTGAAATGAATTAGCCATGGATTTACATGTATTCCCCATCCCGGTCCCCCCTCCCACCTCCGTCTCCACCCGATCCCTCTGGGTCTTCCCAGTGCACCAGGCCCGAGCACTTGTCTCATGCACCCAACCTGGGCTGGTGATCTGTTTCACCCTAGATAATATACATGTTTCGATGCTGTTCTCTTGAAACATCCCACCCTCGCCTTCTCCCAGAGTCCGCAAGTCTGTTCTATACATCTGAGTCTCTTTTTCTGTTTTGCATATAGGGTTATCGTTACCATCTTTCTAAATTCCGTATATATGTGTTAGTATACTGTAATGGTCTTTATCTTTCTGGCTTACTTCGCTCTGTATAATGGGCTCCAGTTTCATCTATCTCTTTAGAACTGATTCAAATGAATTCTTGTTAATGGCTGAGTAATATTCCATGGTGTATATGTACCACAGCTTCCTCATCCATTCATCTGCTGATGGGCATCTAGGTTGCTTCCATGTCCTGGCTATTATAAACAGTACTGCGATGAACATTGGGGTGCACATGTCTCTTTCAGATCTGGTTTCCTTGGTGTGTATGCCCAGAAGTGGGATTGCTGGGTCATATGGCAGTTCTATTTCCAGCTTTTTAAGAAATCTCCACACTGTTTTCCATAGTGGCTGTACTAATTTGCATTCCCACCAACAGTGTAAGAGGGTTCCCTTTTCTCCACACCCTCTCCAGCATTTATTGCTTGTAGACTTTTGGATAGCAGTCATCCTGACTGGCGTGTAATGGTACCTCATTGTGGTTTTGATTTGCATTTCTCTGATAATGAGTGATGTTGAGCATCTTTTCATGTGTTTTTGTGCCATCTGTATGTCTTCCTTGGAGAAATGTCTGTTGAGTTCTTTGGCCCATTTTTTGATTGGGTCATTTATTTTTCTGGAGTTGAGCTGGAGGAGTTGCTTGTATATTTTTGAGATTAATTCTTTGTCTGTTGCTTCGTTTGCTATTATTTTCTCCCAATCTGAGGGCTGTCTTTTCACCTTGCTTATAGTTTCCTTTGTTGTGCAAAAGCTACTAACTAACAATGAGAAAACAGAAAGAGAAATTAAGGAAACAATACCATTCACCATTGCAACAAAAAGAATAAAATACTTAGGAGTATATCTACCTAAAGAAACAAAAGACCTATACATAGAAAACTATAAAACACTGATGAAAGAAATCAAAGAGGACACAAACAGATGGAGAAATATACCATGTTCATGGATTGGAAGAATCAATATTGTCAAAATGGCTATACTACCCAAAGCAATCTATAGATTCAATGCAATCCCTATCAAACTACCAACAGTATTTTTCACAGAACTAGAACAAATAATTTCACAATTTGTATGGAAATACAAAAAACCTCGAATAGCCAAAGTAATCCTGAGAAAGAAGAATGCAACTGGAGGAATCAATCTGCCTGACTTCAGACTATACTACAAAGCCACAGTCATCAAGACAGTATGGTACTGGCACAAAGACAGAAATATAGATCAATGGAACAGAATAGAAAGCCCAGAGATAAATCCACGAACCTATGGTCACCTTATCTTCGACAAAGGAGGCAAGGATATACAATGGAAAAAAGACAACCTCTTTAACAAGTGGTGCTGGCAAGACTGGTCAACCACCTGTAAAAGAATGAAACTAGAACACTTTCTAACACCATACACAAAAATACACTCAAAATGGATTAAAGATCTAAATGTAAGACCAGAAACTATAAAACTCCTAGAGGAGAACATAGGCAAAACACTCTCCAACATAAATCACAGCAGGATCCTCTATGACCCACATCCCAGAATTTTAGAAATAAAAGCAAAAATAAACAAATGGGGCCTAATGAAACTTAAAAGCTCCTGCTGGAGTTTTATAGAATTTGGAGGGGAGGAGTTTGGAAAGGATGGGAGGGAGAAGAGATAAAGAAATAACCCCTCCGATAGAGAAGTGCATCAACAATGTTTTAAAGAAGAAGGCATGAGGAAGTAAGTGGGAATGAAACCAGTAACCATTGACAACAGATCCTTGCAGACAGCAGATCCTAAATAGGACTTTGGAGAGACCCTGTTAAGTACATTGAAATGAGTCTCAGTAAATGACTCACCAGTGGTCATGTATGGATGTGAGAGTTGGAGTATAAAGAAAGCTGAGTGCAGAAGAATTGATGCTTTTGAACTGTGGTGTTGGAGAAGACTCTTGAGAGTCCCTTGGACTGCAAGGAGAGCCAACCAGTCCATCCTAAAGGAAATCAGTCCTAGGTGTTCATTGGAAGGACTGATGTTGAAGCTGAAACTTCAGTACTTTGGCCACCTGAAGAGCTGACTCATTTAAAAAGACGCTGATGCTGGGAAAGATTGAGGACAGGAGGAGAAGGGGACGGCAGAGGCTGAGCTGGTTGGATGGCATCACCGACTCAATGGCCATGAGTTTGGGTAAACTCCGGAAGTTGGTGATGGACAGGGAGGCCTGGCATGCTGCAGTCCATGGGGTCCCAAAGAATCGGACATGACTGAGTGACTGAACTGAACTGAAATGACACACAGACACCCAACCCAGGCCAGTGAGACAGGGCGGTGTGACTCATGAGGCCCCAGCTCCTGGCTAGTTTCCCAGAGTCCTCTTCTCCTTGCACTTCCCTAAGCAGGTGCCAGGCAGCCCCTTCTTCCTCTCCAGGTCTCCCGAGGCTGCTCGTGTGCCCCGAATGCACCATCCCTGTCCTGCTGCTCCCCAGCCGCCATCACCCCACTGTGCACCCACCTAGGGAATCAGCAAATGGTTACTCGTGTTGTTTACACTTGCCTTCATAGGTTCAAATGGTCATTCACTCCTAAATATCATGATTTAAAATTTAACAACACACGATGAACTTTTATTAGGAAACACATAAGCCAAAGCTATGACTTATAGCAGCCATGTATGGATGTGGGAGCTGGACCATAAAGAAGGCTGAGTGCCAAATAATTGATGCTTTTGAATTGTGGTGCTGGAGGAGATCAAACCAGACTGCAGGGAGATCAAACCAGTCCATCCTAAAGGAAATCAACCCTGAACATTCATTGGAAGGACTGATGCTGAAGCTGAAGCTTTGGCCACATAATGCAAAGAGCCGACTCATGGGAAGAGACCCTGATGCTGGGAAAGATTGAAGACAAAAGAAGGGGATGACAGAGAATGAGACGGTTGGATGGCATCATTGACTCAATCAACATGAGTTTGAGCAAACTTCTGGAGAGAGTGAAGGACAAGGGAGTCTGGCATGCTACAGTCCATGGGGTGGCAAAGACTGGGACACAATTTCATGACTGAGCAACAGCAACAAGAAGCAAGGACCAGCTTACTGTATAGCACAGCAAACTATATTCAGAATCTTGTAATAACCTCTAATGGAAAAGAATCTGAATGAGAACATTATACACACACACACACACACACACACACACACATACATATATATAAAACTGAATCACTTTGCTGTACATCTGAAACTAACACGACATTGTAAATCAAATACACATCAATAAAAAATGTTTGATTTTAACTTCAAAGCATCAAATACAGACCCACAGAGATCAGCATGAGCAAGACGCACTGGCATAGGACCCACCTCTTGGGGACTGTTGGGTTTTTTCACTGTGCTTCCTGCCTCCTCCTTATGCCGAAACTTCTCTCTACCCCTTCACCCCCTTTTCCCTTCAGCCATCCGCTGATTCTTCTCCCATAGTTTGATCCTTCCACTCCTGAGTGCTGGCTCCTCCTTCATCCCTGGGGCAGCTGCATCCACAAATGTCCAAACCACAGTTTCCAGACAGCTTCGCTCCAACAGTATCTTTTTTAGGAAAGGACGCAGTTCAATCCGTGATGACAAGTCAGACGATGCATGTGGTATGGACCAGACTGGAAAGGTGTGAGAGGCATTCCCTGGCTAAACTGAATGATCTGTGGCACAGACTTGGCTCCAGTTGAGGGGCATCCCTGTTGAAACTGTAACAAATTATGTGATAATCAAAACAAGAATCAAGCACAAATTAGCGGCATGGAAGTTCTGACAAGAATATGGTAACTTGTTGGGTTATCCTACAACTGATAATAACTAAACAGGGACACTGATGAGAGTGCAAGGGGTCTGTTATTGATTATACCAGGACAAGAAGTGAAAAGGAGGACTGTCCCAGGCTGGGAAATAGGAGGACTACAGTGGTACCTCCAGCAAAAGGAAGGAGGAGGTTGACCAGAAAGCTGGAGGACAGGACCTCAGAAGTTCCATGTGTTGGTTATAGAGTACCAGCTATGTTTGGATGAAAAGAAATTTGGGGAAAATGCTTCATAACTCTAAGCTTAAAAAAAAAATAAATTGGGTAACTGAGTTGTTTTGTTGTTCAGTCTTGAAGTCGTGTCTGACTCTGTGACCCCCCGTGGACTGTAGCACACCAGGTTCCTCTGTCCTCCACTGTCTCCCTGAGTTTGCTCAGGTTCATGTCCGTTGAGTGGGTGATGCTGTCTGTCCATCTCATCCTCTGTCACCCCCTGCTCCTTTTGCCTTCAGTCTTTCCCAGCATCAGGGTCCTTTCCAGTGAGTTGGCTCTTCACATCAGGTGGCCAGAGTATGAGAGCTTCAGCTTCAGCATCAGTCCTTTCAGTGAATATTCGGAGTTGATTTCCTTTAGTATTGACTGGTTTGATCTCCTTGCTGTCCAAGGGCCTGTCAGGAGTCTTTTCCATCACCACAGGTTGAAAGCATCATTTTTTCCACGTTCAGCCTTCTTTATCCAGTCAATTGGGTTGATTCTGTTATAATTATTATAAAAAGAGACTTAGGAAAAAGATTCCCACTTTCTCTTCTGGGCTGTCCAGATGATCCTGGTCATAGTTTTCCCTCTGTATCTCACACAACTCTGGATTTCCACAGATTCAATTCAGGGGCTGCCTTTCTGTAGAATCGAGTCCCCCTCTCAGTGCCCTGCCCCCAGTTAATCCTGAATCACTCTTTTGGGTTGTTGTGTCTTTTATACACTAAGCTTTGTCATAACATCATTTAAGGAAAATAAGTTTTTTTTTTTTTCACTTGGAAAGCCACGGATCTAGGACAAGTCTCAGTATGACTCCACCAACCAGAAAGCAAGAGAGAGGTACCATCTCTCAGTGTAAGATGTTATGACTGTTCATCAGATCAGCACTACTGAATGACATCATTCACATGGTGTATGTGTATAGTCATTTGAGCCTTTTATTTCTTTTTAATCTAAGAGGAAAAAGATGTCCTTTTCTACTTTGTTCCAGAAATGCATTGGCTTGGATACTAATTGGCATCCTTATTCCCCTTTTGCAAAGTGCATAGTGTATACGCTACCTTCTCATGGGAAACAAATTCTCTGTTGGCGACACCATCTTCTTCTATGAAGAATATGCATTGAAAGTCTTTGGTGGGCTTCCCAGGTGGTGCTAGTGGTAAAGAATCTGCCTGCCAACACAGGAGACGTGAGAGACACAGGTTCGATCCCTGGGTCGGGAAATAGGGGGGCATGGCAACCCACTCCAGTGTTCTTGCCTGGAGAATCCCATGGACAGAGGAGCCTGGCAGGTTACCGGGCTATAGTCCATGGGATCACAAAGAGTCGGACACAACTGAAGTGACTTAGCATGCACGCAGGAAGAAGGTGGAGAAGGGGAGTTCTTTTCTTCTCAAGTCAGTGAGTGGAGGGAGGGCTTGCTTCTGTTTTCTTTCTCTCATTCTTTCAGTCAACACAAATCTTTTTCTGAACAGTCAGCTGCTTGTAGATGGGAACGCTTTCTGGCCTGGCTTGTGGGAAAAGTCCTGAAGGCCTTGTTTCTCAAGTGAAAGAATATAGATTTTTTTTTCCCTTTAGTGTCAGGAAACCACAGAAAAATTTTTCCCTTCCAGTTAAAAGTAACCTATTTTTCTTTTTCCTATTTTAAGAACATTTTCTTATCAGATGAACCATTTGTATTTGTTGCTGAAAAACAGAAAAAACAGACAGGCAAAAAGAATACAAGTGAAAATACTTATTGTTTTCTTAAGCTGGAAAAAACCCGCCACACTTAATAGCTCAGTGTAGGTCCTTTGAAACATTTTTCCTTTCTCTCTCCTCCCCCCTTCTTTTCCCCTTGTCTCCTATTTTCCCTCTCTTCATTCATATCTTTATTCAGATATTTTCATCAGTGGGATGCTATTTTTACATCAGTGGGATGCTATACATTGTGTTTTCTAGTCTCTTTTTAAAGCTGACTATATTATGGAAAGATTTTCATAGTCTCATCCTTTTTATCATAGGGTTTCATTGCACCAAAATTTAATTAACCCCTTGCTGATAAACCTCTAGGTTGTTTTTGGGGGGAGTGTTTGCAATTATAAAGAGTGCTTGTATTTATTTTATCTCTATGTGTTTTTATTTTACATATGATGTATGAAATACATAAACTATTTGCAAGTCATATATGTACATCAAAATACATATAAAAATGAAGTCACCATGTATTTGGAGGGTGTGTCCTGCTAGGGGTGCTTGATCACAAACATTTGGTGGGCTGAGAAATGGCACCCCACTCCAGTGCTCTTGCCTGGAAAATCCCATGGACGGAGGAGCCTCGTGGGCTGCAGTCCATGGGGTCGCATAGAGTTGGACACGACTGAGCGACTTCACTTCATTTTAGCCGAAACAACAGATGATGCTGGACTGAATTAGGACAATAAGTACAGCAGGCGCAGCCTGCAGGGTGGTTACAAATACAGCTCATGTGTTAGAGTAGATAGTGAGTCTCCTCTGGCTGGTGACAGAGAGGGAAGAATGAATATAATCCCCATGCTTTTGTCTTAGTTGACCATTTGGAACATTTCTTCACTTACTGATGTAACTAATACTAACTAATAATATCACCCTAAAATAGTATGGTATGTGCTGTTCTAAGAGCTAGGTCTACCACCCTCTGTATTCCTGTTGAGAAATAATGAACAAGAGGCTAAGGTCCCAGGGTATATCCCAGTTGGGAGGGATTCAGATAGCTGTCATGTCAACAAGTAGTGAAGATCCACGGAGATGTTGCTAAATTCTATGAAGAAAATGCGTCAGAAAAGTAAGATTGAGAATGATATGAGAAATGATTTTTCTAAAGAAAGAAAAAGAAGAGAAGAAATAGGAAAGGATATGGGAGAGCTGGTTGCTGAGAGACGGTGGGTCCTCTCTGGACTCGTTTCGGAGATGTTTGTGGGAATTCCAGGTATTAAAAGATATACAGAGGCATATTAAGCATTTTAAGAGTTTATTTGAACAAAAAAAATGGTTTGAACCTGGCAGCGCCAGACCAGAAGTGGTTAGGATGCTCCATTGGCAGGAACTGGGGATAAATGAGTCTTTTATAGAGAAGACACAGAAGCAGAGAGAGGAAATCATCTGATTGGCTGTAGCCTAAATGGTTGCTGACAAAGGTCTCTCTAGTCAAAGCCATGATTTTTCCAGTGGTCATGTATGGATGTGAGAGTTGGACTATAAAGAAAGCTGAGCACCGAAGAATTGATGCTTTTGAACTGCAGTGTTGGAGAAGACTCTTGAGAGTCCCTTGGACTGCAAGGAGATCCAACCAGTCCATCCTAAAGGAGATCAGTCCTGAATATTCATTGGAAGGACTGATGCTGAAGCTGAAGCTCCAATACTTTGGCCACCTTGGTGTGAAGAATTGACTCACTGGAAAAGACCCTGATGCTGGGAAAGAGGCAGGAGGAGAAGGGGACAGCAGAGGATGAGATGGTTGGATTATGGCATAACTGACTCGATGGACATCAGTTTGAGCAAGCTTCAGGAGTTGGTTGGGGATGGACAGAGAAGCCTGGTGTACTGCAATCCATGGAGTCACAAAGAGTTGGACATGACTGAGCGACTGAACTGAACTAAGTGGTTGCCCTTATTTGGGAAATCCCAGTTGGATGTATGTGATTGGCTGTTCTTATGTTTCTTAACCTTGCAGCATTTGTAGGCTCAGGTTATGATTATATTATGTAGGCTTCTAAGGCATTAGAACCACCTGGATCTGATGGTATCCCTGTTTAATTAATTTAACACAGGTTCAGATGTCTAGTAGGCAGTTATGTGTGGGTACATTTCTAGCAACTGTCAGTAGGGAATATCAGCTGATATGTAACATTTGCCAGTTTCCATACCATAGCTAATGCAAGCTACCTCCTTCACAGTGCTGAATGTGGGGTGGTAAGAAATGGTAAAGAGTTTTCATGAGCAGGTTAGAGGCAGCTTTGGTGGACCACAAGCTAGGGGGTGACAGGACTCAAAGCTTCTTCAGCTTGTGATAGGGTTACATCCCGATAAACTCATTCTAAGTTGAAAATGTAAGTCAAAAGTGCAATAATACACCTACCTTACTGAACATCTCAGTTTAGCTGAGCCAGTCTTGAATGTGCACAGAACATGTCCATGATTCTACAACTGGGCAACATCATCTAAAAAATAAAAGTAAAACAAAAGTCTCTCAGTCATGTCCAACTCTTTGCAACCCCATGGACCATAGCCTGCCAGGCCTCTCTGTCCCTGGAATTCTCCAGACAAGAATACTGGAGTGGGTTGCCATGTCCTCCTCCAGGGGGTCTTCCCAACTCAGGAATTGAACCTGGGTATCCTGCATTGCAGGCAGATTCTTTACCATCTAAGCCGCCTGGGAAGCCCAACGTCATCTAACACAAAGCCTATTTTATAATAAAGTGTTGACTGTCTCATGTAATGTATTGTCCCAGGTGGCACTAGTGGTAAAGAACCCGCCTACCATTGCAGGAGACAGAAGAGACACAGGTTCAATCGCTGGATCAGGAAGATCCCCTGGAGGAGGGCATGGCAACCCACTCCAGTATTCTTGCCTAGAGAATCCCATGGACAGAGGAACCTGGCAGGCTACAGTCCATGGGGTTGCAAAGAGCGGGACACGACTAAAGCAACTTAGCACATCTCATGTAATGTATTGGACACTGTGCTGAAAGTGAAAAGCAGAATGGTTGTCTGGATACAGAGTGGTGGTGAGTGTGTCAGTTACTGACCTTCGTGATCACTGGGCTGATCAGGAGCCCAGGCTCACTGCCACTGTCCAGCATCACAAGAGAGTGTTGTACCACATCTTGCTGGCCCAGGAAAAAATCAAAATTCAAAATTCCAAGTGCAGTTTCTATGCATGTGTATCACTTTCACACCATTGTCATGTTGAAAAATTAAAAGCTGGGGACCGCCTGTATAGGTTTGAAATTTGGGAGAGTGTGTGACTAGGAATATAGATTTGGATGTAGAGGTGAGAGTTAAAATTCTGGAATGGAAAGATTTCCTAGAAATCTTTTCATGTGTGGCATGAAAAGGAAGGTGGCCCATGTTAGAATGCCAGGCCTGTGTTCTCAAAAGAGTGGTTCTTCCACCAGTGGCATCTTGAAAGCAAATTCACGGCCCCACCCCCAGAAGGAGAAGGGGAAGGTGACTGAGGGTGGGACTGTACGCCTGTGTTCTTTCAGGTTTGGGAAGCCTGGCCCTAGAGATCAACAGCACTCAGGAATCAGTTAGGCACTTCCCTGGTGGTCCAGTGGTTAAGACTTGTCCTTCCAATGTAGAGGATGCCAGTTCGATCCTTGATCAGGGAGCTAAGAGGCTACGTGCCTCAGGGCCCAAAAAACCAAAACAGAAAACATAAACCATATTGTATGTAACAAATCCAATACTGACTTTAAAAATGGTCCACATCAAAAAAAAAAAATCTTAAAGGTCAGTTGGAAGAAGGAAACCTAGAGACCAAGAAGGAACATTGGGAGAAGTAAAGCTGAGCTCAGAAAGTGGTCTTGGAGCCCAGGATGGAGAGAATGTTCAAGATCAAGGGAAGTGGGCAGCTGTCCGGTGCCTGGCAGTCAGGGCACAGTAGGTGGACAGTAAGCCTCAGCTGCCTTTGAAGACACTGTGTTATCCACAGTGGAGTCAGCAAGTAGGCTGTATTTGGTGAGGAATGAGTTGACCCCCAGACCCTTGGTTAGGACCTTGGGCTTTAAAGGGCAGAAGACAGAGATGTGAGACTATAAGGAGATGTGTGGTAAGCAGTGAGGTTTCTCGAAAAGGTCTGTGTATGTTTGTGGGCCAAGGAGAAAGTACACTTGGGAAGGGTCAGTAAGTGGCAGGAGCTGGCGATACAAACCAGAGAAGAGAGGAGGGGAGGGAATCAAGAACTCGGGATACAGCCTGCCCTGAGAGAAGCTACTTACGGGCTCCTGTCTCCAGAGGTGGAAGGAAAGCAAGGATGGGAGAGGGTTTTAGGCGGAGAAAAGCAGAGGCCAAGATACAAAAGGAAAAAATGCTCAATGGACTCTTTTCAGTGTTGTCCTATTAATTGCCTTTTGTAACTGGCACCTCTCTCCCTTCTGATTAAAAGTGATTCTGGAAATGTTTTTGAAACAAGTGGTGGGTTTGTGTTAGCCAGTCAGCTCTCAAAGGAACTTATGTTTTATGTGTTGTTTAGGCCAGTTTTGGCAGAAAAGTAGAGAATTAAAGCTCTGGAGCTCTACAGGTCAGTGGAAACAGAATGCAAGCTACATATACAGCTGTGTATTTCTAGCAGCCATGGGGTTCCCTGCTGGGTCAGATGGTAAAGAATTTCCCTGGAAACCTGGATTTGACCCCTGGGTCAGGAAGATACCCTGGGGGAGGGCATGGCAACCCACTCCAGTGTTCTTGCCTGGAGAAATCCATGGACAGAGGAGCCTGGTGGGCTACAGTCCATGGGGGTGCAAGAGTTGGACATGACTTAGCGACTAAACCACCCCCAATACCTAGCCAAATCCCTCCTGTCTCACCACCCACCAGGTAATATCTGATCACCTGGCCAGTCTTCAGCAAGAATTTTGTTAGTTCAGTTCAGCAAAGAGGCAACCCACTCCTCTTAGTAATTTTCTCTCTGCCAATGACAAGCACCGCCTCCCACCACCACCACCACCGCCGTTCCTAGCTGTTCATGCTAATTTTGCCCAGTAACTTGGAGAGAGAGGTTCCCTCCTCTCGTCTCTGAAAGTTCCAGAGTCTCAGTCCACACCACTGTAGGAGAGATGGGGAAAGCAAAACTCTTAGACCAGTGATTGTGTGGAGAGAAAAAGTGCATTAAGAAAAGTAGACAGGGACATCCCTGGTGGTCCAGTGATTAAGAATCTGCCTTGTAATGCAGGGGACGCCCATTTGACCCCTGGTCAGGGAACTAAGATCTGACGTGCCGCAGAGCAGCTGAGGCCAAGTGCAGAAGCTAGAGAAGCCCATACACCACAACGGGGACACGGTGCAGCTGAAACTTTAAAAAAGTTTTTTAAAAAGTTTTTTTAAAAAAGAAAAGTGGACATTTAGCTTTGAAATGGCATTTATTTTCTTAGGCCATAATACTGTGTGATTAAACAGCAAGAGAAAATGGAAATGTTCACTTAAAATATACTACTAAAATTAAACACATACGAATTTTGAAAGAGTATGGGTATAAGAGAACTTGAACTGTACACGTGTCTGGCCATCTGGGTGCCCTTTTGCCAGAATGAGAGGCTTTGCCATCTGTTCAGCCGGAGGAATGAGAAGAGCTCTCAGGACTGGAGGCTGTTGCTGGCTCTGACCCCAGCAGCTCACCTCACTGCTGAGTCCTAGTTCCAGCGTCTGAAAGTCTTGGATGGCTTTCGTGGCCCTTTGGGGTCTTTCCCACGTCTGTATTCTGTGAGTCCTTAAATTTGGGTGCCCAGTAGATTTTGCATCATTAATGACTAGGGGACCCTGGGCATCCTAATCCCCTGCAGGACCGCAGGTGTCTTTGGGGTGAGGAAGCCGTGCCGTGTGTCCTGCACCCTGGAGTTTGTTATCTGCGCCATCACTTTCTCCCTCCTCGGCCTTGTGAATTTCAGAAATGGACACAAATATGCCAAAAGGGGAGTTTACAGTTGGAGCAAGAAATTTAAAAAATGCACGAAGGAGTGCTTAAAGGAAGTATTGTTAAAGGAAATTAAAGAGATATTTTATGGTAGTGATGGTGATTCACCTCTCATACCGATGAGTTAATTGTCCTTTAAAACTGAGAGACTGGTGTCAAGGATCTTAGTGGTCAGTTCTGTAATCCACAGCTGAGTTCAGCCACAGCTGTACGTAGATACTCAAGAAATAGTAAAAGAAGAGCTTATAAGAATAAAGAAAGAGGTAAAAATTAACAAGATAGACTTGTTAGAACTGAGAATTAGAACATAGAATTAGCATTGTGGTTGATCAAGGGAAATAGTCACATGGATAATATTCTCATGAACTTTTCACTTCATTAGACCTGGAATTTTCTAACACAGCACATTGCTCCAATCCCGGGAGACTTGGGCATACCCTGATCTTCAGAATTCTGCTTATAACTGTTTTCTTCCAAGCTCAACAGTATTTGAGTTATGTATTTGAGTTACTGCAGCAATTTACTTTTAGACTTTGAAGTCTAAAACTCTAGGTCTTGTGTGGAATACTAAAGGACTGTCTTGATTGCAACATGCATGTGTCCCAAAATAGCTAACACTCCTCAAAGAAAGTAGATAATATTTGTTTCAACTCTTCATTTTTTTTAGTACTCTAGAAATCACTTCAGAGACTTGTGAATGTTAAGTGTACATTGAATATAGAGATATTGCTGGGATTAGCTATGACTAATCCTGTGACCATGGAACACATATTTTAAAAAGTGTACCATTTTATATATACACAATGGAATATTACTCAGCTGTTAAAAATAAACACATTTGAATCCATTCTAATGGGGTGGATGAAACTGGAGCCTATTATACAGAGTGAAGTAAGTCAGAAAAACACCAATACAGTGTATTAATGCATATATATGGAATTTAGAAAGGTTCTAACGATGACCCTATACACGAGACAGCAAAAGAGACACAGATGTAAAGAACAGACTTTTGGACTCTGTGGGAGAAGGTGAGGGTGGGATGATTTGAGAGAACAGCATTGAAACATGTATATTACCTTATGTGAAACAGATGGCCAGTCCAAGTTCGATGCATGAAACAGGGCTCTCAAAGCCAGTGCACTGGGCCAACCCAGAGGGATGGGATGGGGAGGGAGGCGCGAGAGGGGTTTGGGGTGGGGGACACATGTACACTCGTGGCTGATTCGTGTCGATGTATGGCATAAAACCATCACAATATTGTGGGATAATTAGCCTTCAATTACAATAAATAAATTAATTAAAAATAATAGGTAAGTAATAAAAAGTGTGCTGTTTTGTTTCTTTTATTTTTTTTTAATTTTTTTCTCCTTTAGTGGTTTTTGTCATACGTTGACATGAATTTTTATTGGAATATAGTTGGTTTACAATGTTAGTTTCAGGTGTGTAGCAAGGTGAATCAGTTATACATATATCCACTCTTTTTTAGAGTCTTTTTCCTGTATAGGTCATTACAGATTATTGAGTTGAGTTCCCTGTGCTGTACTGTGGGTTTTATTAGTTATCTATTTTACATATAGTAGTGTGTATATGGGGCTTCCCAGGTGGCGCTCGTGGTAAAGAACCTGCCTGCCAATACAGAAGACCTGAGAGACGTGGGTTTGATCCCTGGGTCAGGAAGATCCCCTGGAGGAGGGCACGACAATCAACTTCAGTGTTCTTGCCTGGAGAATCCCATGGACAGAGGAGCCTGGCAGGCTACAGTCTGTAGCCTCACAGAGTCGGACACGACTGAAGTGACTTGGCACGCACGCGCGCACGCGCGCAGTGTGTATATATCAGTCCTGTTCTCCCCAGTTTATCCCTTCCCCCTTCCCCTTTGGTGACTATGGTTTGTTTTCTCCACCCATGACTATTTCTGTTTTGTGAATAAGTTCATTTGTGCAGTTTTTTTAGATTTCATATATAAGTGATATCATATGATACTTGTCTTTCTCTGACGTATTTCACTCACTATGACAATCTTTAGGTCCATCCATCTTGCTGCAGATGGCATTATTTCATTATTTTGTATGGCTGAGTAATACTCCATTGTATATATGTACCACATCTTCTTTATTCATGCATCTGTAGATGAGATTTAGGTCTTGTCATAAATGTGGCTATTTACCTGGCTATTGTAAATAGTACTGCAGTGAACATTGGGGTACATTCATCTAAGGAAAATATATTGTTTCTTAATAATTAGGTCTTACTTATGGCCTTTTTTGCCAACCAGGAAAAGAAATGATTTCAAGTTTCTGTGCAAAGCTTTCAGGTTACATTTCTAAAGGGATCTCAATAATATTTTGCCCAGTTCTTCTGAAAGCAGGACGAATTAATTTTTGTCCTGCTCTTAAAAGTTGTAGCAAATGAGGGTACCTGGTGATTGATGACCTATGTGTGATAATGGGGCTTCCCAGGTGGCGCTGGTGGTAAAGAACCCACCTGCCAATGCAGGAGATGTAAGAGACATGGGTTCCTTCCCTGGATCAGGAAGATCCCCTGGAGGAAGGTATAGCAACCCACTTCAGTATTCTTGCCTGGAGAATCCCATGGACAGAGGAGTCTGGCTGGCTACAGTCCATGAGGTAGGTCATGAAGAGTCAGACACAACTGAAACGACTTTGCATGCACACATGCATATGGTGAGGGGCTAAGCTATCAAAACATCTCAGGCCAACAGCTCAGCCATGTTCCAGTGTCAGACTGCTCCCCGATGACAGCGGGAGGTCCCTCAGAAGAAACCCTGTTGCCCAAAGAAACTCACAGACTCATGTTTGTTTGTGTGCTTACTTCTGAGTTGAGAAATCTAGATGACCCAAAGGAAGACTTTCTTGCAAAACAGTATTGCTCCAAACACAACTGTTTATCAGTGTCTCCCCCTCACCCTGCCACCCTCCCCGACCCTTTGTGTGTGTGTGTGTGGGTGGGTGAGAAGTGATCTTTTTGCTGAGTGGCTAAGTGTTTCCAGAACAAACAAGCCTCTCGGCTCTTGCAGTCCTGCCCATCTGCTCTCCGCCCTCCAGCCCCTCCTGTGAGTTGGAGATCTGATAGCCCAGGCTGAAGTTTGAAGCTCCCCGTGGCCACGCAGCCCTTTGTGGGTGCCTTGTCAATGCCAGGAAAAAAAAGCAGGAAAGAGAAAGGGTAGGCTGGCTTCGGTGAAGTCATCCCAGTAAAGGTTAATAGCTGGGCGGTGACACCTCCTCACAGGACTGGGGCGAAAATGCTGGGCAGCCAGGCAGCGCTTTGCTCGCAGCTGCCTGTCACGGTCCTAGGAGTAAGAGGTGACCTGTTTATATTTAGAAGGGGCCAGTCCTAATAACCCGGCTCCCAGCTTCATTCAAGGCAGGCCGGCGCTTCGGAAGTTTGTAAACACCTACTTTCTGAGTAAGGGAGGAGTACTTTTTTCCAAAAAGCAAAGAACTTCACTACTGGATTTTTTTTCCCCTCCTGATAATCATTATCAGTGCAGGGAAGAAACTGCTGCACCACAGAAAGGCTGCAGCTTTCTCCACTCTGGTATTATTTTTAAAGGGCAGAAATGCCTGAAGGCGAAGACTTTGGACCAGGCAAAAGGTAATTATGAGCTGTATTTTCTTTTTCCTCGAGTCTATTTCCTTTGCCGTTATCTTTTTTTTTTTTTAATATTGTGACTAATTTTAAAAGTAGTTGAAATTAAAATTTAAAAGGAGTGCAAACCCTTTAATTCCAAGAAAGGGAATTTTCTTTAGCACAAAGAGAGAGACCTAAAATTAACAGAACATACCCTTAGAAACATATGCCAATAAGCACTTTTCTTGAATGAGGAAGGGACAGCCTGGAATGATGAAAAAGTGCTTTGTCCTACACCCCGTAAAGTCTACTTGGGGTTTTTCGATGTTTCATTTTTAACTTTAGGTGGTAGTTGTTAGAAATCTAAGCTAGTGAACATTTTGCAAAAATGCTTGCACTTTAAAGACTTGTTGAACATTTCTCAAAGTTAACTGTTAGACAAACATACCCATTTGATATTAAACACTTTTCTTTTTAACTGCAGTTCTGAAAATGAAAATATGATCATTGGGGCCCCCATATGCAGTATATTAGCCAAATGTTTTATTAATACCTGGCTCTAAGAAGGGGTATAGAGATGGGAAAGGAAGCAGGCAGTTATTCCTATTAATATGAACATAACTTGTGTCCATACTGGAAGTTTCCATTTCTAGCCCCACTGCAGTGTTAACAAAATCTGTATGAAATGGTGTCATTGGAATTCTGATTCGGGTCATTGAAATTCATATATGAAAAAGTAGAAAGAAACTTGGTTTGAAAAAGGACAAGAGGTTATTGCCAATTGTCAAAGAAAGTGGAAATCAGTAAATCTTTAGGAATAGGAATAGCATGATTTTTTTTTGTCATTGTATGAGCATCCCTTTTCAGCCATAGTTGTATGATTGTGTGTGTTTGTGTGTGTATGTGTGGCCTATAATACAGCTGTAATCATTTCCTTAAAAGCTACTTTTGTCTTTAGTTTTCTAGTTTTCATTTTCTTCCAGATTCCTTCCCAGTCCCTAAGAGGGGACATTAAGTTTACATTTAATTGCATATTAAAAGAACTTTCTATATAAAATGAGACACAAGTCAAGTGCTTGAAGATGACAGTCATACACGTGCCTAGATTTAGGACACAGACTAATTGATTAAATAGTTGAGAAAACATTTTCAGAGACTTTAAATGTCAGTTTTGGTCTGAGATGATGGGTGATCTACCAGGATTATATGTGTCCTGCCTTATGACATTTTAATATTTCTAAAAGCAGGACTTTCCCTTTTTCACTTTACATCATGGCCTTCCTAGCGACTCTGCATAAATTTTTGCATAGAACAGGCATTTTAAACAGATATTTATGAATGGAATGTATTTATACACCATTTGAACACTTGCAATAGGTATCTAGGGGGCCTGATCATTTCAGAGACTGAAGGGAGAGGCTTGGCAGAAATGTAATAAAGATTGCCTTAATGAAATGTAACTTTCCCACAATTCAATTAAATCATAATTAATTGTGGCTAGTTATAAATATTTTGAATTAGCAGTTTATGATGTAAACTCAACAAACAAGTTTTTTTCTAAGAATGTTTTACTGGTTACAGGATAAACAGGCAAGAAGGAGAACCCTGTATATACAGTATATGTGTATCTATTAATAATAATTATCACCAAAGACCAATAACTTGTGGAACGTGGAAAACACCCTCGCACTGCTCTGAAGTCATGTACCCCCGCCTCTCCTTGTTTATTCTGCTGACATATTCTCAGCAGTTGGTGCTTTCTATAGAATATACTTTGCTTTGCCTCATACGGTTTGTTTCTGCCGTATCTGTGCAAGAGAGTTAGAAAGGGCACCCCAGAGAGAGGGGATGTCTAGAGCCAGGCAAGAAGTAAAATATTACACGAGAGGGAATTTTACTCTTGCTAAATTTGAGATGGAATGCCGTTGGACATGCCCTTTGGTGCCACTCTTAGAAGAGAAATAACTTGTAAGTCTTGAATCTGCTGACAAAGTGTGTTGTTGGAGCTTGTTTGTGGCAGGTTCTGGGTGAGTCCCACATTTAGGGCTCCTTCATGTTTAGTCCCATTTGGAATTTGCTGAAGCGAATGGCTCTGTAGCTGGCAGTGAGCTACCCCTGAATTCCATCAGTGGAAAGCAAGTGAGGGGAGGCTTCTTGAGGGTATCCAGATGCACTCTTAGGGTGTTGCATGGGCTGACTGCTGTGTGGCTGTGGTCCAGTGGGCCCGACATGCCGTCGAACGTCCACCAGTGGATTTCATGTGAACACAGCCACCTGGGGGCTGGGGAGGCCGGGGAGAGACCCTCCTCCTGGCCGTTTATCTCACTGCGTCGCCAGTCATAAGCCCTCTCGGTAAGAATCTCCAAAGACTCCACGCCAGTTTCAAGGTCAGGAGATGAGGGGAGAGGGTGTGAGAGAAGGCCGTTCTGATGCTGGGTGGGGAAGGCAGAAAGCCAGGCGCCAGTGCCAAAGGAGAAGGAAGTGAGAGCCATGGGCGGGGAGGCACTCCGGATCAAGAAACACCAGGAGAGTCCTCCTTGAGCCGGGGGCTGGGCTCTGCGTGGCCCCTTACCCCGCCTCTCACCTCATTTGGGGCCCCATCTTGGAGGTAGCAGGAGGGTCCTGGGGTGTCTTCAGTAGCCCATTGAGGTGGGGAGGTGGGTGCGTGTGGACAGGAGAACCGGTTTTCTGTTTTTCTGTTCCAACTGCCTCGAAGGGGGTGGACCCCAGGCCTCCCGGACTGAGCTCTGAGTGTGTTTTATCACAGAAGCCTTTCCACACGCGATCCTTCTGTCCACACGTCCCCTGGTTCACTCGGGGTGTGTTTAATCAAGCTGCATCTAAGCTGGTGGCCCTGCCGGGTGTGATGGTTTGAGGCTCTGCTTTCATGGAGCACACAGTCTGAATGGGAGTGATTGACTTCACAAGTTAAAAAAATCAGTAAAGAATACTTCTGATAATAAGGGTTAAAAAATATAAGAATGGTACTGTGGGGGATGACCTGGTGGGCGTGTGGGGTGAGAGAGTCTTTAAGCAGGCCTGTCTGAGGAAGTGCCCTTGGAGCTGAGATATGAAGGGGTGGTCACGTGGGGGTGTGAGGTCCCCAGGAAGGAGACCCAGCTCGGGTCAAGATCCTGAGTGTCTGTGTGTTTAAGTCGCTAAGTCATGGTCAACTCTTTGCAGCCCCATGGACTGCAGCTGGCCAGGCTCCTCTGTCCCTGGGATTTCCCAGGCAAGAAAACTGGAGTGGGTTGCCGTTTCCTCCTCCAGAGGGTCTTCCTGACTCAGGGATTGAACCTGCCCTCATCTCCTGCATTGGCAGGTGAATTCTTTACCACTGAGCCGCCTGGGAAGCCTGACACCCGTTAGAAGCAGATGGACAGGAAAAGACAGCAGTGATTAGGAGAGAGGGTTGGCCAAGTCCACAGCACCTCCTGGGCCTCAGCAGAGCCTTGGATGGCCCCCAAGGGCATGAGAAGGTAGGGAAGGGTCTGAGGCAAGGGGCTGGGGGGCCTCCTAAATACTCGAGAGATGTCATGAGGTGATGCATGCTTTCATGAATTGATCTCAGGACCTTAACGTGGTTTCTAATTTCTCATAGAAATATGGATTCTGAAGGTAAAAATGCTCATTTTAAGAACATATCTGAGTTTATAAGTTGGAATGAGAAAAGCCTCACAAAGAACTCTGACCAGTACCGCCAGCCCACACACACAGCTCAAGCTTTGTGTTGAAATGGGTTCCCTGAGCAAGTATATTTCAGCGTTCGCAAGTCTGCCCAAGTCCTCCTTCTGCCTGCCATTTGGTTTTGAAATAGGCACAGAGGAAGTTAAAAGATAAAGGTCACATAGCCATTAAGTGAAGGAGTTGCTATTTGAAGGCAGGCCGCTGCCTCCTGAGTCTGTGCAGTCAGACACATGTATAGTTAGTTATATGGTGGTGAGCCACAGCATGGGCTGGATGCTTAGAAAGGCCAATGTGGTCAGCACACTGGGAGAAAGGAGAAGGGTGGCTGGAGGTGGGAGGGGGCGGTATATAGGATCCCCTCATTGGTCCTTGTAGTCACTGGCATGTTGGTAAATGTTCAACAACTGGCTCTCTGTTCTTTAGCATTTGTTGATTTAGCATTTGTGATGTAAATACAACCACTGTGGTCAATTTCAAACCACCTGCATGTGGTCAGTGAGAGTGGGGTTCAAAAGAGATTGGAAAAACTGGTTCTTGCAAACCTGCAAGGGTCAGCCGCAACGTACAAGTGGTGCAAGTGAAGTGAGTGAGTTGCTCAGTCGTTTCCCACTCCTTGTGACCCCATGGACTACACAGTTCATGGAGTTTTCCAGGCCAGAATACTGGAGTGGGTAACCATTCCCTTTTCCAGGGGATTTTCCCAACCCAGGAATGGAACCGGGGTCTCCCGCATTGCAGGCGGATTCTTTACCAGCTAAGCCAATGGGGAAGCCCAAGAATACTGGAGTGGGTAGCCTATCCCTTCTCCAGGGGATTTTCCCAACCCAGGAATGGAACCGGGGTCTCCTGCATTGCAGGCGGATTCTTTACTAATTGAGCTATGAGGGAAGCCCGAGTCAGCCTTCTCTAGTAGTCAGTGGTGCAAGAGTCAGCCTTTAATTCTATTAATAACTGCTCCATCTTCCTTTATATATCCTCAAGGCATACTAGACATCCAGGAAAGCTTTGTCAAAGGAATGAATGGTTTATTTTTCTTCCACCCTTTGATGCAGTTGTGGAAAATATCTCTCAGGCATAGTCAATGTTTACCATTTTCGAAATCCTGCTTTGACCCAGCTGGGCTAATATTTGAAATTGATTAAGAGCTTGGAGAACAATGTGATATGTCCTTGTTGCAAGACAGTGTGTTTAGTGGGAGATACCTTAAATCACCAGTTAATAAACTGTTAACTTCCCAAACCCTCGCGGCTCCCCAGTACGCTTCTGATAGTCAAGCCCTGTTAGAACTCATTTCTGTTTTATCAACACAGGGTAACTCATTCTCTGCAGTCCTTAAAATGTGACAAGGTGGCTTTGGTTTCCACTGCCAGGGGAGGGCTGCAGTTGTCGTGTGGCGGGCCGCCGAGAGGTCTGTCCCAGGCTGCCGAGAGAAGCTGTCCCCGACAGAAGGGCCGTCCCCTCGTCCAGGCCACCCTTACTCCCAGCTTTTTGTCTCTTCGTGGGCAAATCTGATTCCCATGGAAGGCATGGGAGGGCACAGGCTCACCTGGGGAGCAAAACTCACACACGAGGTTTTCCCACTGAAGATGTTATGACTGTTCATTTAGAAAAGACCCGTCATAATCTTACTACCCTAAAAAAAAAGAATTGTTATATTCTGTCTTTTCTAGTACTTCCTTGGACAAATTTTCTTGGCAAAGTTACAATCATTACATATTTTACACACAGTTTTGTATGTTGCTTCTTCCTCTGCTAAGCATTTCTCAATGGCATTAAAGATTTGGGGAACATTTTTTAATGCCTCAAAATACTTTTGCCTTTGAATTTCTCCCATTTATTAGTAGTACTCTGTTATTCAAGATTATTTTGTCATATATAAATGGGAGTGAGGTATACCACTTTAATTTTTCTCCTTAGGGGAATGATTAGATCCAAGGGTAAGAGGTCTGAGTTGCCAATTTCCTAAGGCCTGGTTCCAGAAACTCTCCAAATATCATTCCCACCATGTCCTGATGGTCAAGCAGTCAATCCCAGTTTGAAGGGAGGGGACATGAACCCCATTTTTCCTTGGGAAGAATGTCAGTGAATTTGGGGGCTTTATTTTAAAACTTGTAGACAGGGGAAACTTGTTTACTCACTATTGATTTTTGTAAAATGTTATCAGTTGTCATTTGAAAGGATATCGAGGGTAAAAATTACAGTCTGGCTCCCTCTTCAGCTTTAAAAAAAAATTGCAGGCTAGTGACATTCCTAAGAGAAGAATGCTCCAATGGTCTGGTCTCTTGGTGACTTTTTTATATAGAATAACTTCTTAGTTTGTTGACGCTCACATTTTTACACATAAACACTTAACTATTTTAACTCTTCTGTAGAGTGCAGACATGGTCTGTGCAGTGATGCAAAGCTGTTTCCAGTTCTGGCTGCAGATCCCATTGGCTGCTTCACCAATAACTAGCTGAGTGGCATCTTTGAATTTCATTTTGTTATCAATAAAATGGGGATAGTAATACTTCCTTTGTAAGTTTGTCTTATAGATGAAATATGGTAATCCACATTAAATATTTAGCTTTATAAGTGGCTCATCGTAAGCCCTCAAGAAATAATGATAATAATACTTGCATAGGTTATATACTTCCTTAGGCAATATAGAATAGGTCACTTTTGAGTGAAAACACCTCAACCATGTGTGGTTTCATCCTTGTGAATATTCTGATTGCTGGTCATGATCCATGTAGAGGGTGTTCAATGTGTGTGATCCATCCACCCTAGATGGTGGACTCAACCTTGGGCGTGTACAGAGTTGGCCCATTTCTGTTTGGTTTGGTCCAGATGGTCGATTTGCATAGGGCCACAACGGGGTATGTGTTCAGTTCACATTGTTTTGATTCTTCCTGGGATCGATGTAACCCAGGTGAGGAAGTGTGTCATGCCAGTGACCTGTGTTGAGTCAGAGGACTTACTCTTTCTTGGGGGAACAAGGACGTCTGCCCAGTGCATCCAGTGGAGAGCCGAGTGCCCACGGGAGGGAGTTCAGTGCACGTGTTGTCTGTCCCTTGTCTAAGTGTGTGTGTGAGTCCCTCAGTTGTGTCTGACTCTTTGCTATCCTGGACGCCAGCTCACCAGATTCCTCTGTTCATGGGATTCTCCAGACAAGAATCCTAGAGTGGGTTGCCATGCCCTCCTCCAGGTTATCTTCCTGACCCGGGGATTGAACCCAGGCCTCCTGCGCTGCAGGCAGATTCTTTACTGTCTGAGCCGTCAGACAAGCCCACTTGTCTAAGTGGTTTGCTTTAATCTTATGGGCACCGTGATTCTTCCAAACGATCGTATTTCCATCTCTGATTTAGCCATTTGGGGGTAAATCACAGCTCACTTCTAGATGGTATGTGGGACCCTCCAGATGTACTTCTGTATGCTCTTCTCCCTCTGGGCTTTTCTATTTCCTCTTCCATTGGGCGTTTTAATCTTGTTCCTTTGTAGGCCCACAGGCCCCATGGCTGCAGGGGCTGTGTTCAAGGCACCCAGCTGAGAGAATCCCCCAGTGGTGGGGGGGCACTGACGTCCATCCTGGGCTCCACCCCCAAGCCCTGTGCCCTGGAGTGATGCTTCATCTCCTGGAAAAAGGTGCACCGTTTTGTACAAATACAGCCTGTGGACTAACAGGCTCTGCTCCCTGAGCTGTTTATTTATCCCTCATTCGCTGTGTTCTTTTATAAGCGACCTCAAATCCTTCTGGACCAGAGTAAGATAAAGTAATTACCAAGGGAACAGCCTCTGCCATACACGAAGGTGCTGTGAAGGGTTGAGGGCAGGCGGAAAAGGGGACGACAGAGGACGAGATGGTTGGATGGCATCACCGACTCAGTGGACATGAGTTTGAACAAACTCCGGGAGATAAGTGAAAGACAGGGAAGCCTGGCATGGTGCAGTTCATGGAGTCACAAAGAGTCGGACACAACTTAGCGACAGAACAACAACAGCAACATGTATAAAGATACAGAAAAGGAAATGTGCCTCTCACCTAGTTTTAAACTTTAGACAAGGGGACACAAAGGATTCAGTACTGGAGAAGGTCAGTTTTAGGTTGAAGTTAAGGGGAAAGAAATTCAATGCCTCAATTTTGTGTTTGAGAAAATAGGGCATCCACTTGCAGTCTTTTAAAGGAAGGTTGCTTTGAAAATCAGAAGTTTTCTTCAGCAATCACATTGCTCTTTCAAATAAAATCAAGGAGTTTCAGTTGGTTTCTGGGGCCGGTTGGCCACATCACAGCCTAGTAAAAGTGTATAATAAGAGCCAGCCCAAAGTCAGAGGAAAGACCTTCAGGCAGAAGTGAGTTAAAACTCTGTTGATGTTTCTCCAGCTGTTCTTGTGAAACCACCAGTGAACTCTGAATAGGAAAATAAAAGCGACCTCCTGGGGGAGTCCTGGCTTCCGGTTCTTCAGCCAGAGTGACCTCATCTCATCCCATGTTTAGTGAGTGAGGTGACCAGTTAGGACGATTCTACCTGAGCTCTTCCTCCCTGTGTTTTTTTCTGATTTCTCTCTCATCCTCTCCTGCATTCATTCTGTCTCTAATCTCTTTTCCCCCGGTGTCTTCAACCCAGGAACTACCTTCTCACTCGTGGTACTCACCACCTCTTCATCTCAAACTGCCAGAAGCCTGGATGTAGCAACGCATGGCAGTACATCTAGATCACACACTGTCCGTTGCAGACGTTGGGAAACAGTGGGGTAGAGAGTGTCCTGGCTGTTCCCGGAAGGCACACAGACGCTCAGTGCTCATGGGGACACACGTGGGACCCGTAGAAGGAGGCTTCCATGAATCTTCCGGGCAGGACACGCTCCCCCACTCCGACCCCCCACACCACAGCCTCCTTTCTGCAGGGTCGCCCTGCCTTGGGCGTGACTGTCACCTGCTGGCACAGCGCCATGGAGGGCTATTAAAGATGCTGCTCTCTGGATTCAGCAGCATCTGGAGAGGGGTCACCAGACCGCATGGCCTTCCTTGGAAGAGGAGATGCAGGACGAGGTGAAGGAGGGGCTGAGGCCCCCACCTGCCTGCTCTTCTCAATAACTCTGATTTATGACAGGTTGCTGTGTTTCCAGGGTGGAGACTGGCTCCCCAGATCTGGGAAGACACCCACTTGTGGTGGTGCATCAGAGGCGTCAGCTCGTAATTACCAGCGAGATGCAGCCTCTTTGCTCGCTGTAAACTCAACGAGCAGCCATGCACCAGTGTTATCCCGTGACTCAGGAAGGAACATCTCCTGGTCGGTGTTTTAGTTGAACTCTAAGCAAGTGTTTTATTTTTTAAAAGAAAACAAGCCCATCTGTCAGGAGAGCGTTTTCACATTATGCTTGTAGAAATCATGCCTATAGACTCTGTCTTCAGAGAAGAGGTTGTGATTGTTGTTAGTCACTCAGTCGTATCCAGCCCTTTGTGATCCCATGGACTGTAACCTGCCAGGCTCCTCGGTCCATGGGATTTCCCAGGCAAGAATACTGGAGTGGGTTACTATTTCCTTCTCCTGGGGATCTTCCCGACCCAGGTATCGAACCCGTGTTTCCAGCATTGGCAGGCAGATTCTTTACCGCCAAGCCACCAGGGAAGCCCAGAAAACATGAGGGGATTACAGATGTGTTTCTATATTTGGGGGAATTATTAGCATCTACTACTGGGAGTATTCTATGCAGGACTCATTAATGATGTGGCATGAACACATCATTGTCGTTGGTCATTCAGTTGCGTCCGACTCTTTGCAACCTCTTTAACTATAAACCTCCAGGCTCCTCTGTCCATTGGATTCTCCAGGCAACAGTATTGGAGTGGGTTGCCATTCCCTTCTCCAGGGGATCTTCCCGACCCAGAAGTTGAACCCAGGTCTCCTGCGTTGTAGCTCCTCCTGCCGTATGAGCTACCGGGGAAGCCCATTATGTGGCATATGTATGTTTAAACGTGGTTCTCTTCTCTAAGAAATTAACTCAGTGTTTCTGGAGTAACTTGTTACATAAGCAGTAGATAACTTTCCTTCTAAAGTGATTAAAGTAGATACGAATTCTAAGTAATCGTAGTTTCCCCACTTTGTAATACTTTGAAAACTTCCTTTTATAAGTGTGTTTGGTTGTATGAAGGAAGACTTGAGACATAGATTTCTTTGTAAAAGGAATATACACATCAATAGATTATAAACCTAGACTTAATCAACTTACTTGCTGAAACAAGAAGAGATTTGCTCAGTAAACTAAGATACGACAGACACTGGCAGCAACAATAAAGGAAGAAACGGATAATCCCTTTTTTGGGCACTGCAGAGGGGAAAATAGGAGGCAGTTTGTTCCATGAGTGTTGAGGGTTTGATGGCAAATGACTTCATTCTCTGATGCCAACTCCTATGAACTGGAAATGGTACCTGTAGCTCTGATGGGATTGTGAGGCCTCCTTGGGAAGATTCTGGAAAGAGTATGATGACAAGTTAGCATGGTACTTGGGGTGGGTAGAGTGGTTATGTTTATGAAGCCCACTGCACCAGGGTGAGGAGTCGGGGCTGGAGTTGGAGGGAGTGGGGTCTAATCTTTATTTAGATAAACTTTGAAAGACCCTAAAAGTTTTCAGTGGCATTTATGTCTCCTTGACTTTTCCTGTCCGTTAGATGCCAGTGTTCTGAAGCTTAGCAGCTTCACCCAGGGAAAAGTCTGAAGGTTAGATGCCTTTTGCTAAAACCTGGATAAACTTCTGGGGCAAGGACTATTTTAAGATCAGAGGAAATTTTTCTCACCGTAATACCTGACAGGTCAAATCTGGCATTCAGCAGCTTCAGCCAGTAATATGACAAACTGTGTGCTTATATTCCATGCGCAAAAGGACTGTTTTGGTAACCACAGGCTTGCGAGGCGGGTGGCTTGGAGCTGAAAAAACCTGGGTTTGCATGCTGGGTGCTGCTTCTTGGTTGTGACCCCCTTCTCATCTGGAAAATGGGGGCATGTAGCCCCCTTGTCAGATAGTTGTGAGGATTAGAGAGAATGTTATCAAGCTCCTAATGTAGTTCCTGGGCTTCCCTGGTGGCTCAGAGGTAAAGAATCTGCCTCCCAAGGCCGAAGAGGCCAGAGATGGGGGTTCGATCCCTGGGTTGGGAAGATCCCTGGAGGAGGAAATGGTAACCCACTTCAGCATTCTTGCCTGGAGAATTCCACTGAAGAAGAGCCTGGCGGGCTACAGTCCATGGGGTCGCAAAGAATCAGACACGGTTTAGTGACAACAACATGTAGTTCCTCGCATTTGGTACATGCACAATAAATGGAAGGTGTCCTTGCAGTAGAAGCCCTTTGAATGGTTCCTGGTTGGCTCGCTGGGCTAATCAGTGATCCCTGTCACCGCAGTACCCAGAAGTTCAGTAAAGCCCTGAGGCCAAATCCACCCACAGCCCGTTTTTATAAATCAAATTTTACTGGAACACACCATGCTCTTCCGTTCGCATGTTGTCTGTGGTTGCCCTCATGCTGTGAAGCAGAGTTGTATATACAGACTGGCCAGCAGGGCCCAAATATTTGTTCTTTGGCCCTTTCCAGAACACGTTTGTCTCCTGTACTCTAAGGTATAATAGCTTCCACTGTTTGTCTGCATTCCGAGTCGTCTGTTCATTCTCAAATGTCTTAATGACTATTGTTGTCACTACTGTAATTGCATAATTTTAATTATGTGAGTGAGTGAAGTCGCTCAGTCGTGTCTGACCCTTTGCGACCCCATGGACTGTAGCTTACCAGGCTCCTCCATCCATGGGATTTTCCAGGCAATAAACTGAAGTAAGAGATCAAAAGGAGTATTGTTGTGGGAGAGTCTACTGGCAGTCCGAAAATCCTTGACTTCCTTTCCTTTGGTAATAAGAATCTCAAGTTCCACCTGGAAGATGGCCACCAGCAATTGAATTACATTTCCTAGGCTCCCTTGCAGCCAGACATGGCCATGTGACTACATTCCAGCCAGTGGGAGGTGCTCAGAAGCTTCAGATACAACTTACAGGTCGGTGATTTCAAAGGGAGAGAGAGTGCCTTCTGCTTGCATCCCATAGACCATGGGTTGGCTATGTGATGTTGAGAACATGGAGCAACAAGATGGAAAGAACCTGGGTCTTCAGCATTGCAGAGATCGCATGTCAGCCCTGGACCACCGGGCTCTGCTATCCCTGTTTAAACCCCTGTTACTCTCGTTTAAACCCCTGTCGCTTTGACATTTGACACAACAGGCAAACTTATATCTTAATACATACGGCTGTTCATGAAAATTAAGTTAAATGTATTAGAATCAGTAAGGACCAGTTACAGAGTAATAATACTTTTTTGAAAAAAGTGGACAAACAACTAAAAAGGTTGGTGGGAAATAAGCATAAAAATTGAGGATGATCCGATATGTGGGTTGTTTGACTTATTAAATTCTTGTTGCTCTGTAAATAAATGAAACAAGAAATTATGGGTAATTCACTGGGATGTGATTTATGCCAGAACGCCAGTCTTGTTCCAAGCCCTAACTCAACTGGCACATTTATAATTCCCACAGCACATATGCAAACATTAATGTTTACTGGATTGAGTTGACGGACCCACGAGTGTACTGCTTCCTTTTTCAGTCTCTGTCAGCATTCACGTTCTATCCTGAGCCTAAGGATACCAACTTCTCATTAGCATGGCTGAGAATTAATCATCTACACGAGCCCAGATAGGGCTTCCCTGGTGGCTCAGTGGAATGAATCTGCCTGCCTTCTGGGTCCAGGAAGATCCCCTGGAGAAGGAAATGGCAACCCACTCCAGTGTTATTGCCTGGAAAATCCCATGGACGGAGGAGCCTGAGTCCATGAGGTTGCAAAGTCAGACATGACTTAGGGACTAAACAATAACAACTGGGAAGTTATCTAATACTGAAAAAGCAGCTTAAAAGTGACCATGGTTTGCAACAGATAAAGATGGGCTGTGTTTGCTCTTGTAATCCCCATGATGAAAATCTGAGAGAGGAAGTTTAATCACTCCCAGGTAATTAGGCCCTGACAGTAAGGAGCACCCGTTGTTTCTGGCAAATTTGCCTTTGCCTTCTGATCCTCATCTCTGCAATCTTCTGCTCAATGTTCCCAGTGAAATCAGAGGTCCTGCTTTGACCAGACACAGAATTTCTACTCACATGTTTTAGTGACATTGGAAAAGAAAGATAACAAGCCAGTGAAGGTTGGAGCCTTGGGGACACCTCGAGGGTCCAGCTGACTGAGCCTGCAGAGGGTGGGCTGGCTGGATGGGGCGTCTGCTCTGGCCTTGCAGTCCCCAGGGCCTGGCCGGGAAATAAGTAAGGGAAAGATGAACCTTCCTTGTCGTTCTGTCGCTCAGTTGTGTCTGACTCTGCGACCCCGTGGACTGCAACACGCCAGCCTTCCCTGCCTTTCACTGTCTCCCGAAGTTTGCTCCAACTCTTGAAATTCCTTATATGGTTTTAGGTTTCTCCATCCTAGGACCACAGATATTGACAGTTTACATCTTTAATATCCTCACGGCCTCAGAGAATGGAAGCAGATGGGGCCCTCACAGCTTATCACAAGGTCTGTTTGCTGGGAACCTCTCTTGGCCTGGGATCTGACACTGACGTCAGTACTTGACAGATCGCTGATAGCTAATGGTGGAGGTTCTTTTTCCTATCGGTATCACCAGGGGTGTGTTAAGGGATGTTGTCAGCTTTAAACAGTCCTCTCTAAAGTTAATGTCAGTCTCTAAATTGACTCTTTATAGTAGAAAATAAACGTTTATTTCATGAAATCAGTAGAGGACATATCTAGAGTTTTCCTGAGTTCAGGTGAATGTGAATGGGCTATAAAATCCTTGAGCAGAAGGTGTCGTTGATGATCGTATCCAGCCATACTCAACCTGGGGCCCATGAACCCTCTGAATCCCTGAGATATTTCAAAGAGGGCTAAGTATTATCCAGAATCAGTGAATATCCATTCTGGTCCAGCTCCTTAGTTTATAGAAACCTGAGTTCCTCCTGTAGAGTAGTCAGAATGGCTCCCCAGTGGCTTCTGGGGTTACTGTGCCACTGATTTGTATATTATTATATTCCTGCATTCTCTAGCATAACCCATGAGAAGAACATTAATTTCATTTCCTCTTATGATTCCAAAGAGTCCCTTCATAACAGAGTTGATTCATTCCTGGCCTCTCGGGCTATATATTCAAAATAAACTTAATTTTTCAGTGAACCTAATCATATTCTTAGCGTCTGGGGTGTGTGGTGGCTACACTATGTTCAGGGATTGTTTAGGCCATGTCGGTACTGGATAGTTTTGTTAAAAGTACATAAATTAGAAGGTGTAGGCTTTTGTTTATGACAAGAGAAGCAAAGGCATATATCTGTCTGTAGAAGCAATTACCTTTTCTAGAATCCAGCATTTTAATGAGCCATCTTTTCCATTTCTTGAAAATGCATGGTAGCATGAGCTAGGGAAAAACAAGAATGTGCATGATGAACTCAGTCCTGCTCAAAATACAATTCTAAGCATAGAATGTCTTTCAAGACAATGATTAAAAGATCTCCCTCTGTCTTTCAGTGCATATTTGTATAAAATAGTCATCATGTTGTTTAATTATAGATGATTTTCTTTGACCATCTGCCTCCATTGGTTTTATTTTGGCTGTGGTCAGTTCCCTAAAGACCCGTTATCTTTAAGGCTCTCACCAAGGATGATGAACTCACAAGGAGCTCAGGATGAAATATTTAGCATCACTTTACTGATCCACTTAGGGCTTCTCTGATAGCTCAGTTGGTAAAGAATCTGCCTGCAATGCAGGAGAACCCCAGTTTGATTCCTGGGTCGGGAAGATCCCTTGGAGAAGGGAAAGGCTACCCACTCCAGTGTTCTGGCCTGAGAGTTCCATGGACTGTATAGTCCATAGGGTCGCAAAGAGTTGGACATGAGTGAGCGACTTTCACTTTCACTTACTGATCTACTTAACCGATAGAGACCACTCTGGGAATGTCCAGGCCCAGTTACATGCCATGTCGCAGTAGTCTTGTCCTTGTGGTTCTGGATGGTTCCACATGGGAAAAAGTGTTGAGGCAATCCGAGTGTGGGTTGGAAAAGAGTTTGCTGACACAGAGCATTTCAGAAGGCAGTGAGTTTATTAAAAGCAAAAAGCAGAGATAATGAGGGTACTGCAAATGCAGCATGCCAACCTCCTGACAGACCAGGGAGAGTTGACACTTTCGGAGGGTTAGTAGCCAATTTTTATAGCTTCAAGACAAGGAAAATTCTTGCTGGAAGGTTGGCATTAGGTGATTGGTTAGGGCATGATAGGGTGACTTCCGGGGTGGGCATTTTTGCCTAATGTGAGGCAGGAAGCCTGCTGGTGAACAAAGGGGGCTTTTGGCAACAGTCCCGAAGGGGCTCAGTCTGCTTTGGAGATGACCTTGGTTCTGGGCTCCGCTTCTGTGGCCTTGGTACAAGGCCTCGCACCTGTGGCCTTGGGGCAGGACTCAACAAAAAGTCAACGATTAAAGTTAATCAAAGAGCTATTTCACCTTACTCAGGCTCTTATCAAGTCTATTTCATGTTATAGTGTTGGGGAGGAAAAAATTTTCCTCAACCCTTCTAGGTACTTCTGGCCAGTCTAAGAATTAAATTGGCATGAGATAGATGAACAAAACAAAGTCAAACAGAAGTTTATTAGCATGTGTATACATGAGAGACACTCGGGAGAACTGAGTAACTGTCTGCAATGGCTGAAACCTTCACCTTGACTACCATCTTCAGCCAAAGACACAGAGAGTGTTGGGGGTAGTGGCTTCGAACTTTTAAGACTAGAAGGCAGTTGACATGGAACTAGAAAAGCAGACATTTGGGGACTTCCCTGATGGTCCAGTGCTTAAGACACCACACTCCCAGTGCAGGGGGCAAAAGTTCCATCCCTGATCAGGGAGCTAGATCCCACGTGCCACAGCTAAGACCTGGCACAACCAAACAAGTTTTTTAAAAAGCAAATGTTTGGTAAATGAAGGTTGGCTGGGCCTGCAGAGCAATGGGGCCCAGCGTGGGCTCTGATCTCTGGGCCTGCCGAGTTTCTCCCGCCATGCTCAGATCCTGTTCTTTGCCGACGTCTCTGATTCTCACTTGGTTCTTGAGACAGGCCCTCTATCTACGTTATTTTAGGCATTTTAGGGGGGAAGGTCAAAGTTTCTTCCTGAGTGTTTTTGGGCCTTGATTGTTTTCAGCTCAAAATCATCCACAATTTGGGGTGGCAAATTTTTGCTCCCCTGCAATAGAGTATGAGCAGGACATGGGATCATAGTACATTCTGTATGTAAAAACATGAGGGCCTGTAGCATTTTACTGACGAGACAATTCAGTGAATAGTGACCTAGAGAGAGAGGAGTAATGGGTGTGGATATATTGGGCTGGCCAAAAAGTTTTTCCCATAACTTCTTATGGAAAAAGCTGGAATAAACTTTTTGGCCAATAACATGGGGCCCGAGCAAGCTGGGGAGGTGTGAACACACACTTTCCTAGGAGATCTGATTCAGTGTCGGTAGCTTCCTAGAAATGGCTACAATATTGGGCAAGCAGGTGTTCTCCAATACACTGGCTTGGCAGTTTACCCACACGGAAATCGCTCATGGCAGTCTTTCGATTCTCCTGAACAGCACGGAAGGAGTTTGCATTCTGGAGGCAGCCGTGAGTATCTGCAAAGATGAAAGAGGACGGGGGAGATGGCAGGCACCTCTCTCACTGGCGTGAAGTTCAGCCTAGATCATTCCAGTCTCCTTTATTTGCATTGAACTACATTACACAAGGGAATATGAATTTTTAAGGATAAGGTTTTCTAAGCAAATTGTTACTGTGAATGAGATGAAATGTTGGGGGAACTCTTTAAATAAGTATTTGTAGGAACCCCTCCACTTTTCGGGTATAAAATGAACAATAACAGTTATCAAGGTGGTGAAAAATGTACTGAAGGTAACTCCTTTTTAGTTCATTACCAGCCAAATTCTTTTTTTTTTTAACTTTTTATTTTGTATCGGAGTCTAGCCGATCAGCCAGTTAACAATATTGTGATAGCTTCAAGTGAACAGTCAAAGGACTCAGCCATACACATACACGTATCCATTCTTCTCCATGTGGTGTTGGAGAAGACTCTTGAGAGGGGAGCCTGGCGTGCTGCAGTCCGCAGGGTCGCAAAGAGTCGGACACGACTGAGCGGCTGACTGATTCTTCTCCAAACTCCCCTCCCATCCAGGCTGGCCTATAACGCTGAGCAGAATTCCCTGTGCCACACAGTAGACCCTTGTCGGTTATCCATTTTAAATATAGCAGCGTGTACGTGTCCGTCCCAAACTCCCTAACGATCCCTTCCACCCCATCCTTCCCCCGCCCTGGCCCCTCACAACCACCTCAGTCTGTGAGTCTCTTTCTGTTTTGTAAGTAAGTTCTTTTTTATTGTTTCTTTTCAGACTCCACATATAAGCGATGTTATATGCTATTTCTCCTTCTCTGTATCAGCCAGATTCTCACTGCTGCTCTGTGTATGAGAAAGTAGGGGAAATGCATTCCGGTAACAGCTCTCTAAAAGCAGACAGGCTGTATTAATTGCTTTTTCGAATTTTTGTTTTCCTAAAGAAACTATCACCAGAAGAAATAACTTCTTCTGAAGTTTGTCTTCACTCCACAGCATCAACCACTGCACCCCCTTCCCCAACAGAACGTGGCTCCTTGGTAACTGTGCCAGGTCCACACAGACTCCTTTCTGGTTCGTGCCAGACACACCCCCCCTTCCGCCACCTGCTGTGGATATGGCCTTGTACTCATTCACTATTAAAACATGCAATATCTACACAGTACCTCAGTGTTAAAAATCTGCTTTTGAGGGAGGCTGATGACCAGTTTAGCAAGCAGTAAGACATCATAATGCTACTCTCATTTTTTCTGTGACTGGTAACAGTGATCTTGGTGGGGGCACTTGTGAAGTGAAGTCGCTCAGTCGTGTCCGACTCTTTGCGACCCCATGGACTGCAGCCCACCAGGCTCCTTCGTCCATGGGATTTTCCAGGCAAGAGTCCTGGAGTGGGTTGCCATTTCCTTCTCCACACAGTCTTGTAGGAATCATCAACATTGTTTACTGGCTTTTAAAAGAAAATAAATGAGAAATTCACTCTTTAAAGATCTAAGGTGAGACTGGGGCCCGTGATTTAACAGTGTAGCATTTGTGTGTGTGTGTGTGTGTGTGCTGAGTCTTCTTTATTTTGTTTAAATTTATTTATTTTTAAATGAAACAAAGATGAGTATTTTTAATGATGAAAGGTGCAATTCACAGAGAAGATAGACATCATAAACCATTAGACGCCTAACAACAAAGAAACAAAGATACATAAAGCAAAAATCAGAGGAAATATAAGGGAAAAGAAATATATATATATATAATCATAGTGAGACATATTCTTCATTACAGCGCTTGGGCTTCTTCTGTGGTGGTGCTTGAGCTCAGCTGCCCTGCGGCAGGTGGGATCTTAGTTCCCCGACCAGGGACCGAACCCGTGTCCCCTGCATTGGAAGGTGAATTCTTAACCACTGGCCCACCAGGAAAGTCCCAGCAGTGTAGCATTTTTAATAAATACCTCAATGACGGATAGTCACTGACTTCCCGTTTGCCATATTCCAAGGTACCCCCTTAACACAAAGGCTGCCAACAAATTCTCGAAACAAAATTGATGTTAATTGACCTTTATAAAAAAAAATCACTTCTTGGAGGACTTTGATCATCATTCAGCTTGTTTAGGTTTTATATACCCGTTCCAGCCCAGTGCTATGGCTAAGGTTTCTCAAAAAACAAAATGAGGAACTATACAGTTAATGAAACATTTTGCACCATAAGAAATACATTCTTCAGTATTGTCACAGAGACTTAGGTTTCATGCAACTAGGTCAAAGGGTTTTGTTTGTTTGTTTTAAGAAAAAGCAGGGAGGGGACATTTTGTTTTGACTCCAACTATAGTAAATCCTGGATGGTACTTCATTGGAAATGTTGATCCCAAACAGAATGCAGAGAAAGGCTTATATCTGAATTAGCAAATGTGCTTCTCAAGAACAATTTCTATTTTCTTTGGAGAATGTTTCCTGGTTCTCAGGTATTGTCCTTGAGGGATAAAGTAGAAACCTTTTCTTTCCTCAGGGGTAGTTATTAAAGCAGATTTCAGTGTTCACAAATGAAAGGGTGTTGACTCTCCTGAAGGTCTCAAGTAGGAGCCTGTTAGGAGCTTCTAATGGAATTTAAATTGTTCATGCCCTTGGCTTAGGAAAGTCTACTTGTTGAAAAATTAGCGAAATTGAAAACACTGGAAAATAACTACTACGGGCATCTGTTCATAGAAGCTAGAAGCATAGGAAGTAGTGTGATGGGCATCTAAAAAGAAATTATAGAAACGAACTTAGAAAGCAGTAACAGATCCACTGACTTTGAGAAGGAACTTATGGTTGCAGGGGGTGGGGGAGTAGGGATAAAGGGGAGAGGGATAGTTCGGGAGTTTGGGATGGACACGTACACACAAATGTATTTAAGATGGATAACCAACTTACTGTATAGCACAAGGAACTCTGTTCAACGTTATGTGGCAGCCTGGATTGAGGTGGGGAGTTTGGGGGAGAATGGATACATGTGTGTATATGTGGCTGAACCCCTTTATTATTCACCTGAAACTATCACAGCATTGTAAATCATCTATACCCCAATACAAAAGAAGTTTTTTTTTTTTTTTAAAGTAATATGATGGACAACCAAATGCCAGGCTTCCAGATGGTTTTGGTGAATTGATCATTGATGATCTCTGCTCCGTGGGGAAGTGGCAGGGCAGAGGCTGAGGTGGAAGAAATGGGCAGTTTCATAAAGTGACTGATCTCTAATTCCTTTGAGACGTGGTATAAAAAGAGAGAAAGAGCTCCGAATAAAACACCAAGTTGCCCGGAGGGAGGTGAGGCCCAGCTTCTCAGGGCAGGAAGAGCCCACACTGAGGTGGGCCTCCTGGTCCCTGGCCCGGGGAGAAGGATGTCCACGTGGCTCGTTGATCTGAGAAAGTGAGGGCTTCACGTGGAGTGCTATGTAATTTTCTTAATCTCGTGTTTGCTTATTTAATCCTCCAGTTGACATTTCTCATTTGCTTTGTCATGGTTCTAATTCTGTGAGTGTTTGTGCAGGGAAACAAATCCCTGTTTTTTATTTTGTTTCTCTGCCTACACACCCTCACGCGCAAACACGCCCGCACGCAGGGGAACACGCTGTGGATCTGGAGGATTAAAAACAGTCATAACACATCGCAGTAAGAAATGTCCAAATCTGTAACTGGAGACTGATTGACCTTTCTAAGAAAAATTCGGCAGGAGTTAACATCAACAGATGTTCACTACCAACAGAGAACATGAGACCGTTAGTCACCAACTGAGAATGGCAGGGCGATGGAGGGCGCGGGGCCAAAGTATATTTTTAGGTGCGATGGGTGAAGCGGCTGTTTGTCCCGGTTGCTAGGTGACAGCTTAGGTTATAACACATTGCCTCCTTCAAAAGTTGTCAATATATGGGATGTTGACTTTGTTGACTTTCTATAAAATGTGGTTCAGCTTTAATTTCCAATCCGTATGGATTAATGATAAAGCCAGAAAGGGTAAAATAATGTATTTCCTCTGGAGGTAGTTCAGACAGTTCTTCTAAAGATCTTTGGAAATGGTTATTGCAGTATTGCTTAGGGATATGGAAAATCTAAAGAGTGAGTAGAAAGGTATGCCTGTGTGTGTGTGTGTACTTGCACATGTGTTTGAGAGAAAACAACAATAGATGAAACTATTCTTTAACGAGTTGACATTGCCCAACAGCAATAAACATATCCTTCTGTCCCCATAACAAGATGAATATTCATGGAGTTTCACATTCTGAATGACTTCACAGGCCCCAGTCCTGTCTCCATGGGTCTCACTGGTGCTTATGAGTCACGTGAAAGTAACAGAATGTGGGCCTGGATCCAGGGATCTCCATGGCATTAAGACCCAGGTTTTGCCAGAAGGAATTCCACCCCAAATACCAATTCCCAGTTCAGGAAACGTTTGGAATAAATGTGCCCTATTTCCTTATTACCTAATTTCAGTGGCACTTTAATGCTCCATTTCTGAGAAGAGAAAATTAAAACATTCCATGTAAGTGAAAGTTGGTTTGCAAATTATTTAGACTTTTTGTGTATGGTGTATTCTTACACATATAAAGGAATACACACTAAATATTGTGATAGATAAATGAATAAAAATCATACATGGTGTCATTAGACTTGGCACAGGATATGGAATCACTTGAGGGTCCTGGAATATAATTAGCTGAAGCAGTGGAGAGAGGAAATAGGAATCTAAACTCCTGGGTCCCAAGCTTCACCTGGGAACCTCGATGAAGCTGAAGCTTCTTCAGCATCTCTATTTCTGTAGGTCAGCATTCTGGGGTCCGTAATCCATCCGTGTTACTGCTCTAGTGTTCTTTCCCATTCATCTTTGAAAGAGTGCCAAGTTCCATTCCAGGAAGTTCTTGTGTCTCACTTCTCATGATCAGCATTTTCAGTTCCATTTAGGAAGGTTTCCTATTCTGTGTGTATTTGTTCTCTGACCTCAGCAGTTAATGTATCTAAGCCTTAGTTTCCTCATCTGTAGGGCAGAATAATAAATGGCACCTCATGCATAGGCTGGATGTAAGGATTGAATGTGATGGTATGTTTTCAGCATCATAGCGTGGTGCTTGGCCCCTTGGAAGAATTAGTTGTTATTCTGATTTCACATTGTCTGGAACCCCCTTTACTTGAAGTTTTCATCATCTTTTTTGGTGTGAGTTTTTTGTTCTGTTTCCATCCTTCCATTCTATTAAAACTTTATTTAAATGTCATCTAAATAGACGTCATCTAAATTTATCTAACGTCATCTAAATAGACCTCATCTAAATTTATTAAAACGTCATCTAAATAGAACTTCTAAAAAGCACTAATTTGAAAATATACATGCACCCCAGAGTTCATAGCAGCATTATTTACAATTGCCAAGATATGAAAGCGACCTAAGTGTCCATCAACATATGAATGGATTAAAAAGACGTGGTGTATATGTATGATGGAATATTACTCAACCATGAAAAGAATGAGACTTTACCATTTGCAAAAATGTGAGTAGACTTAGAGGGTATTATACTAAGTGAAATAAGTCAGACAGAGAAAGAGAGATACTGTATCTTCTCACTTATATGTGGAATCTAAAAAATATAATAAAGTGGTGACTATGACAAAAAACGGAACAAACTAGTGGTTAGCACTGGGGAGGCGGGGACAGGGCCAGATTGGAGCAGAGGGGTGTAAGAGGTGCAGACTAGTGGATATAACATAGGCTACAAGGACATATTGCATGACAGAGGGGATATAGCCAATATTTCATAACTATAAACAGAGTATGACCTTTAGAAATTATGAACCAGTATATTATATACCTGTAACATATAATATTGTATAATCAGTATTACAAGTTGATTGTATACCAACTGTACTTAAGTACAAATAAAAACTTACAAATGAAACCATTCAAGTACTTAAAACTAAAAAAAGAAAAAACCCAGAAAGTAAAAGTGAACGTCTCTCAGTTGTGTCCTACTACTTGCGGCCGCAAGGACTGTAGCCCGCCAGGCTCCCCTATCCATGGAATTCTCCAGGCAAGAATACTGGAGTGGGTTGCCATGCCCTTCTCCAGGATATCTTCCCAACCTAGGGATTGAACCCGGTCTCCTGCATTGCAGGCAGATTCTTTACCATTTGAGCCTGAAGGGAAGCAAAAAAGAAACTAAACTGTCATACTAAACTCTGTGGAATCTTATTCCATAACTCTTTTTAATAGTTGTTTCCACCTTATAATTTAAAATATATTCTACAGTTCTCCATTGCACCCCTCCTCCCTGAAAAATGTAGCACTTTGTTTTACATTACAAATGCCAGAAATCAGACTGAAGCCAGCTAAAGCCAAAAAAGGGGGAATGGGCTCTACAAAGAGGGCATCTATGTCTGGGTTTCTTTTGGACTCGACAGAAACCAGATGACCTCACACTGAGCATCAGGATTCATTCATAGCCTCTACCCCCTCTCACCCCTACTCCTCACACTCCTTATCCTGCTGGATGTCTCTCTCCATCTGCTCCACAATTCCTGTCTCTTATTGGTGATTATCTCCTCAAATCTAAAGCTCAAGAAATACATGCAAGAGTTATTCCAATATGCATTAGATGTAGATGCATACTGTCTGCACTTATATAATTCCATTTATACGAGGGACCTTGTTGTTGTTCAGTCAATAAATCATATCCAACTCTTTGCAATCCCATGAACTGCAGCACACCAGGCTTCCCTGTCTTTCACCATCTCCCGGAGCTTGCTCAAACTCATGTCATGGAATTGATGATGCCATCCAACCATCTCATCCTTGGTCGCCCCCTTCTCCTCCTGCCCTCAATCTTTTCCAGCATCATGGCCTTTTCCAGTGAGTCAGCTCTTTGTATCAGGCAGCCAGATAGTCAAATTCATAGTCAGAAAGTACATTGGTGGTTGCCAGGGGCCAGCTGAGGAGTGGGGAGGGAGACGGGGAGTTGGTGTTTAACAAGGACAGAGTTTCAGTTTAGGAAGGAGAGAAGTTCAGCCGATGGATGAAGGTGAGAGTTGCCCATCAGTGTCTATGCACTTCGTGCCACGCCACTGTACAGTTAAATATGGTTAAAATAGTATGTTATGTTGCTTTGACCACAATTTGAAAAAACATTAAAAAGGAAATATGTGCAAGGATTTAAACTTTGGTATATTAAAACCTCTTCTTTTGCTTTGAAAAATTACTTTCAGTTTTAAAAAGATCTTCTGAGTTTTAGGTTCACTGTGCTCAGTCGCTCAGTCTTGTCCAGCTCTTTGTGACCCTGTGGACTGTAGCCCGCCAGGCTTCTCTGTCCGTGGGGTTTTTCAGGCAAGAATACTGGAGTGGGTTGCCATTTCCTTCTCCAAGGTTCACTAGTATATACTAAAAAGATTTTACTATCCTATAAAATATACAATAATGAAATGATAGCAACATATTCAACAGGCTCTCCTAGTGTATCTAATCCCCAGCTTAGTTTTTGAGTGCCCCCCCCCCCCCCCCGCCAAATAGCCCTCAATTCAATGAAATGTCATTTTATAAAAGTGAGTTTCATATTTAATGCGAGCAAGAGAAAACTCATTTTGGGGTCACACCTAACCCTTTTGCTCACTGGTTGAGATGTAGTGAGATCATCTAGAGATCCCTGAGGTGGGACTGGTGACAGACAGACAGCAGCACTCAATGTAGATTGATTGAAATGAACCGAAAGGGAAATGATACTGAAATGCACTGTTTGTACTCTGCCAGGATTCATTTATTTCAGCATTATGTTTGGTTGTGCTCAAAGACACTTGGGAGTGAAAGAGATGAAACAGGCTGGCTAGCACGTGTTCTCTCCTCCGGAATTACCGTCTATTTTTAAAGAGCACCCGGGCTCACATTTCTTAGTCTCACAGAACCCCCTAACGGGGAGAACTGTGTGCTGCACCCGGAAAGCCAAGTGCACTCCTGGTTCATGTGCGGAGCCCTTAAACTGTGCAAAGGCTAGTGTGCCTTTTAATATAAAATTTAGACAGTGTTTTAGTTAAGCGAATTTTAAAGAGAAAAGATACACAGTCATGTAAAAGAAAAGCACTTTGCTGTATACGTGAAACCAACACAATATTGTAAATTAACTATAGTGAAAAAAGATGAAGATAATTCTTTACCACTGAACTATAGTGCCACCATTATCATTTGTTAGTTTGATATTTTGTCGAATAAATACTGTGCAAGGAAGTCACTGCGCATATATTAAAAGAGTACATCATATATGATAGCATCAAAACCCATCAGATTTCTAGGAACAAATGTCATGAAGGGTGCATAACCCTCTACACTGAAAGCAGCAAACAAAAGATAAAAGAAAACCAAAATTATAGCTATATGTTCATGTACATCTGTGTGTGCATGTGTATTTAATAGCTTTGCAATAGATCTTGAAATATAGTAGCATATGTCTGAACCTTGGTGCATCTTCTTCAAGATTTCCTTGGTGCATCTTCTTCAAGACCTTGGCTGTTCTTGGCATTTTAAATTCTCATGTAAATTTTGGGATTAGGCAGCCAATTGGCATAAAATCTGATGAGATTTTGAGTTTGTAGGTCAAATTGGAGAGAATTGACATGTTTACAGTATGCCAATATATCTACTCCGTGAACATATTCCTCTATTTACTAAGGTTTTCTTAAGTTTTTCTTACTAATATTTTGTAGCTTTTAGTGTAGAGATTTATGCATCTTTTGTAATATTTACTCCTAGGAATTTGGTGGTTTTTGATGAGACTGTAAATTATATACTTAAGAAATTTTTGTTTTTGTAAGTTTCTATGTTATAAATAAATGAAAACTCAACTGAATAAAAAAAGGTATGAGAGAAAAAAATTAGAAAGTCATTTAGATCCCAGTTTGAGCATGTGAGTTATTTGGCCCATAACAAAACTCCCCACTTTTTATTCCCATGTATGACAGAGTTTGGAGGAGGAAATGACAACGCACTCAAGGATTCTTGCCTGGGAAATTGCATGGACAGAGGAGCCTGGCGGGCTACAGTCCCCAGGGTCACAAAGACTCAGACACGACTTAGTGACTAAACAACAGCGTGACAGTTATATTACTTTAAATCAGTTGGGTCCTTTGAGACCCCGCTTTAAGCCATGTTAGGACCACAGTGGCATTTCAGTCTGGACTCCTTATTCTCCGCTCCTGAGGTCGGACCTCTGAGCACCCTCCCCAGTTGTGTGAATTCTGAGCATTTCTAGTCCCGTCGGTGGGATCCAGTGTCCTCCCCAGCCCTGTGAGCACAGGCCTCCCTTCCCTCGTTCCCTCACATCCTTGCTGATGCTATTTGTTCCTCACACGTACGGTGTGGTCCCCTCAGCTGGAGAGTCCAGGGGACCCTGGAGGTGGCCTTGTACTCTGTGCAAGCTCTTACCCCCCTCCCTCCCCCCACACACTGTCCTGCCAGCTCCAGCCTCTCTCTGTTCTCACGTCTGCCTCCTCAGTTCAGCTAGCTGCCAGGACCCACCTTGGGACGGGGTGGCACCTCCCTGCTCCGGAAGGACTAGTTGGGTCTCTGCCATACCATCTTGCCTGAAGCAGAATTCCCCTTTTGTCTCTTATTTTTGAAACAAGAATCCTATGTGATTTTCTCACTGGGTGTTTCTTATGTTGCTGTTAGGATAAGAAACACGTGACTCAAGATGAGCTTATTTGCAAAGGAGAAGTAGAGACACAGATGTAGAGAACGAATACTTACGGACACCAAGGAGGGGAGGATGAGGATGAGTTGGACGGAGGAGCTGCAGGGAGAATTGGGAAGTGGAGACTGACGTATACACACTATTGATGCTCTCTGGAACCAACGTTAGAGCACAGGAAGCTCTACCCAGTGCTCTGTGGGGACCTAAACGGGAGCGAAATCCCAAACAGGGAGGATATATACACATGCATACCAGTCCATCCTAAAGGGAATCAACTCTGAATGTTCACTGGAAGGACTGACGCTGAAGCTGAAGGTCCAACACTTTGGCCACCTGATGTGATGAGCTGACTCATTGGAAAAGACCCTGATGCCGGGAAAGATTGAGAGCGGGAGGAGAAGGGGTTGACAGAGGATGAGATTGTTAGATAGCATCACTGACTCAATGGACATGGGTTTGAGCAAACTCTGGAAGACGGTGAGGGATAGGGAGGTCTGGTGTGCTGCATTTCATGGGGTCAAAAAGAATCAGACACAACTTAGCGAGTGAACAACAGCAAATAGCTGATTTTCTTTGGTATGGTAGAAAATGACACTGTGGTAAGGCAACTATGCTCCAATAAAAATTAATTTTAAAGAAAAGAAACTCCTGTCTGAGAATCACCTGGGATGCTATTTTCAAAGGGCAGATTTCTGAGGTTGCTCCAGGCCTGCTTTACCAGAGTCTCTGGAGTAAGGCCATGACTGCTGTCTAAACAGTGCTCTGGAGTTCACACACACTTTCCACATAGGAACTGCCTAAAGAGATTACTTTGGCCACATCTAATGTCTATGCCTAATTGTATTATAATTATTCCCTGATAGCTCAGTTGGTAAGGAAACCGCCTCCAGTGTGGGAGACCTGGGTTCGATCCCTGGGTTGGGAAGATCCCTTGGAGAAGAGAAAGGGTACCCACTCCAGTATTCTGGCCTGGAGAATTCCATGGACTGTATAGTCCATGGGGTTGCAAAGAGTCAGACACAACTGAGCGACTTTCATTTTTACTCATTTTTCATTTTTTCAATCCCATGGACAGAGGAGCCTGGCAGGCTTCAGTCCGTGGGGTTGAAAAGACTTGGACATAACTGAGCGCGTGGTGTGCACACATACACAGAGGCAGAAGGAAGGGGTGTTGGCTTCGACTTCTGGGAACCCAGAGCTCCCTTCTGGGACAAAGTGAGGCTGCTTGTCTCAGGAGCCATTTCCCTTAGAACTTCTCAGGCTGGTGGAACCATGTTGGTTCTTCAGTAAGGAGCTGCTTGTCTTGAGCATGTTCTTTGTCAAAAATCTCTCCCTTTAGTTTTTCTCAAAAAGGAGACTGTAGTTTGCTTTGTGACTCTGGGAACCCAAACCGGGGCTCCGTGACAATCTAGAGGGCGGGATGGGGATGGGAGGCGGCCTGTGTATATGTGTGGCTGATGCGTGTTGATGTATGGCAGGAACCAACACAATATTGTAGTTATTCTTCAGTTAAAAATAAACCAATTTTTAAAAAAAGGAGGATGTAACTAAATGGAGTTTTTGAAAGCTCTGCACAGCTGCAGAGCCTTGGGCAGAGCCCGGGTGACAGACGGGAAGGCTGGGAGATACGGCTTCTCTGGGAACCGTGTGACCTGGATTCTTGGAGTGTCTGGGAAGCTGGGGCTGATGGTCATGACGGAGAGGCCCTCACTCGGTCTCTGTCTCCTGGCTGGAGTGTGCCAAAGATTTGCTCCTCGCTGGACGCAGGATGGAGAGAGAAAATTAGCAGGGGACGGAAGCAAGTGAAGGTTAGGGAGGAAGGAAGGAAAGAAAAATAAAGCAGGCCAACAAAAGAAGTGCATGTTCTCTCTGAAACTGTGGAGAAGTCCTAAGCCCTGGAATATTAGTGCTGAAGCCATTGGTATCTTTTTTTTTTTTCCTCTTGGAAGAGCGTCAATCACAGATCACTTAACACTCTTTGGTGAAGAACTTGGTAAGTCAGACAGAGAAGCAGAAATATCATATGGAAGCCCTTACGTGTGGAATCTAAAAAGAAATGATACCAGTGAACTCACAAAACAGAAGCAGAGTCAAGCTTCCAATTGCTGGGGGAGGATGGAGGTGAGGGGTAGTTGGGGAGTTTGGAATGGATATGTGCGTGCTGCTGTATTGAAAATGGATCACACCAAGGACTTAGTGTGGAGCGCAGGGAGCACTGCTCACTGTTACATGGCAGCCTGGATGGGAGAGGAGTTTGAGGGAGAATGGATACGTGTATATGCATGGCTGAGTCGCTGATTAACAACTATCAGAACATTTGTTAATCAGCAATTCCCGAATATGAAATAAGGAGTTTAAACAAATTTTAACGATTAAAAAAAAAAAAAGAACTTGCCCAAGATTCACACCATTTTTCAACCTCCTTTTGTCTTGGTTGGGTCTTTTGCTGCACGTTGATCAGCGCCAAGGATGGTGGGAAGAGAGCCACATGCCATGTAAAAGATCTGTCTCCCTCGCATCGTCCAGTATTCACAGGAGATCCATTCTCTGTTTATTCGTCTTCCAGGCGAGGCTCTCTAGGAAAACCTAGAGTTTCTTTATAGAGCAACTCAGAGCCTGTGTGCACCCACGCATGTGTGTGTGTATGTGCAGCTGCCACCTGTATTAACTTGTAAACCACCCATCAGGCATGAATCTTACCTTCTGATGAATATTTGGATTCTGAACAGGAAGCACTTTTTTCTTTCTGTAGAGAGTAGGTCCTAATAATGCCCTGTTGGTCTGGGTCGCACTTCATTCCCCCTGACTCTAAAGGAGTGAGGTTGATCAGCTTATGTTCCTTCTTGTTCTAAATAACAGTGCATGGTCTCTTCCAAGACGTCATTGAACGGATTCTTCCCTTGAAGAGGGCACGTTTTTTTTTTTTTTTCCCATTTATTTTTATTAGTTGGAGGCTAATTACTTTACAACATTGCAGTGGTTTTTGTCATACATTGAAATGAATTAGCCATGGATTTACATGTATTCCCCATCCCGGTCCCCCCTCCCACCTCCCCCTCCACCTGATCCCTCTGGGTCTTCCCAGTGCACCAGGCCCGAGCACTTGTCTCATGCACCCAACCTGGCCTGGTGATCTGTTTCAACCTAGATAATATACATGTTTCAATGCTGTTCTCTTGAAACATCCCACCCTTGCCTTCTCCCAGAGTCCACAAGTCTGTTCTATACATCTGAGTCTCTTTTTCTGTTTTGCATATAGGGTTATCGTTACCATCTTTCTAAATTCCATATATATGTGTTAGTATACTGTAATGGTCTTTATCTTTCTGGCTTACTTCGCTCTGTATAATGGGCTCCAGTTTCATCCATCTCTTTAGAACTGATTCAAATGAATTCTTTTTAATGGCTGAGTAATATTCCATGGTGTATATGTACCACAGCTTCCTCATCCATTCGTCTGCTGATGGGCATCTAGGTTGCTTCCATGTCCTGGCTATTATAAACAGTGCTGCGATGAACATTGGGGTGCACGTGTCTCTTTCGGATCTGGTTTCCTTGGTGTGTATGCCCAGAAGTGGGATTGCTGGGTCATATGGCAGTTCTATTTCCAGCTTTTTAAGAAATCTCCACACTGTTTTCCATAGTGGCTGTACTAATTTGCATTCCCACCAACAGTGTAAGAGGGTTCCCTTTTCTCCACACCCTCTCCAGCATTTATTGCTTGTAGACTTTTGGATAGCAGCCATCCTGACTGGCGTGTAATGGTACCTCATTGTGGTTTTGATTTGCATTTCTCTGATAATGAGTGATGTTGAGCATCTTTTCATGTGTTTGTTAGCCATCTGTATGTCTTCCTTGGAGAAATGTCTGTTGAGTTCTTTGGCCCATTTTTGGATTGGGTCATTTATTTTTCTGGAGTTGAGCTGGAGGAATTGCTTGTATATTTTTGAGATTAATCCTTTGTCTGTTGCTTTGTTTGCTATTATTTTCTCCCAATCTGAGGGCTGTCTTTTCACCTTATAGTTTCCTTTGTTGTGCAAAAGCTTTTAAGTTTCATTAGGTCCCATTTGTTTATTTTTGCTTTTATTTCTAAAATTCTGGGATGTGGGTCATAGAGGATCCTGCTGTGATTTATGTCGGAGAGTGTTTTGCCTATGTTCTCCTCTAGGAGTTTGATAGTTTCTGGTCTTACATTTAGATCTTTAATCCATTTTGAGTGTATTTTTGTGTATGGTGTTAGAAAGTGTTCTAGTTTCATTCTTTTACAGGTGGTTGACCAGTCTTGCCAGCACCACTTGTTAAAGAGGTTGTCTTTTTTCCATTGTATATCCTTGCCTCCTTTGTCGAAGATAAGGTGACCATAGGTTCGTGGATTTATCTCTGGGCTTTCTATTCTGTTCCATTGATCTATATTTCTGTCTTTGTGCCAGTACCATACTGTCTTGATGACTGTGGCTTTGTAGTATAGTCTGAAGTCAGGCAGATTGATTCCTCCAGTTGCATTCTTCTTTCTCAGGATTACTTTGGCTATTCGAGGTTTTTTGTATTTCCATACAAATTGTGAAATTATTTGTTCTAGTTCTGTGAAAAATACCGTTGGTAGTTTGATAGGGATTGCATTGAATCTATAGATTGCTTTGGGTAGTATAGGGGCACGTGTTTTAAAGGGAAGAGAACAGTGTTGGAAATCAGGCTCTGCCCTGAACTAGCTGAGAAAATAGAGATCTCCCTTTCCCCATTTATAAAAGAAGGGAATTTGAAAAGTTGCCATCAATTGTCCCATCTCATCCTAAATTATATAACTGTATTATTCAAATATATTATGTAACTGAATTACCTAAATAGAACTGTGGTGACGTGAGTTACTGGTAGACTATATATAATGGAAGACAATGGAAATTATGGTCCACTGGTCCTCAGAATTAGCCACTGGACAGTTTAAAAGTCTTATGAAACTCCCAGAAAGTAACTCTGCCAGGTGCATTATTAATTAGAGTGTACATGTAGAGGGACATCTCTTCTTGGCCCTTGAGTTCTGAATTTTCTTCTTAAATCATATTTCCATTAAATTTTATTCAGGACAATCTATACATTTATTTTTATCTCAGGCATTTACACTCCAAAACCCATTTGGTTAGATGATATTTTCATGATGTACACAATGGATTTCTCATTTCTGTTTGTGATTTTTACAGTAATGCAGGTTTCATTAGAATTGTTCAAGGCATTTAAAAGAAAATTTTCGGTGAGCCACAAGGATTTTAGTTCCTCAAATAGAGGTTGAATCCTGGCCACGGCAGTGAAAGCACTGAGCCCTAACCACTACCCATGAGGGAACTCCCTAAGGGGGTTTTGTCCAAAATAAAGATAAGTAGCCGGTGGAATTTATTGCCCCAAAGTACTGTCACAGGAGGTAACATTTGTATTTTGACTGTAAGATGTGAAGTGGGATGTACTCATGTAAGAATGTTACTCATGTAATCAAAAGAATGATTATACATTTACATCGAAAATCACTGCAAATGGTGACTGCAGCCACAAAATTAAAAGACACTTGCTCCTTGGAAGAAAAGCTATGATAAATCTAGACAGTGTATTAAAAAACAGAGGCATTACTTTGCAGACAAGGGTCCATATAGTCAAAGCTATGCTTTTTCTGGTAGTCATGTATGGATGTGAGAGTTGGACCGTAAACAATGCTGAACACCAAAGAATTGATGCTTTTGAACTGTGGTGTTGGAGAAGACTCTTGAGAGTCCCTTGGGCTGCAAGGAGATCCAACCAATCAATCCTAAAGGATATCAATCCTGAATATTCATTAGAAGGACTGATGGTGAAGCTGAAGCTCCAATCCTTTGGCCACCTGATGTGAAGAGCCAACTCACCAGAAAAGACCCTGATGCTGGGAAAGATTGAAGGCGGGAGGAGAAGGGGACAACAGAGAATGAGATGGTTGGATGGCATCACTGACTCTATGGACAGGAGTTTGAACAAGCTCCAGGAGATGGTGAAGGACAGGGAAGCCTGGCCATGCTGCAGTCCTTGGGGTCACAAAGTGTCAGGCACAACTGAGTGACTGAAAAGCAACAACAATCAGGGAATTTTAAATCAAGGCTGTGAATGTGTACGTGTATATAGCTTTAAGAACAGTGATATTTATACATCATTCTTGTGTATCCAGCACTTGAATTAAGATATATAACATAAGGATATTCAAGAATTGCCAACTTAAGTCTTATTCCTTACACACTCTCTTCTGAGGTAACTGCTCTCCTGAATTTTTTTTTTTTTCTGTTTTTAACATACCCTTGCTTAAAGAACTGTTGGCTTAATGTGATTTTGAGCTTTATAAAAATGAAATCATGCTGTGTGTATTCTTCTGTGATTTTTTCCTTCTCAATATTACAATATTACATATGTATTCATGAACTCTACCCACTCGTGACTCACTGAGCAAGCCTGCTGACACTGGTGACCAAATCTAGCACTAGGCCTGCATATCCTATGAATGATTCCAGACCTATTAAAAGAAACAGTCAGTGCTTGGCTAGGAGGTCACTGTTTGTAACAAAACCTTGCCAGTGCATCCACTTAATGGGAAACAATTTTGTACAGGAGAGTGAAAACTGAACTGGCTACTAACCTATGGCTTCCTTTCTACAACAACATAGGCTTGTTAACAAATTGCCAAAGGTAGGCTCCTCTGCGGCTGGCTCAGTGCATGACATGCTGGGTTGGCCAAAAAGTTCATATGGGGTAGCATCTTATGAAAAAACTCAAACAAAATTTTTGGCTAACCTAATAAATGAAGACTTTAATTTCTACTCTCTAGGCATAGTAAGTAGTATATGAGCATTTGGTTAAATTGACTGGCAAATATAATTTTAACAAAAATCTATGAAAAACATAATGGAACTAATTTGATTATTATTATTTTAATGATTACAATGGAATGAGTGATAGCTAGATGTCTCCAAAAGTTCATTTCTTACAATAGTTGGGAAATCATTTGGCAAATGTCTACTTCATGGAGTAGCATCGGCCTGAACACTGGAGGCTCAGTTACTATCTGGCAGAGCTTTGGTTGAGGCTGATAGAGCAAAGAGGAAGGATAAGACTTTTTTTTTTTTCTTTTTTAGTGCTGCTGAACTCACTTAAATTAGCTTAAAATTTATATTAAAAAGGGAAATTGTATTGCTTATAGTTTTCTTGGTGTTGATTTGAAAGTTTATTGAAGAGAAACAGTTTCTAGGTAGTTGAGCATCTAAGGGCCAAAGTGGCTTTGATTTGTCATAGGGCTGAGTTGAAGGCAGGAGGAGAAGGGGATGACAGAGGATGAGATGGTTGGATGGCATCACGGACTTGATGGACATGAGTTTGAGCAAGCTCTGGGAGTTGGTGATGGACAGGGAAGCCTGGCGTGCTGCAGTCCATGGGGTCAGAGAGTTGGACGCAACTGAACGGCTGAACTAACAGTGAAAGTGTGTGGCAGTGTTAGTCGCTCAGTCGCGTCTGACTCTTTGTGACCCATGGAATGTAGCCCTCCAGGCTCGCTGTCACGGGACTTTGCAGGCAAGAATACTGGAGTGGGTTGCCGTCACCTTCTCCAGGGGGTCTTCCCCGCCCAGGGATCGAACCTGGGTCTCCTGCTCCGCGTGCAGACTCTTTACCGTCAGAGCCACCAGGGGCTACTGGAGTCCAGTCTAGAGATCAGTCTCACGCTGGCCCCCTCGCAGTGACAGCTCGGAGGACACTTCACTAACCACGTGTCCTCTACTGGGCACATTTGTTTAAAATTATCTGTGGAGTGTTTGAGTCTGGGGGCCCTTGGTAGATCTTGTGTGGTATATTTATGTGATAAGGTAGGATTCCAAGAGTGGCATTTGAACTTGATGGCTTTGTAAGAAATGCCCAGTGTCTGCATGTCTCCTTCCTGGAGCAGTTGTGAACAGTTTTTAGTTCCTGTGGAAAAAATGAAGACGGGGACCCACAGTACATGCTTGGCACGTGCACCACATTCAGCATGTATTTTGATGATGATTGAGAAAAGATACTCTAGAAAAATATGGGGTATTGTGAGATCTTGTTGAGCTTAGCAGTTTTCTACTGAGTTGACCAACATGGAGTACCACTGACCGTTGAACAACCTGGGTTTGAACTGTGTGCATCCACTTAGAGTGGATATTTCTCAACAGTAAATATACAGGGTCTGTTGTTGGCTAAATCCTTGGATGCAGGGGAATGACCAACATGAAGTGCCAACAATAAATTGTACATACATGGATTCAGTGGAGCGTTGTGCAAGGATCAAGGGTATACTGAAAATGCAATATTAGTGTTGATGTTGAGGATGATAAAATTTATGCCAAGGTTTCTTTCAAGGTGCTGTGGCTTCTGTATCCTTAAGGTTTAAAACATTACTAAGAATCCCACAAGGTCTCTTCCTACCATCCCAGCTCCCTGCAGTGTTATTCTCTGGTTCGCTGTGTTGCAGCCACACCAGGCTCAATGGTGCTTCAGCTCCGTCTCACACCAGGGCCTCTTGCACATGCTATACACTGTTTTGTCTGGAACCCTTCCAAGCCCTTATAGGAAAGAGTGCAAATCCAGATCGTACCATAAAAGTGACATCTTCAAAGATGCCCCAGAGCCTCCATCCTATGCTTTTCCTTTTTGTGACCAGAAAATCATGGAGTTCCATGCTGGCCTTGGCCTGTGAACTTCCCTGGACATATATCTGACTTGTTCATCTCTGAATTCATGTGGCTTTTCCAGCGAGTGTAGTCGCTAGGAGGTGCTCAGTGAATATCTGCTGAAGCAATGAATATTGAGTGAATTATCCAAAGTTCAGTTAAAAGTTTTGTTTTCTTTCTCTCTCTTTAGCTGGGAAGTTATCAATTCGAAACCAGATGAAAGACCTGGGTTCAGCCATTGTCTTGCAGAATCATGGATGAATTTCAGCATATTTCTTCAAGAAATGTCTGTGTTTAAACAGCAGAGCCCTGGCAAGGCAAGTTTTCCAGGGAAGAAGAATGATGTGTGTGCTTTAAAATATGCAATAAACTTGGAAACAAATGAATTAACCTATTTCATCAGCTTGTAGGAGTTCTCCAACTCTGAATATTAACATACTAGGAACGTACCATAAAAACTGATATTAGCAAGGTCTGGACATGTTAGTGTGTTAGCACTAGAGAGTCCTCAACCTTATAATTTAGTTGCAATTTGATTTCTATTTATCATATGTAGCTTTTTAGCTAAGATGAATGATGATTTGTCTTCTCAACCAGACCAAAGATAAAAATGTGTTAGGGGCTCTGTGACAACCTAGAGGGGTGATGGGATGGGAGGTGGGAGGGAGGTTCAAAAGGGAGGGGACATATGTATAGAATTGGCTGATTCACATTAACATATGGCAGAAACCAACACTATGTTGTAAAGCAATTGTCCTTTAATTAAAAATCAATTAATTAAAAAAAGAATTTCAGTTTATGTTAATCTAGTCTGGTTCTCAAGTCAAAGGGAGATAGAATGAACACATAGCCCTTTGAGGATGCTTTTGGAGGTAACTGAATCTCACTTTCAGTCTAAAAAAGTGAAGATTCTTGAATGATTTACTTAAGAAAGGAAACCTTTGGCAGCAACATTCATAGTGATCATATGAATGGAATGAGTATTTTTCCAATGAAGATGAAAACCCATGAGAAGAGTCAAGAGTGGTTTGAAGGGGCTGCAAGGAGAAATGCACACTGCAGTGTTTCTATGTGTAGAAACAGCTTCGGCTGTATCCTGACACCACGGGTGAGGTGCAGAGCCATCAGTAGACCCTCCCCTTCCAGTGCTGTAGTCAAGTTTCTTGAATGTCCACCTGTCATGGGAAGGAAGGACCTAGGAATGTCCTCGTTTAAAATCCCTCTCTTACAGGAGATCTAACCTTCAATGAAAAGTAGAACTATACTTGGACACCTTTTGAGCATGCTAACGCTGCCACATTATATATGGATAAATCATTTTAATCACTGAAGGCAGTTTTTAGAATAGATACCAATATGGTGGCGGGGCGGGGTGAGTTTGTGCTTTTCTTGCTTCTTTTATTGAAATGATTAAACACATTGTCAGAAGATTCTGAACTTAGACTTCTGCATTGGGTTACACTAATGTGCCCCAAGTCAGTTAGTCTTAAGATGACGATGCTCTTAATACAGATTTAGTGGATAATATGAAATCCCTTTGCAAAACTGAATTCTGTATATAGTAATGCTTTTATCTGTTCTTTTAACTTTTATGGTCTTTCCTCTTCCATTTTGCTAGTAGAATTCCATATTCTTCAAGGACCCCTGATACTTGAGAAATAACTCTTAATTTTGTTCCCACAGGTTCATCTGTTTTCCTTTGACTAGTGAATTTGTTAACCCTGTGCCAAGAATGAAAAATCAAAATTAATCTGAATTTTAGACCCCCTTCCTGTTTCTCTTTCTCAGTTGTTGATCAGAATTATATATGCTATCCTCATGACTTATTTTGAAATTCCCTTAATGAATTTCCTTGGCTTATCAGTGAAATTTAGTACCATAATTTAAAGCAAAGGAGTAAGATAGTTAAAGAATAGAGTATGGGAAAGAAGTGAAGACTTTATGGGACAATTTTTCTGTCTTGATGTTTTAATTTCCTAAAACAACTGAGATTCTTTTGGCCACAACTGACAGAGGGAAAGAAAATAACTGAATTTTGCCGTAGGAATTTAGTTTCACTCATCGTTGGTTTCCAGGTGACATAGGAGTGGAGTCGGTTTGAGGGGCAGATGATTAGAAAGGAGGACAGTAATGGCCAGTAGCTTTATCCTACAATCTACTGGTAATCTACAATCACAATTGCTTACCCTCTGGGTAAATTGCTGTTATGTTAATGTAAATACCTCTAATTTGTCTAACGTGTTTTGCTGGATTTGTGGATTTTCATGGACATACAGATGTAGTTTGAACTTACAGATTTCATTCCTGGGCTGCGTTGTTTTCATTGAGTGACCCAGAGGGATCGGGCGGAGAGGGAGGTGGGAGGGGGGATCAGGATGGGGAATACATGTAAAACCATGGCTGATTCTTGTCAATGTATGACAAAAACCACTACAATATTGTAAAGTAATTAGCCTCCAACTAATAAAATAAATAAATAAATAAATAAATAAATAAATAAAAATAAAATGACAAAAAAAAAAGAAGTTTCCGGGTACATACTACTCTTCAGGTCTCTTGCATCTAGTAAGATAGCCGCTGGCATGATTAATGGGAGATGTTCTCTGCACCAGAAATTAGCTTCTGGAATCTTCAAAATGATTATTATTAAATGTGAAAGTGGGTTAAGGCTCGTTGAACACAGCAGTCATTAAGTGCAGAGAACACTGTTTGAAGAACTTTTGCCACAACATGATAGATGGCAAACAGATGAACAACTGTGTGTCTGTCCTCTGCTCTGAAGTGTCTTGGTGTTTTGAGCAAGTGAGTAACTGTCACGTTACTTCTGTTCCTTCTAGTTTTGTCTCCTGGTCTGCAGTGTGTGCACCTTTTTTACCATCTTGGGGAGTTACATTCCTGGGGTTATACTCAGCTATCTACTGTGTAAGTATGTAGAGCATTCGGCTAATTGATACTACACATACGATGTTCTTTAATGGTCTATAAGCAACTTCCATAACTTAGAAGAGCAGCTATGAGTTCTTGATTATAAAGCAAGTTGACTCTTCTTTAATTTTCTGCTCTTCAAAGTTTCTCCTTTTTCTAGAGACATGTTGCTTTTCCACAATTGTACAAATCGCTGTCAAAAAGCGAGGTTGTAAATGACTCATTTTATTTTAAATTGTGTCAATAAAACGATAACGTTTTATTCTCCACCGCTCCAAAACACATTAATTCCTTTGCCATTGTGCGTGATTGACAGCTCAAATGTAATTAAAGGCACAATGAGGGCATCCCTGGTGGCTCAGTGGTGAAGAATCCGCCTGCCAAAAGCAGGAAACATGGATTTGATCCCTGGTCTGGGAAGATGCCACATGCCTTGGAGCAGCTAAGCCCGTGCACCACAACTATTGGGCCTGTGCTCTGGAGCCCGGGAGCCACGGCTTCTGAGCCCACGTGCTCCAGCCACTGAAGCTCAGACACCCTACAGGCTGTGCTCCACGACAAGAAAAGCCACAGCAATGAGAAGCCCCTGCTCGCCCCAACTAGAGAGAAGCCCACGCAGCAATGAAGACACAACACAGCCAAAAATAATAAGTAAAGTTATTTTTTTAAAAAAGCACAATTAGACACCATTATACCCCCACCAAAGTGGCAGAAATTAAAACTACTGACCGTATCAAGTATTAGGCAGGATATGGAACAGTTAGAGTTCTCATGCACTCTTGGTGGATCGGTAAAATGGCACAGCCACTCTGGATAACAATTTGGCAGTTTTTCAGAACACGACTGTATGACCCAGCCATTTCAAAGCAAGGTATTTATTTACCCAAGGGAAATGAAAGCATACACCTTCACAAAGACTTGCCCATAGATGTTCATAGAGGCTTTACCTGTAGTCTACCCACTCCAGTATTCTGGCCTGGAGCATTCCATGGACTGTATAGTCCATGGGGTTGCAAAGAGTCGGACACGACTGAGCAACTTTCACTTTATCTGTAGTAGCTGAAATCAGAAGATAATTCATATATCCATCAATAGATAAGTGGGTAAACAAATTGTGATGTAATTCATACAGTGGATTACTACTCAACACTAAAAAATTGATAAATGCAACAGTCTGGATAAATAGAAAAGTAATTAGGTTGAGTGGGCGAGGCCAGGTTTAAAAAGAAACTACACACTGTGTGATTCCCTTTATTTATAATTCACAGTAATCTTTAGTAACAACACACATAAATGATTGCCTAGGATGAGGTAGGTGGGGTTGGGAAAGGCAGGAGAGGAAGGGCTAAGAGAAATAGGAGGAAACTTTGGGGGCTGGCAGGCATGTTCATTATTTGTCATAAAGACAATTTCTTAGTTATATGCATGTGTCAAAACTTTTCAAACTGTACACTTTAAATGTATGCAATTTATCATATATCAACTATAACTCAGAGGTGCTGTAAAAAAGTTGTGACTTCATGCTTTTCCTGAAAAATGTGACAGTCTGGCCCTGCCACCTTTTTCGATGGGGCAGCAACTCTCCACTAAACTAACCTTCACATTTCCATATTTTTCTTGCACCAGCCTTTACATTTTACATATACCTTCTCGGCTTCTAAAGATATTTGAGTTTACAACTCCTATTTAAAGAAGGTAAATGGGCATGTGTCCTAACAACTGGCAAAGAACTAAACATGAGGGCATACAATGTTGATTAGGGCATACTGTGTTGATCTTCATTTCTTTTCATATTCCTAAAGCCTAGCACAAAAGGCAGATGAAGTGAAGTGAAAGTCACTCAGTCATGTCTGACTCTTTGCGACCCCATGGACTGTATAGTCCATGGAATTCTCCAGGCCAGAATACTGGAATGGATAGCCTTTCCCTTCTCTAGGGGATCTTCTCAACCCAGGGATCACACCCATGTCTCCCACATTCCTGGCAGATTCTTTACCAGCTGAGCCGCAAGGGAAAGCAGATGGTCAGAGCTTAAATCCATTCTCCCAGGTAGAACTGACGTGGGCTGTGTCAGCCCTTGAGCTGCCTTGTTTAAGAGAGAAAGAAGAGAGCCAGGGAAAGAGGGTCTAAATATGGGCCAGGCATTAGTCAGATGGTCTGTATTCATCTCAGTTATTCTTCACAGCAACCCCCAGAGATGATGTTATTATCCTAATATGACTGATGAGAGGCTAAGGGATAGTGTAACTTTTCTATGGAGAAATGTCATTTAACAAATGAGTAGAGTTGATATGTTAATCCAGGACTGTTGTGTGAGAACCACGTATGAATTTTGTATGAATTTTGAGTGTAAGAGGGTTGGAGCGGATGGGGTTATCTAATTTCAAAGTCTTTGAGAACAATGACCATGAGGTGTGTGTGTGTGTGTGTGTGTGTGTGTGTGTGTGTGTGTGTGTGTATGTGTGTAGGTGAAAATGTTTTCATTACAAGGGGAAGAATGAAATTATGAACTTGTTTCACAGAGGCATTTCCCCAAGGAAGAAAACCCACTTTGTCAGTAAAGGAACTGAAATAATTTTGTGAAATACTAATAGGTAGTTGGAAAGCAAGGTCATTTCCCCTAACCTCTCTTCCTCCTTATCTTTCAGTGCTGTGTGCATTTTTGTGTCCACTGTTCAAGTGTAATGATATTGGACAAAAAATATACAGCAAAATCAAGTCATTTCTCCTGAAACTAGATTTTGGAATCAGAGAATATATTAACCAGAAGAAACGTGAGAGATCTGGTAGGTAACATTTGGATTTTAGATTCCACACCTGAAATGAGGCATTGCTGGCTCTTTATTATGAAATCACTTTGAATACATTTTAGGGCATTTTAGCCATTAACTACATATTATTACAGAAGCAGATTCCCCCACAAAGTAACATAGCCTTTTCCTATTTAGGCTTGTATTATTCTTTTCTCACACGTATAATAAAGTGACTTTTTAATCCAAACTATCAGGGGAAAGAGAAAAGGCTTCGGAGGTCTATATTTACTATTTATTGTTTACTTTCTCTACATTGTTTTCTTTTGGAGTAATTGCTTGCAAATAACAAGTGACACAGGCAGGGCAGAGAGTGGGAACCATGGAAGAGGGGAAGGAAGAGAAAATAGAGGGAAGGCCGGTGCGATCCTTTTTCACATTTTAACTTGGCCTCTGACCTTATAGATTCTCAACTAGAGCGAGCACCAGAATTATCTCGAGAGCTTCATAAAGCTTAGATTACGCGGCTTCCCCCAGAGTGTCTGATTGAGTTGGTCTGGGGGAGGGCCTGGGAATTTGTGTTTCTGAAAGATTCCCAGTGCTGCTGCTGCTGCTGTGGACAGGGGCCACGCTGTGAGAGCCACTGATATGGACCATTTCCCTTGGAAACCGAGCACTTGCAAATAGGTGATGCTCGTTATGTGCAGACATTTAATTATGTGGAGGCATTGGAGGATATGAGGATTGTGGGATCAGGATATATAATGGATAAAATACACTCTGTCTGAGCCAGCCAGGAAACTGAAAGCTTCCAAATTTTTTCTCAACAGAAGCAGATAAAGAAAAAAGTCACAAAGATGACAGTGAATTAGACTTTTCAGCTCTTTGTCCTAAGGTATTTTTTGTTCAGTTTTCAATTCGTTCCTGTGTGGTTTGCCTGTCAATGTATCTACTTGTACCAAAACTGGAATGATTTTCTTAATACAACTTCTCCTATTTCTCTAAGATGATTATAAACTATTAAAAGGAAAACCCTCATCTGGTTCTTATTATTCTGACATTTTCGGTGTTAGTTGGATTTTTAGAAAGACCTCCCATAGAAGTTTGAAATGTGTTACTGGCATTTATATTAATACAGATTAGCCTTACCACTGCCGCCAAAGAATTGTCTGTGTCTGACACCGATGTGTCGGAGGTCTCCTGGACAGACAATGGGACCTTCAACCTCTCAGAAGGATACACTCCACAGACAGACACTTCTGACGGTATGTTCACGCCTGTAGATGCTCTGTTATTTTGAGTCCATGCAAAAGTATTTAACTGTGTCAGCTTCTAACTAGATAAAGTGTGGTACGTCTATGCAATGGAATATCACTCGGCTCTAGAAACACTGACACCTGCTACCATATGGATAAACCTTGAACATGATATGCTGAGTGCAGGAAGCCAAACACACAAGTCCATGCATTGTGTGACTCCATGTATATGAAATATCCAGAACAACAAATCCATATGGAAGGAAATTAGATGAGTGACTGCCAGGGGCTGGGGGAAGAGGGACTGGTGGGTGACTGGTAATTAATATGTTTCCTTTTGGGTGATGAGAATGTTCTAGAATTAGAGAGTGGAGCTATTGTACAGCCTTGGGAATGTACCAAAGACCACTTAACTGTACACTTTAAAAGGGTAAGTTTTATAGTACATGAATTATATCTCAAAATCTATTATTTAAGAGTGTGAGAAAAAAGTCTAAGCCAGTCAGTGTCCAAATCTGCCTTTATTTTTAAAACAATTGACAATGAAAAAGCTTCTGGAATGTCTGGTGGCATTATTTATAGCAGTAATGGGAAATAGTGAGACACGTACACATACACGCCCAGTCATGTCCAACTCCTTGTGACCCCGTGGACTGTAGCCCACCAGGCTCCTCTGTCCATGGGATTCTTCAGGTAAGAATACTGGAGTGGGTAGGCATTCCCATCTCCAGGGAATCTTCCCAACCTAGGGATTGAACCTGGGTCTTCTGCATTGCAGGCAGATTCGTTACCATCTGAGCCACCAGCAAAGACCACAGTAGGGGGAGAGGGGAAGAGAAAAGCTAATCCCGTATACCCAGTGCCAACTCTCATTAAGAGGGACTGAACCGTGGGGTCAGGTTTCCTGAATCAAAAGCTGACTTCAGGGTTGCTCGTATTTTTCTTCCAAGTTAGTTAAAAAAAAAAAAAGCTTTCTTCTTTTTTATAATTAGGTTAAGTACAATTTAAAATAAAATTTGAGACAACTCTTGTGCAATAAGCTTTGGTAGTCTCATTGGATTATTTTAACCATATACTGAAAATATAAGCAATTATAATGGAGGATTATGAATAAATTATTTTACATGTCTTTACAGGCAAGAACATACTTCCTTTTTCTAGAGGAAGGAAGAAGGCTATGTGATGTTGAAATAATACAGTTTGGGAGATTGGGAAACCCAAGTGTAGCCTTGCCTTTGTCATTAACTTACTAAATGGCCTTGCACAGTGACATAATTAATTTCTGTGGGTCTCAATTTCCTCATCTTTAAAGTGCATTAGAACAAGAGGCTCACTGAAGTCCTCTCAAGCTCTACAAGCTGTAAACATCTGCAAGATCAGGATAACAAACCCTTTGATTTTAAGCATGTTGTCTCAGGGGCTTCCCCGGTGGCTCAGATGGTAAAGAATCTGCCTGCAATGCAGGAGACCTGGATTTGATCCCTAGGTTGGGAAGATCCCCTGGAAAAGGGAACGGCAACCCACTCTAGTATTTTTGTCTGCAGAATTTCATGGATACAGGAGCCCGGCGGGCTACAGTCCATGGGGTTACAAAGAGCTGGACAAGACTGAGTGACTATCATTTTCACTGTCATTAAACTCTAATCAGAGCCCAAGCTGACTTTTAGATAAGTTGAATAGTAAGTCATTACACACTTCTTGTCCTTAAAGAGGAAAGTTAAGGCCATCAGGGGACACAATGTATTTGTGTACTTGTGGAGAGTCCCAGACTTTGGAGGAATCCGATATATGGTTAAGTTGACTGAAGCTGAGCTGGGAGTCTAGAAGAATGCCAAGGTGATCCAGAGGATTCCAATTAAAAGCAGGGATCTTTTAGACAATTCAGACTTCAAATTTATTATGGCTTTACAGGGTCTTATAAACCTATGATTTTTCCATTTTTTGTATGTCTGTGATAGTAAACTGTTACTTCATAAACTGGGCTTCCCTGGTGGCTCAGTGGTTAAGAATCCACCTGCCAATGCAGGAAACGCAGGGGATGAGTTCTACCCTTGAGTCGGGAAGATCCCCCTTGGAGAAGGAAATAGCAGCCCACTCCAATATTCTTAAGTGAAAGTCGCTCAGTTGTGTCTGACTCTTTGTGATCCCCATGGACTATGGGGTGAGACCTAGGTTCGATCCCTGGGTTGGGAAGATCCCCTGGGAAGGAAAGGCTACCCTACCCACTTCAGTATTCTGGCCTAAACTGTATACAGTCCATGGGGGTCGCAAAGAGTCAGACACGACTGAGAGACTTTCACTTTCATTTCATTTTCACTTCCAGTATTCTTGCCTGGGAAATCCCATGGACAGAGGAGCCCAATGGGCTGCAGTCTGTGGGATTGCCAGAGAGTCGGATATGACTTAAAGACTAAACAACAACAGCTTCATCAGTTAAAAGTTGAATCATTAAAAAAAAAAATTATTATGGTTTTGCTTAAGCCTCAACTTCTATCCTGCATTTTACAGATCTTGACCGACCTAGTGAGGAAGTTTTCTCTCGAGACCTTTCAGATTTTCCATCGCTAGAAAATGGCACGGGAACAAACGATGAAGATGAATTGAGCCTTGGCTTGCCCACTGAGCTCAAGAGAAAAAAGGAGCAGTTGGACAGTGGTCCCAGACAGAGCGTAGAGAAGAAGTCAGCAGCTGGTCTCACCCTTCCTCTGAGCAGTGACCAGACCCTGAACCTGATGAGCAACCTGGCTGGGGACGTCATCACGGCCGCGGTGACCGCCGCGGTCAAAGACCAGTTGGCGGGCGTGCGCCAAGTGCTGTCTCAGGCTGCTCCCAGCCCCGGGGAGGACACAGACACGGAGGAGGGCGATGACTTTGAACTCCTGGACCAGTCAGAGCTTGATCAAATTGAGAGTGAATTGGGACTGTCACAAGACCAGGAAGCAGAAGGCCAGCAAAATAAGAAGTCTTCAGGCTTCCTTTCAAATCTGCTTGGAGGCCATTAGTCTGGGAATTGGCTTATTATGACAGAGCACAAACTACCAAAAGAATTTCAAGCAAGCAAAAAAAAAAAAAAAATCAAATCTTTTCAAACTGTGAGCTTTACTGATTACTTTAGAATTTTTTTGGTCTTTCCCCCTCCTCTGCAGTGAATTCATTGGATATATGTCAGCTGACACTGATAGATTGATATTTCTCATAGTTATTTTTATGTAATGAGCATGGAAATGAACTTTATATATATGTGTATATATATATACACACACTTACTGTGTTGTTGGAGTTGAATATTAGAAGTTGTTTTTAAAGCAAAATGAAAACACCCAATTATTGAGATCCTCCCATAAGTATTCCTTAATGTTTTCTTCACAATTTTTCAAGCATGCAAAAACAGTTTATTGTAACTCACTGAAATATTAACAATTAATTGTGAACACATGTTGTATTGGCTCCTTGTTCCTAATATTGGACACAGTTAAAAATTTTTGGTGGATTTTGACATAAAAAGACAAAAATTATCAAAGTCACTTTGGTTGAAAGACTTGGGAGATACTATTAAAGTCAATTTCCTAGGAAAACTTTTTGAAAATATATTTACGTTAGATAGGCTGATACATTTCCATGTTATTTCTGCAGTTGTAGATTTCAGGCTTCCTTGTAAATGGCACACTCCATTGACTGCCAAGTTGGAGTCTTGGCAATGGGTAATATTAGCGCATAGAAAGCAAGTACTTAGATATCATGTGTCTACAAGGTCTTGATGTAAACAGAGATCGGCCACACTTTGTTGTTTCATTTGTCATGTATTTGTGATAAGGATGTTGTGAGTGCAGATCTATTCTGCCTGCTCAGAACTAGATTCAACCCTCACCTTTCATATTACGGAAAAAAGTCTCTTAAAATTGTGAAACTAGTTCCTGGTATGTTCTATGAGTGATGTGGTCATCCACCGTAGAGAAACCAGAACTGTTTTCATAGTCTGACTCCCCGGCAGGAGAGAAACTTGCTTGGCTTTCAAATGTATTTATTTGCCATTGAAGTCGAAACCTGTAATCTGTTTCTTCTTAGGAAGCTAGAATATATATTTTCCTTTACTTTAAAGTTTTTAGATCACTTATAGATAATCAAATTCGGCTTAGTTTTTCACACAGGACTAAAGAGCAGAAATCAAGCTAATTCTGTTTGTGCGATAGAAACTTTTAATAATGTCGAGGGACCATGTCCGCAGCTACCAACCATCTCTTCAATCTTCAGGTAGAGCTGGCATTCAACAGATGCACGCAGACATCTGAGCCCCTCAGAAAGGAAGGATAATCCAAGAATACAGAAAATCTGCGGTCCCCTCTCTTTATTTCATCCCTTCCCTTCTGTGTCTAAAGAGTGATAATATATCACCTGACCTTTTAATGTAGCATCTCATATTTAGTTTTTCTTTCTGAGGTATTAAAATATCTAGGCTGAATTTTGCCAAACGTTAAAGGGAGAGAAGTGACTGAAAACTCTGACCGCTTGCTTTTCGTGACTGATGATGCATCCCTGTCATTAGTGCCTCATGACTGTGTTTGACGTCCTTTATCAAAACAAAAGTGAGCCTGTGCCTTCATCATCTTGCCCATTTCAGTACAAATGAAAACCTGGTGTTAGATCTATGAGCTGTGTGGGTTTGTGAGGAATATCCCTGACTTCTGTTTCAGCAAGAGTTTCTGGACATGAAGAAAAATACAGTAACCTATTTATAAAATAGTTTGTTACCAGGTTTCTTTTTTTATGTGTATGTTTCTTCATTGGAAAAAATACTCTTGGCCATGAAGTCAGAAAGTTTAAAGGTCTTTTCAGTTTCTTCTATGAGGAGAAAAATAAGTTAAATTTAACTCAAATAATTAAAGAATGTGTTATAAGCTTCGGTCAGTTCAGTTCAGTCGCTCAGTCATGTCCGACTCTTTGCGACCCCATGGGCTGCAGCTTACAAAGAGATTAAACTCAAGATTTGGTATAAACAGTAAAGCTAGAATCAAATGTTATAAACTATAAATTAACAGGGGCTGGGGATAGGGAGGTAGGTAGGTAGGGTAGGAAAATGTGTTACCAGCCCTATGGTGGAGACATGCCAACTCTCTGTGGATACTTGCGTTATAACTACATATGCACTTTAATAGCATTTGTTGAAGAATGGTGGTGGTTTAGTCGCTAAGTCATACCTGACTCTTGGGACCCCATGGAGTGTAGCCTGCCAGGCTCCTCTTTCCTTGGGATTTCCTAGGCAAGAATACTGGAGTGGATTGCCATTTCCTTCTCCAGGAGATCTTCATGATGCAGGGCTTGAACCCAGGTCTCCTGCAATACAGGTGGATTCTTTACTGAGTCACCAGGGAAGCCCTATGTGACTATAAATTTACACAACGTAATAATGGTACTCTTAAGTCTATCAAACATTGGGATGTCGAGGGTTTTCATCTTATATGTGTGTGTGTATGTGTTTCTGGCATGTCGGGGAGTGGGGGACATTACATATAGTCCTGTTTCTGGTTTTAAGATGTGCTAACAATAAACCTAGTGATTGATTCAGTTCAGTGGGAAACTACAGATCCTTTTACTATGAGAATTTATACAGTCATTAAAATGGGAAGCATGGATTTTTTTTTTTAATTGCAGAGGAGGTATAGAAAGATGTCTTGTTCACTTATAGGAAATGCTGAGCAAAACCATACAATGGGAAAAGCATACACTGATCATGCATTTTGATCTGAAACAATAAAGCAGGGCTCAAGTTCGTTTTGGAAGGTCAATCTATGTTTAAAGCAGTATTTATATTCTCATTCTGCAACATTTTTACTGTTTTCTCCCTAAAAATCTTGAGAAGTGATTTTTGAAAACACATTAACATAGTACCTCGATATGCTGAGGAGAAATTTAACTCAAAGTTCTCTTCGTCAGTGGGCTTGCATTTATCAGGGACCTGTTGATGATAGACCTGGTCTTTTCTAATGTTTTTTCCAATCAATTGCAGGTACTGCTGCTGGATCCACTCAAGGTCCAGTTATATTCCTCATGCCCATAAAAACAGAAACACTCTGAGTCTCTGCTGTTTACCAACTGCAAAGTGAATGGCAAATTCTAGAATTTAACTCTTTACCCTAAGGTGATACCTTAATACTTCCTTGTCTTCTTTCCCTTTCTTTACCATTTCTTTTGTATCACACAAGCTAGGTATGTAATCTTCCTAAATATGCCCCTTACTTTCCTCTGTCCACAGGATCTCTTCTCTACCCCCTTTATTTCCACCTACAGATGAAGTCCTCATTATCCCCACCTCCTTCAGTACCCATCTGAAATGTCAACTCCTTAATGAAAACTTATCTCCCTAGTTGATGCCATTTTTCTATTCTAAATACCCATCGCCACTTCCTTTGTATCTCATTGTACTTGACCCATCTTTATTCTGTTAGTTACTTGTGAATTTCTTATCATCCTTAACAAGAAAGAAAAATTTCAAATAAAGGTGTATTAATTTAGAACCAGTAGGATATTATGTATGTGATTTTGTGATAATAAAATACAGATATTTGGTCTCTGTCCCATTCCTGGCATGGAGCTCCTAAAACCCTTGGAAGGTCTTAAATGATGAGAATGATAAATGTGTCTTTGTTATCTTGATGAGGTGACTTTTGGACAGCCCTGGGTAGGCTAGCTGAGAGGATGTCATAACCAAAACTCCAGGGAGAGAGAATCTCTTGTTCGGGACACTTCCAACCTCACCCTAAGTAGCTCTTCATTGGGCCATTCATTTACATCCTTTAGTTTCCTTGGTAGGGCTTCCCCGGTGGCTCAGTGATAAAGAATCTGCCTACAATGCAGGAGATGCAGGAGACACAGGAGACGTGAGTTAGATCTCTGGGTCAGGAAGATCCCCTGAAGTAGGAAATGGCAACCCACCCCAGTAGTCTTGCTTGGAGAATCCCATGGACAGAGGAACCTGGCAGGCTATAGTTCAGGGGGTCACAAAGAGTCACACGACTGAAGCTACGTTTGTATAAACTTTCCTTTGTAGTAAATTGGTAATCTAGTGAGTAAACTAGTCACTGTGAGCTGCTCTAGTAATAAATTACTCAAGACTGAAGAGGAGGTCTTGGAAACCTCTGATTTACAGCCAGTTGGTCAGACGCACCACAACCTGGACCTGGAATTGGCTTCTGAAGTGGGGTCAGTCATGCAGGACTGCACACTTTGGCTTGTGGGATCTGACTTCATCTCCAGGTAGATAGTGTTAGAATCAAGTTGAACTGGAGGACACTAGCTGGTGCTGGAGAACTGTTCTGTAGTCTGGGAAAAAAACACACATGTTCCTGGAGATACAGGTATCGAGGAGAGGTGATAGGAGATACTGAAAACCAGGCAAAAGAATGTAACCTCCGTCTATGGGCAACAGATAACCATTCTTGAGCAGAAGGAACGACACAAGAGAAAAGATGGCTGAGGATAATTATTGTAACGATCTGTGTGCTGGAGGGTAGACTAAGAGGAACGAGAAGGCTCTCCAGGAGACCAAGTATTAATAGAATTGCAGCCCTTGGGGAAATTCACATGATGGAGAAAGTAGAGTCCCTTTGAAGGAAAAGTGAAAATACTCCGGTGAGTTTAAAGATGCTGAAATGAGTCATGAAATAGATGGAAAGAGGCAGGGAGGAAATGACCTGAAGAAGGAACAGATGCTTGAAGAACCACAGATAATGGAAAAGAGAAAACAAAAATTCTTTACTTAACATAACCATTCTCTGCTTTAATTTTAGAGAAGCTTGAAAATATACATTGTTTTGTGTATCCCTGTTGGGTTCATACTAACTATATTTCTGAAGATGGGTATCCAGAGGACTCAGCTATTTTTAAAAGATTTTGATAATCTCAAAATAGAATTTTCTGGAATAAAAATCATCACAAAAGATTTGTTCAACACATACTAAACAATCCATGTGCCAGCACTGTTCTAGGTTTGGAGTACATAGCAAGGAAAGGAGTCCCTATTCCCAGGGAGTTTGTAATCTGAAGATGGAGAACTAAGCTATAATGGGACTGACTATCCTGGTCTGCCCAGGATGGAGGCAGTTCCTGGCATACTGGACTTCCAGTGCTAAAACTGGGAAATTAGAAACAACAAATCCTACTGGTGGCCAATTGCCCTAAATGGTCCCCAAGACACCCCATTCATGTACTCACATACTCCCTCCCACACTGATTAGGGCTGACCTTTGTGAGTAACAGCATATTGTAGAAATGGCCGTGTGTGACTTAAAGACACTGTGATTTCCACTTGCTTACTTTGAGGGAAGCCAGTTGCCATGTTACAAGGACACTCAAGCGGCTCCATGCAGGAACCGAAACCCTCCTGCTATCAGCGTGTGAACAAGCCTCTTCTGAGGGGATCCACCAGCTACAGTCGGACCTTCAGCTGCCTTAGATTCTTGATGTGACTTAAGCTCTGTCCCCTGAAACTTTATGAAATGGTGAGCCACTCCAACTCCTGACTTATAGAAATGGAAATAAGCAAGGTCTGTTGTTTTCTTGCTAGATGTTAGGGGTAATGTGATATGGAGTAATACATGTCTAGCATGGTGATGTGTAAAGAACAGTAAAAAAAAGTTCGCCTGCAATTCAGGAGACTCAGGTTCAATCCCTGGGTCAGGAAGATCCACTGGAGAAGGTAATGGCTACTCACTCCAGTAGTATTGCCTGGAGAATTGTATGGACAGAAGAGCCTGGTAAGCTATAGTCCATGGGGTCACAAAGAGCTGGACACCACTGAGCGACTAACACACACATTGCTATGGAGAAAAGTATGCTTGGGAAAGATTTATGAGCTGGGAGTAGGCACTACTATGACAAAAAAGAGGGTGTGGCTAGGCCTCTCCTATAAAAGCATTTGGGCAAAAACCTTAAAAGCAGGGGAGCAAGACAGCAATAGTTGGTCCAAGCAGAATAGTAAATGATTTCTGAGACGTAATACCAACAAAAGATGCTTGCTTAGCCTTGTTAGAGGAACAACAACAGTGTCAGTGTGAGAAGCGGGTAAGCAGGGTCGGGCAGGAGGTCAGACAGATGTAGCGGGCGTCCTAGAATAGAAAGGGAATCCTCTTCTTCACGTTCGGCTTCCCTAGTGGTCCAGACAGTAGAGAACCTGCCCGTAATGCAGGATTTGATTCCTGGGTTGGGAAGATCCCCTGGAGGAGGGCATGGCAACCCACTCCAGTGTTCTTGCCTGGAGAATCCCATGGACAGAGGAGCCTGGTGAGCTGCGGGCCATAGGGTCGCAAAGAATTGGGACACGACTGAAGCAACTTATCACACATGCACAATAAAATACCACAGACTGGGTGGCTTATAAACAACTCCCCCCCCACCCCGGTTCTGGAAGCTGGAAGTCAGGATGTCAGCATGGTCTGGTGAGGGCCGTCTTTGTAGTCTCAGACTTACTGTATCCTTTCCTGGGTCTCTTTTAGAAGACCACTAATCCCATTGGGAGAAATCTGACCTCACACCCTAACACCTCCCAAAAAGTCCACCTTAAATAATATCTTGGGCACTGTTTTCAATCTATGAATTGTGGGGGAACACAAACATTCAGACCAGAACAGGAAGGTGTCTGAATTTTATTGTGAGTCAGGGGAATCCACTGGAAGGTTTTCAGCAAGAATACAAGACTAGACTTGATTTTTTTTTTTTTAAGTCTTTTCTTTGGTGCTCTGGCTTCCTTGTATTCAAAACATGTAGCATTCAATTCTGAAACAGGCTGATTGCTTCAGCTAGGCTGTGCACAAAAGTATAAGAACTCCCCTTTCCGTCCTCAACAGAGGTGCCTCCTATAGAACTGGGCTGAGACAAAAGAAAGGACAAAGATAACCGAGCATATGAAATGAAGCTAGTGAATATGCAATGAAGTGAGGTGGGTGTTAATTGTAAATTCACTCTGGAATCCCAAGATTTAGTACCAACAAGCCAAGTAAAATGTCTCATTAAATCCTTTCTCTTGACTATCTGTTGAAATAATGTTCAGGATGTGTGCTGTGCGGGCTAAGCTGCTTCAGTTGTGTCTGGCTCTTTGCGACCCTATGGCTTGTAACCCACCAGGCTCCTCTGTCCATGGGATTCTCCAGTCAAGAATATTGGAGAGGGTTGCCACATCCTTCTCCAGGGAATCTTCCTGACCCAGGGATCGAACTCACGTCTCCTTCATTGGCAGGCAGGTTCTGTACCACTAAGGCCACCTGGGAAGCCCGATATACTGGGTTAAAAAAAAAAAACTAACCACCTTAAGACTTTCTGCTTTCTTAAAACGTGGCTACTATTAGATTTAAAATGACCTATATGGCCGGGATTCTATTCCTACTGGACAGCGGCTGGACGGGACTCTGTGCTCCCAGGTGCAAACTATCGATCCAGGAGTTTCCCCTGCGCCCTTCATTGGAAGAGTCGCCCCAGTAAGGCCGAGGCTCTGGCCTGGACTCTCTGGTTTTCCTGTGAATTCCCTCAGACTCCAACCTGAGTCGCTCAGCCCTCGGGGCGAGAGGGCTCCGGCGGTCCGACCAACGGTCTAACCAGCAGCCCTGGCTTTTCGTGACACCCACTCCCGGGGCTGCAGGGGCACGACCTTCAGAGTCCTCGACCGTCGGGAGTTCTCCGGACTCCCCAAGCCCCGTTTCCGCGAGGCGGTCCCCTTTCCTGGCCTTAAGTCTCAACGTACAGGAAAAAAAAACAAACCCAGACAGCAACTCGGCCGGGGCTAGGCCTGTCAATCAAGAACCAGCTCAGGCCACGCCCACTTCTGTTGACTCAACACCCAACTCAGGTCGACTGGGCGGGGCCGGATCCGTCACTGGCTTCCCCCACGTTCCCGGGACTCTCCGCGGCGGGGGCGCGGCTACAGACTGAGAGGCGGGACTTCCTGTCCGGCTGGGGATGACACGATTCAGTCCGGAAGTCAGCTCTCGGTCCGGCTCTTCGTTGGCCCGAAGGTTTGTGGCGTGAGCGTTTGGTGGGGTCAGGCCTCTGGTCGCTAGATTTCTGCTTCGGTCGCGCTTTATTTCCCTCCTGGCTATGGCGACCTACACCTGCAACACCTGCCGGGCGGTGTTGGAAGACGCGGAGGCGCAGCGGGCCCACTACAAGACAGACTGGCACCGCTACAATCTGAGGCGCAAAGTGGCCGGCATGGCCCCGGTCAGCGCCGAGGGCTTCCAGGAGCGGGTGCGGGCACAGCGGGCCCTGGCGGAGCCGGAGAGCAAGGGCGCGGCCACCTATTGCACCGTCTGCAGTAAGAAGTTTGCCTCCTTCAAGGCCTACGAAAACCACCTCAGGTCCCGGCGGCACGTGGAGCTCGAGAAGCAGGCGGTGAGTCGGAAAGTGGCGCTCATGAACGAGAAGAACTTGGAGAAAGGGCTGGGCGTGGACAATGTGGACAAGGATGCGGTGAACGTGGCCATCCAGCAGGTCATCAAGGCTCAGCCGTCCACGTCTCCCAAGAAGGCGGCGCCAGCGCCCGAGGCGGAGCCGGGGTGTCCCGTGGCCGCCGGAGGACGTGGGACTCAGCCGCGAGACCCGGGCGAGAAACCTCCCCGGCTGCAGTGGTTTGAACGGCAGGCGAAGAAGCTGGCGAAACAGCAGGGGGAGGAAGAGAGTGAGGAAGACCTAGATGGGGACGGTGAGGACCGGCCTGGGGGGCGGGTCAAGGGAGGGGTTGGTCCTCCCTCAGGTTTTCAGTTTATCCTTGAGGTTGGAGCGGGGAGGTGTCAGTTTTTAAGTGATGATGATGAGTGAAGGTGGTTTCCATGCTTCCTGAACTGACTGGTGTGGCCAGCATCCTTACAAGGCATTTTATCAGTTCAGTCAGTCAGTTGTCAGTTCAGTCGCTCAGTCGTGTCCGTCTCTTTGCGACCCTATGGACTGCAACACGCCAGACCTCCCTGTCCATCACCAACTCCTGGAGTCTACTCAGACTCATGTCCATCGCATCCGTGATGCCATCCAGCCATCTCATCCTTTGTCATCCCCTCACTGTTGTATTAAATAGATTCGGGTACTGAAACCTTAAGAAGAGCGGAGGGTGAGAATTAGCTTAGTATATATTTGTAGAATGAATAGATCCTTTCTCTGTTTATTGAGTGGGGAGATTTTTAACATATGCAGAGGGGTACACATTACCCCCCACACCTTCTGATGTAGAATGTGTTATTTCTATTGGTTATCTGGTTATGATGGCTTTGCACTTAACATTAGTTTGATAAAACTGTGAACTGAGAGGTTCAGAATGAGCTAACTAACCTGAAACGTGAGGTTTGAGCCTTCAACCTAGCTTCCTTGACTTGGTGAGTTTTTTGTTTTTTTCCTTTCTTCCCCTGTGGCATCTCACATCCCACTAACACAGACTGAAAGTGTTCATATATACCTAGGAAAGGAGCCAAAGCCCCCTTCAAGGGGCTTACTGTGCCCTGAACAAGGAAGACTAAGGCATTCCTTAGCCATGCAGGCTGGTGAGTGGTAAATGAATAGCTAACACTGACATCTTCAACGAATTTTGTTTTCGAAATCTCTGGCTTGAAGAGTGGGAGGATATTGACTCTGATGAGGACTTGGAATGTGAGGATGCTGAAGCCACGGAGGAGGAGGTGGAGGAGGAGCAGGATGCAGAGGAGGAGGAGGCAGGAGGAAGCGCCCCCCTTGGTGCCATCCCCATCACGGACTGCTTGTTTTGTCCACATCACTCAAGCTCTCTCACGAAGAATGTGGCTCATATGACCAAAGTCCACAGCTTCTTTATTCCTGATATAGAGTATCTTTCAGATCTTAAGGGGCTGATTAAATATTTGGGTGAGTATAATGTTCTTTTCTTTTTTAATGATGAAACACTGCATCACTGGGGGATATTAACTTTGTGTTTTTCACCAGTCTTGAATTGAATGACCTGCTGATTTTGTGAAAATCAAAAACTTGGTGCCTGTTTTTTGGATTGTGATGAGATAGATGATGAGATATAATCTGGCTGCAAAAAGCTGCTTTCATATCTTTTTCTCAAACTTATTTTTCCAGGAGAGAAAGTTGGTGTTGGGAAGATTTGCTTGTGGTGCAACGAGAGAGGAAAGTCCTTCTACTCCACAGAGGCGGTACAGGCGCACATGAATGACCGGAGTCACTGTAAGCTCTTCACAGATGGGGACGCTCTTTTGGAATTTGCGGACTTCTATGATTTTAGGTCAGTCTGGTTTGTAACAAGGAGCAAAGCAAACGGATCACATTTGCATTGGATTCACCTGTGCCCCTACCTGTAACTGTGTCTGGCTCTGTCAGATATCCTATTCTTAATACCCTCTTAGAACACTTTTGTAAGAGGTGGTTATTTCCTGTCATTTTGAAAATGAGAAACTGAGTATCACAGAGTTAAACACACATATCTGACAGATGATCTCAGGCCCAAACTGTAAGTTTGTCTGGTTTGAAAACTTATTTTTGTTTGTTGTGGTGTCAACAGTCCGAAGTTCAGTTTTGCCTAAACAGTTGGCTCTTGGTGTCAGTGTGCCTGTGACCTAGCACGGGTGTGCGTTGCAAGCAGGTGTGTGTCATGAGCGTGCCAGGAGTGCAGAGTCACCTGATACAGATGTTCGGAAAAGTCCTGGTCTTTTAAGTTGTCCTTTTGCATTTTCCTCCTGATTTCTCATTTCTCACTTGTCCTGACAGTTTTTCATTATAGCCACTTTGATGGCTGTGTAGGGCTAAAAGTGGCGGCTGTGTAGGGGTATCCATTGTGGTTTTGATGTGCATTTCCCTGATGAGAACTAATGGAGTTGAGAACCTTTTTAAATGTATGTTAACTGGGTATCTTAACCACTCAGATATCTCTTGTGAAGTGTCCGGATCTTTTGTCCGTTCCTGTCGACTTATCTGCCTTACTGTTAACATTTTAGTGTTAGTTTTCCCAGTTATTTTCTGTGTGTATTTGTGAAAGACAGAGATTCTTTTAGAACTACAGTGTCTTAATTTGCTAATTTCTAGATGTACTCATGTCACTCTTTGGGGTAATTAATTAAATTAAAAATTAAAAAATTCAGTTCTTCAGTTGCACCACCCACATTTCAAGACCTATACTTAAAAGCACATGTGCTTTGAAAGTAGCTACCATACTGGACACGCAGACTGAAGATTTGTATCATCACAGAGTTCTCCTGGACTATGCTGTTCTAGAACTTGTTTCTGTAAGGATTTAAATTGAGGAGAGCTGCATCTCCTACTGTACAGTCTCCTCCTCTTCTCCTGTTTGCCAGCCCTCCTTGAGAGAAACAAATAACACAGGTAAAAGAATTGTTATGGGTTATTTGCTCACTCTTTATAAGAACAATTTTAGGTTCTCAGCAAAACTGGGCAGAAGGTATAGCAGTTTCTTGTGTACTCCTTACCCCACAAGTGCATAGCCTCCCTCATTATCAGCATCGCCCAGTGGCACATATGTTGCAGTTGATGAACCAAGTTGACCCACCAGTTATCACTCAAAGTCCATAGTTTAGTGTTCACTCTTGGTGTTGTCTATTCTGTGAGTGTGGACAGATGTACATAAAATGACATGTATCCACCATTAGAGTAGTTTTATTGGCTTACAGATCCTCTGTATTCTGCCTGTTCATCATTCTCCTCCACCCGACCTCTAGAAAACAGTGATACTTAATGTCTCCATATTTTTGCCTTTTCCAGAATAGTCTATGGTTAGAATCATACAGTATGTAGCCTTTTCAGGTTTCTTTCACTGCTTCTTTCACAGTAACATGCTTTTAAGGTTCTTCTGTGTCTTTTCATGGCCCACTAGCTCATTTTTTTTTTTTTTTTTGGTGTAATCCAAAACTATTCCCTTGCATGGATGTACCACAGTTTATTTATCTAGTCACCTATTGAAGTCCATGTTGGTTTCTTCCAAGTTTGAGGAGTTTGAATAAATCTTCTGTAATCCATGTGCAGGTTTTTGTATGGACAGAAATTTTTGACTCCTTAGGATAAATCCAGGCAGCAGGCTGGGTCTAATGGTAAGAGTATGTTTGGTTTTGCAAGAAGTGGCCAGCTCTTCCAAGGTGGCTGTGCCCTTCTGAATCCCTGCTGGCAAGAAGGATTCTTGCTGCTCAGACCCTCCCTAGGCTTAGATGTTCCGGGTCTGGGCCATTCTGATAGGTGTGTAGTGGTATCTCTGTGTTTTAATTTCCATTTTTCTGATGACATATACTGTGGGGGCATCTTTTTTATATGCTTATTTGCCATATGTTTCTTCTTAGTGAGGAGTCTGTTGAGGTCTTTGGCCCATTTTTGGCCAAATGGGTTATTTTCTTACTGTTGAGTTTTAAGAGTTCTTTTTACATTTGGATAACAGTCCTTAACAGCTGTGTCTTCTGTCAATACTTTCTCCAAGTCTTCGTCTTGTATTTTAATTCTCTTGATACCATTTTCACAGAGCAGAAGTTTTTAATTTGAATTAAGTTTAGCTGATCAGTTCTTTCTTTCATGAACTGTGCCTCTTGTGTCATGCCTAAAAAGTCATCACCAGACCCTAAATCATCCAGGTTTTCTCCTATATTGTCTTCTAGGACTTTTTATAGTTTTGTATTTTACCTTTAGATCTGGGATCCAATTTTAACTCATAGACTGTTTGCTTACTTTACTAAAGAGAAAATGCTAGCAAATTGATTTCTCTCCAGAAGCTTTCAGTGTAGTCCCTGCAGATGTTAACCCCACCCGCCACCCCTTTAGTGATCTAGTAGGTTTGCAGTATTTTAGTGAGATTTGGGGTCTTGGTCTGTGTGCTAATGGCATTCCATGGTTCCAGGAGTAGCTACCCAGATCACAAAGAAGGTGAGGACCGTGATGAGACTGAGGAGCTGCCCTCAGAAAAGACCCTGGATTATGACGATGAAACCATGGAGCTGATTCTCCCTTCTGGTAAGTGTGTTTGTCCAGACTATGTAGCTTCGCGCCACTGAGATTATCAGAGAAGTGTGTTCCCATCACTTCCCTTCCATGCTGTGGGGAGAGAACCTACAACTTCACGTATTTGTTTATGTTCCCTTGGACAAGGTAAACTCTGAGGGGGGCCCCAAAGCTCTGATTTAGCTGTTTTGTTTAAATTGCATCAGTGTTTTCCTCTGTTGTGATTTCCTCTGTTGTGATCCTTCCTTTGTTGTGATTTATAATGCTTTAATCGGCCATTTCCTTTCTTTTCAATACATAAATGTTTTGTTTATTAACTAGTTTTTTGGCTCCATCTGGATTTTTCTTGTTAAACTTGACTTTACCCTTATTCCTTGAACTAATTCCTGTTTCCATGGTTGTTCAGACTTGCATGTGTTAGTCTGGCATGGTTGGAAATGATTGACAGCACCTAGGCTTCCTGTTCATATTCTGGGTGCAGGGAGAGGCTTGGAGTATTGATTTCTGCCTTCTCCTTTGGGGAACAGGATTCATAATGGTAGAATTTTGTCCCAGATACGAAAAAAAGTGGAAAACTATGAATATGAGAAGCATGAAATATTGTTTATAGTGTTCTGCTTAGCTGATAGAAATGGGAGCAGCTAGAGAATATACATTTAAAAAGGTCAGGGAATGGAATGATAAGATAATAAGGTCCTAATAATATATTTACTGGGAGGTTAGCATATTCAGGCAGATATATTATCTTTAGATCAAGTCTGTGAGTTAGATTCTGTTGTCCTTATTTGACATATGAGCCACCTGAAGCTTAGACAGGATGAGTAATTTGCCTGAGATCATGGACCTCATCAGCAAAGAGCTCATTCCACCTTTCCTCCTCTGCCTGGGAGATGTGCTGTAATGGTGGGGGCAGGAGCAGCCATGCTGCCAGTGTATATATGTCTGCCATGAAGGAAACACCTTGTGCTGTTTGCTCTCCACATGGAATATTGCTGTTTAGGTACAGACAGCCCTGCTTAACCCGGAATAATAACCTTCTAAGGTGAAGGGCAGCTTTATACAGTGACAGTTGGAGGAAAGTGCCGGCAGAACCTGTCTTGAGCATATAACTCCTTTACAGTGATAAGAAAGCTATAATGCAGCAGAATATTGTGGCCTGTACAATACACAGTAGCAAAACAGGCTTAAGTGTATCACAAGGGACCTAACCTCATCTTCCCCTGGTGAAAATACTAATGCAGAACCTCAGAAATAAGTTTGATAACTTCTTTTTCTAAAACTATTTGCTTGGGCCCTTATTTTATTAGGCTTCCCTTCCTTGCATGCTAAGTCGCTTTAGTCATGTCTGACTCTTTGGGACCCTATGGAACCCAGCGGGGTTCTTTACCACTAGTTCCACCTGGGAGACTAAGATCACAGTGGACTTTGAGAAAGTGAGTGAGCTGGTCCCTGCCAGCAGTGTCTGGGGTAGCAGGATCACTAGGAATGTGGGCTTCGTTTTTCAGCCACTTCAGCACTTTTCATTACAAAAGTCTGCTCAACAGTGAGCATATCCTATTTAAGAATATAGCCTATTTTGAGAGAAATTTTCATCTGGACTTAAAATTTCAGAAACTTCAAGACTCCTTAGCTATCTAGACAACATATGGCCAGGAGTGATCCAGTCTCCTCAGGTTTGCCAAAGCCAAAACTGGATGTCTTCTCAGGATCCTTTATTCCTCTCCTAAATCCAGATGGTGACTAATTGCAGTTCCTATATGGGTTTTGAATATTTTTTCTTTTTTTAATTCTTATCCATTTGTCTGTACCATGAAAGCTTCCTGTCTGGCCTTCTCCAGTCTGATTTCCACTTGGCCACCAGAACATTCCTTCCAAAACAAACACCATTCTGTTATATTTTCTTTTCCCTCTGGAATTCCCAGGGGGAGTCCTGGCCTTCAGGGTCACTTTGTCACCCAGTGTCTTTAGGCACTTCCTTTTCCTGCCCACGTGAAGTTTCCCTCTTTCTGGACCTTTGCACATGCGCTGCCTCTGTCTTCCTCTGAGACTCAAGTTGGGTTCCCTGCTCCAGGAGGCTGAGCTCAGCTCCCGCCCTAGGTGAGGAGAGTCTCCTCTGCTCCTGTGATGCTCGCATGGCCTTCGTGATGGGTCTCTTCTTGGTACTTCTTGACTTGCTTGCCTTTTGTTCCTGTTACTGTGAGGACCAAATTGGCTTCTTTGATCTCAGCACAGCGCCTCAGACACACGGGAGCCACGTAAATGTCTGTTGACTGAGTTACTGGAAGCTTGGAGGTGACTTAAAGCAAGGTGACTTCCCTGGGCCTGCCACAGGGCAGGTGGAGAGAGCCGAAGGAGCCATCCTGGGCTCCAGTGTGGCCTCAGGGACCAAGAATCATACTTGCCTACAGCCCCAGGTGGCAGATTGCTCTGCCTGTTCATCACACAATCAAAGAAGAAAGGGCCCTGAGATTAACTTGTAGGTCCAGCTATTTTTAAGATATTTTTTTATGTGGACTTTCTTTTTTTTTTTTTTTAAAGAAATCTTTATCGAATTTGTTACAGCATTGCTTCTCTTTTATATTTTGGATCAGTGGCAAGTGGTATCTTAGCTCCCTAACCAGGGCTCGAACCCACACCCTCTGCATTGGAAGGCAAAATCTTAACCACTGGACTTCCAGGGGAGTCCTACTCTTGCGTTTTTAAAACATGAACTCCCTGACAGCTGCAGGTCCACATACCGAGTCACGCTGTTTTAAAGTGTCGGATGGTGACTTCAGGGCAGCTCTTGAGGGAGACTTGGCAGTAGTGAGTGACCCTGGTAGTCCTGGAGTACCGGGCAGTGCTGTGCCATTATACAGCCTCTGGAGCGACCTCACCGACTGCCGGGTCCTGCCCCAACCCGGGGTAACTATGCTCTGCTCATCTCTTCCTGGGTCATTTTCCTGGGTCATAACGGCATCAAGTAACCTCTGTGGCCACACAGATTTTTTTGACCATGTGGATAAGTGTATTTTTTTTTCTGGGGAGAGTCTGTATGTAGTATCTAAAAAGCACATGTGACCTGGAGCCAGAAAAGGAACTATCTAAATATACATCATTCATTGCCTTCCTGGGTCTTCTTCACAGATGAGTGACTTCTGAAACCTTATAATAGAATTCATTTAAATAGCAATACTACATGGCTTTCTTAGTGAACCAGAAACTAGCAATATTCTGAAAATTTTTTCAGCTCTACAGGTACATATACTTTTACTATCTCATTTTAAAAACCAGTCATCCTCTGGTCAGTCTTGGTTGTAATGAGATATGACAGTGTCTCGTCCATTGGTTTTCTCCCTCAATACTGGTTTGGTTTTTTTTTTAATGAACCAAGGAAATAGGAACTCTCAAATAAACACCGTTTAGACATATAGTGGTATTACGGCAATAACCTGGTTATTTCTTTGAACAAATTCACCATTCAGAAACCTCTGATTATGCTCAGTTATATGACTGGGTCAGTGTGGACGTTATCATGAAGCTGATTTGAGAAGGATTCTAATGTGGAGAGCATCAGTTCAGTTCAGTCATTCAGTCGTGTCTGAATTTGCGACCCCATGAACCACAGCACGCCAGGCCTCCCTGTCCATCACCAACTCCCGGAGTTCACCCAAACCCATGTCCATTGAGTCAGTCATTCCATCCAACCATCTCATCCTCTGTTATCCCCTTCTCCTCCTTCCCTCAATCTTTCCCAGCATCAGGGTCTTTCCAAATGAGTTACTTCTTCACATCAGGTGGCCGAAGTATTGGAATTTCAGCTTCAACATCAGTCCTTCCAATGAACACCCAGGACTGATTTCCTTTAGGATGGACTGGTTGGATCTCTTGTAGTCCAAGGGATTCTCAAGAGTTTTCTTCAACACCACAGTTTAAAAGCATCAATTCTTCTGCACTCAGCTTTCTTTATAGTCCAACTTGCACATCCATACATGACTACTGGAAAAGCCATAGCCTTGACTAGATGGACCTTTGTTGACAAAGTAATGTCTCCGCTTTTCAATATGCTGTCTAGGTTGGTCATAACTTTCCTTCCAAGGAGCAAGCGTCTTTTAATTTCATGACTGCAGACACCATCTGCAGTGATTTTGGAGCCCAGAAAAATAAAGCCAGCCACTGTTTCCCCATCTATTTGCCATGAAGTGATGGGACCCGATGCCATGATCTTAGTTTTCTGAATGTTGAGCTTTAAGCCAACTTTTTCACTCTCCTCTTTTACTTTCATCAAGAGGCTTTTTAGTTCCTCTTCACTTTCTGCCCTAAGGGTGGTGTCATCTGCATATCTGAGGTTATTGATATTTCTCCTGGCAGTCTTATTCCAGCTTGTGCTTCCTCCAGCCCAACATTTCTCATGATGTACTCTGCATATAAGTTAAACAAGCAGGGTGACAATATACAGCCTTTATGTACTCCTTTTCCTATTTGGAATCAGTCTGTTGTTCCATGTCCAGTTTTAACTGTTGCTTCCTGACCTGCATACAGGTTTCTCAAGAGGCATGTCAGGTGGTCTGGTATTCCCATCTCTTTCATAATTTTCCACAGTTTATTGTGATCCACACAGTCAAAGGCTTTGGCTTAGAGAGCATAGTGATATTTAATCAACTACCCTTAGTAGAGTCTATGTAAAACTGATTTCAAAACCAGCAAGTAGTTGGGATTCCTTGACTGTAGTTGCTTCAGGTCAAGTTCAGTTCAGTCGCTCAGTCATGTCTGACTCTGCGATCCCATGGACTGCAGCACACCAGACCTCCCTGTCCATCACCAAATCTCGGAGCTTGCTCAAACTCATGTCCATTGAGTTGGTGATGCCATCCATCTCATCCTTTGTCATCCCCTTCTCCTCCTGCCTTCAGTATTTCCCAGCATCAGGGTCTCTTCCAAGGAGTCAGTTCTTTGCATCAGGTGGCCAGAATGTTGGAGTTTCAGCTTCAGCATCAGTCTTTCCAATGAATATTCAGGAGTGATCTCCTTTAGGATGGACTGGTTGGATTTCCTTACAGTCCAGGGGACTGTCAAGAGTCTTTTCCAACACTACAGTTCAAAAGGATCAATTCTTCGGCGCTCAGCTTTCTTAGTAGTCCTAACTCTCACATCCTCATACATGACTGCTGGAAAAACCATAATTTTGACTAGACGTACTTTTGTTTGCAAAGTAATATCTCTGCTTTTTAGTATGCTGTCTAGGTTTGTCATAGCTTTTCTTCCAAGGAGCAAGCATCTTTGAATTTCATGGCTGCAATCACCATCTGCAGTGATTTTGGAGCCCGAGAAAATACAAGTCTGTCACTGTTTCTTTTGTTTCCCCATCTATTTGCCATGAAGTGATGGGACCAGATGCCCTGATCTTGATGGTTCCAGAGGCAGTGACGTAGAGCATCCAGTAGAGGGCGCCGTGAGCATTCATTTCCAAGACTGGTCGGCTCAGTTCCCCCTTAGCTCTTCAGTTCCGGTGGAGCAGGTTGGTGTGAGGACATCTCCAGTTAGTTGCTGACTAGCCAGAAGAATCTGCCACTGAATCCACAAGAGATACATAATCAAAATGTCAAATGTCAGGCTATTTGTTAAGTAGGAGTAGACAGTCTTTTTCATTTTAATTGAGGTATAGTTGATTTATGCTGTTGTGTGAATTTCTGGTGTACAGCAAAATGATTCTACATTTTACATAAGTGTATATATGTGTGTGTGTGTGTTCTTGTTCATTTTTTTCATTATAATTTATTACAGGATGTTGAATATAGTTCGCTGGGCTGTACAGTAGGACATTGTTGTTTATCTGTTTTACACATAGTAGTTTGTATCTGCTGCTACAGATATAAAGCCCTGATTTCTCCTTCCCTGACCCTCTTTCCTCTCCAGGAACCATAAGCTTGTTTTCTGTGTCCCTGAGTCTGCTCTGTTTTATTAGGAAGTTCATTTGTGTCGTATTTTAGATCAGGAGTGGACAGTCTTGTAAGCCATTATTACTGTGGCAGAAGATAGACAGACAGGTGGTAGCTGCAGCCTGACTGAGACAGTCCCACCTGCTGCGTGGACAGGCGCGCTGTGTCCTGTCAGGAGTCCTCGGCGAGGGCCCTGTCCCTGCCACAGGACGCGGAGCTCCAAACACCGTATCAGAAACCTTGGCACTGATTCGTGAGACCTCTGCAAACATGTTTTAAAAGACAGCCTTCAAGAATACGTATTTCTAAATGCTGCTTACGAATGTAAATAAATCAATTTAGTAAGTCCTAATAAGCAGCATTATCATTTAATGATTCTGAGGAAATCATTGTTGCAAACTCAGAGCATCCTGACCTACATTATAAATAGAAAAGTCGTCATTAGCATTCTGGGCTTTCCTACTAGAGCCTCCATGTAAGTGCGCGCCTTCTCCATCGCTGTGTCTCACTTGCTTCTGATGGTCTGGGAGCTTTGTTAACTCTTCTGCCACCAGAGCAGTGGGGTCCAGGGAGACATCTTTCATCCATGTTAGTATCCAGAGACCGCAACATCCTGGAATTGAAAATTTCCTTTTTTGTCGTCTCCTGAGTCTGGTTTCAAATCAATCACTTGGAAGTAATCACTTATTCATATCTGCGTAGGGAGCAAAATGTTGCCCAGGTAGCTTGTCAAGTACCGGTGCTTCACACAAAATAACCTGATAGGGTTTTTTCTAGTAGGTTAAAAATCTAGATCCTGAAAGCAAATATAGCCATCTATAATAGTTATAGTATTCCCTTCATGGTCTTTCTACCCAAAAAGCTTCCAACATTTAGAAAGCAGTAGGTGGGGGTTTCTCCACCTCAGCACTGTGCACGTTTTGGGCCGGATGATTCGTTGTTGGGCTGTCCTGTGCACTGTATGGTGTTTGGCCAAATCCCTGGCCTCGACCTGCTGGACGTCAGGAGCTTCCCTCTCCCTGTGGCAGCCAGCAGTGCCTCCAGTCGTTGCCACGGGTCCTCTGAGGATGAAGCCACCCCTGTTTGAGAAGCACCGCATTAGAGAATGTTAGCAAAGGAAAAGTGGATTGGCTTCTCTTCTAAACCCGGACTGTGGCTTGTAGAACTAAGCATCAGGCCATTATTGGTGCTGAGTCTTTTTTCTATGAAAGAAAGTTAAATTTCCTTGTCTCCTAGGATCCTGTTACCTGTATTAGTAGGGACGGCCATGTGAATTTCTATGGAGGCATATTGTAAGTACGGATGCTGCATTTTTCACCTGATAGTGACTTGCCATTATCTCTGTTTTTTAATGTCTCTGCTGTTTTTTTTTTCTCCTTTAGCCGTAGACTTAATTAGTTGAATATTTGAAACTATTATTCTATACACAAATTTTAATTTCTTACAAAACTCTATATTCCATCTTGCTAGGTCACTTCACTCTCTGTTTTATGCCACATTTCCATCAAGAAGTATTTCCCCAAATCACAGTCTGCCTGGTTGTGTGTTGTTGTTGCTTAGTTGTTAAGTTGTGTGAGACTCTTTGCAATGCCATGGACTGTTCTGTCCGTGAGACTTCCCAGGCAAGAATATTGGAGTGGGTTGCCATTTCCTCCTCCAGGGCCTTTTTCTTTTTTTTTTTTTAATAAATATTTATTTACTCATTGATTTGGCTACACCAGGTCTTAGTTGCAAACTTGGGATGTTTAGTTGTGGCATGTGAACTCTTAATTGCAGCATGTGGGATCTAGTTCCCTGCCCAGGGATCGAACCTGGGCCCTTGCTTTGGGAGCACAGAGTCTTAGCCACTGGACCACAGGGGATGTCCCTCAGTGTCTCTGCTCGGGTTTTCCTTCTTTCCCTCATTGGTTAACATACAGGTTTATCTTTCTTCAGCTGGTAGAACAGTGTTTTTTTTCTGGCACATGCGTTTTCCAGCTAGATGAAAGTGAAAAGTGATTTGGAAAGCCTTTGCTTTATAGCTCTGCTTTGAAAAATTGATCCAGTTCCGTGCTTCAGTACTGTTCTTTTGAAAACAGGTGCCAGGGTGGGTCATCGCTCCTTGATGAGGTACTACAAACAGCGGCTTGGCTTGTCGAGAGCTGTGGCGGTCGCTAAGAATCAGAAGGCTGTGGGCCGGGTCCTCCAGCAGTACAGAGCCCTGGGGTGGACTGGCAGCGCAGGTACGTCCGTGGGGGCCTCCCGGGCCAGCCCAGGGGCTTGTCTTACACAAAGGGGGGTGGACTGGCAGCGCAGGTACGTCCGAGGGGGCCTCCCGGGCCAGCCCAGGAGCTTGTCTTACACAAAGGGGCTCTCTTCACTCTGTCCTCACGGGTCCTCTCGGGGGAACTTACCTTCTTGGCCTGTGACCACTTGAGACATATATGGCAATAAGCCCAAAGCCACGTGACTTAAAAACTTCATATTCCCCAGCATGGTAGCTTTTTAAAACTGCCTGTAAACCATTACGTTTTTTTTAGGAGGTATAATTACAAAAATAATTGCTTAGTAATCATCAAAGGTTGAAATTCTGGAGGTTATATAGAGGAATTAAATAATGTCCTTGAGGGAAACATGACTTACCTGATATAGGTTCTTATACAAAGAGTCTGAGTAGTTTAATTAATCGAAGCCTCTGCTTTCTCACTGATAAAATGAAGGTGGTATTAATAATATCTACTTAGAGAGTCGTGCGGGTTGAATGTCATAAAGCATGTATGACATAGTACATACACATAATAAAGGCCGGCTATCATCCTTTGTTTTGAAACTTTTCCTTAGAAAGCTTAGTAAGACTCAGAGGGATAGAGCAAGCTACTAAAATTGTTCAGCTTTGGAACATCATTTGTATGAAATTATTTAAACCTATTCTGATGTCTGCTGATTGTAGCTCATTATGCTTGGATCTTCAAGGAGAATGTCAGTCCCCTGAAAACAGGAGAGAGGGGAGAGGTGTTTTCCGATAGTTGGAAGGCGCTGACACTGAAATCCATTGTCAGTGCCTCTGTGTTTATATATACACGTGGGTTCCCTCACTGGGACTCCCTGGGAGCTGTGAGGCCACTTAAATGTAGTGGACAGACTTCCTTTTAGTCTTGTCAGGAATTCTTGTCTGACTTGGTTTATGATCTGCCTTTCTCTGTGCCTTTGGTGAGTGGACTTCACCTTTTGGGCTTCTAGACCTTTTCAGATGATGGAAACTGAAGAGGCATGTATACAGAGAGAGCAGTCCTGGTGCGCGTGGCGGGTGCACGTTACCCCCCCAGGGCTCGTCGGATGGAGATGTCAGATAATAGCTCCTGTTTAAATATTAGAGCCCACTTACTCGAAACCAGCTTTGATTCTCTGCCAAGTTGGGTTTTCTCTGGTCACAGCTCAAAGCCCTTTGCCTCATTCTCACCCCCTTCCCACCCCCAGGAGCAGCTCTGGTGCGCCAGCGGGACATGCAGTATGTCCAGAGGATGAAGTCGAAGTGGATGCTGAAGATGGGGATGAAGAACAATGCCACCAGGCAGATGCACTTCCGGCCCCAGGTGCTGTTCTGATCTGCCAGGGGCTGGAACCACGGCCCTTCTGCTGCTACTTCCCCTGTCCTCCCTCTGTCCTGACCTGATAATAAAAGTCAGGATCACATTGGCTCTTGCGTGTCGTTTTTGGACAGGGTTGAGGGGTCGTCTTTTCACCCAGTGAGCACTGTCTCCGCTGGACGCAGGCCCTGCCCTGCTCCTGAGAGGTGCTGTGTAGGCTCTGCGTGGGGCTGGTTTAGGGCTGTCAGAGTAGCATGGGGACTCAGGAGTGACTTGTCTGCTCTGAGCCTGGCTTAATGTTCAGAGGGACACCTTGCTGTGTCCTGGAGCCGCGACCCGCATTAGGTGCTTTGAAGCTTCTGGGGAAACAGAGTGGAGTGTCCCTCATTGGAACGTACTGTGACTCCCGAGGTGGGGACAGTCTCTGGGCACTTTCATTAAATCCAAGCAGAGTAAAAAAGCATGTCAGTGGCTGGCTGTAAAAGTCCTTTCTTTTTAATTTGCTTATTATTTATTTTTGGCTGTGTTGGGTCGTAGTTGCAGCGTGCAGGATCTTCATTGTGTCATGAGGGGTCTCTTGTTGCCGCGCATGGGCTCTGGAGCTCTCGAACTTTAGTAGTTGTGGTGCATGGGCTTAAATGCTCCACAACATGTGGGGTCTTAGTTCCCCAGGCAGGGGTCGAACCCGAGTCCCCGCTCTGCAAGGTGGGTCCCCAACCACGGGATCACGAGGGAGGAAGTCCCTCTTTATTTCTAACTGAGCCAGTGCTCCCTGCAGAGTAGGAAGAAAATAAATGTAAAATGTCGAGTTTTCATTTGAGAAACAAAAGAATCTCAGGGTTCAATCTCTGAAGAGATGCTCAGTAGAGGTGGTTTAGGGGAAAGGCCATGGTCTGTTGGAAATGAAAGTAAACGTGAAGTTCAAATCCATTGAGCTCCCTTTCTGACTTTGGAAAGTGACTTGATCTTTAAAATCTGTACAGTGAGGTGTTTATTACCTCTGGGTGGTTGTGTAATTAACTAATCAGCACTGGCCCCATCAGTCACTCAGTCCCCGGCACAGACTAAGTGCTTCAAGTTCTCCCGGGTGGAGCAGGGGCCCTGCTGAGGAAGAGGGTGTCTGGTCAGCATGGTGGTCTCTCCCAGGAGTGGGTTCTGAGATGCCCAGAGATTGTACACCTTTACTGTACATTCACTAGCCCTTGATTGCCATGGAGACACTTACTTTTCTTTAAATCTTAGATGCAGAATTGAATTGATTTTATTTCATTAGTACAGGGCTCATTATCCAACAGTGGAGGGCTCCCTGGTTTAATTTTATTCCATCCTGTGTTCTAACATTCTCATCACACAACAGTCCTCCACCCTCTTCTGTTTGACGTTTTTAAATCTGTGTCCTAGGAAATTATATACTGCTTGGCGTGGGGTATGTTTTTAGTTTATACTTAATGGAATGTGGCCTTCCCAGGTGGCACAGTGGTAAAGAATCCCCCTTCAATACAGGAGACACAAGAAAGGCAGGTTTGACCCCTGGGTCCAGAATTTCCTCTGGAGTAGGAAATGGCAACCCACACCAGTATTCTTGCCTAGAGAATCCCATGGACAGCGGAGCCTCGAGGGGCTCAGTCCCTGGGGTTACGGAGAGTCGGTCCATGATATTGTGCTATATAGCTCTTGTCAGTTCTGTTTTTCTTCCAGTATTTTTTCATTCAACCCGATAAGCTTAATTCATCATGTAATTGCTGGGAGGCATCCATACTGTGTCCCCACACAGAACTTCCCTTCCCTGGCAGCTGATGCCTCCTGTCTAGCCTCTGTTCCCACAGCAGCCCTGCACTGATGGTGTGCCTCGTTTGTATAGGTGCCTTTTTAATTTTGAGCCCTTTTTACCTCTTGAGTGTCGATGAGGACAGTTTGAAATATTCCATTTATTTATTATTATCTCCTTCCAGGCTTCAGAAGACTCAAGGAATCCACTATACTGCTACCTGCATTATTTTAACAACTTTTAAAAATGCAGTTTATGTGCGTTTCTGGAGTAAAATTCTACTTGGTAACAAAGGCAAGGGAAAAAGATTTGAACAACTTCTATAATTAAATAAAACAAGGAACATGAGAAATGAGCTTGTTTGGGACAGGGGACTTCTTTGTGGTTCAGGAAACTGTGGACATGTCTGATAATTAAATTTCCCTGTAATTCTCTCCTTTGATTGTCTCTGTCTTTCTCTGGGTGCGCTGTGCCTGTCTGTCTTGTGTAGTTGGGCTTCCTGGAGCTTCCTGGCCCATTCCCACACAGCCATTTGCCATCAGGTCTCCCCAGTTCAGTCCTTTCAAAGCCACATGTTCTTTACCTGGTGTTTTAAGCCACTCACATTGGAGAAGAGGCAGAACCTGTCAGATTACCAGCTTAGAGTCTAAGGGAAAGCTCCCATCCTTAACCTCACACTCTGTCACTCTGAATTTCACTACTTAAAATGTATTGTTGACATACTGCTTTCCTTTCTGCAATTATTTATTCACATTTTAAAAATTAAATATTTACTCAGAGTAACTCCAAAGTAAATTTTTATTAAATCCAAAATTTTTATTTCATTCTCATCAAGACTTCCTAATACCGACTATAAAATAGTTGTCTAAATTGACAGCGGATACCAAAGTAATCTTAGTAGCAGTTCTGCATCAGGACTGAGTTGGCGCTGGCTGCTGCAGCTGACTGACCGTGACTTGGGTGGACTCTTGCATCCTGGGAGTAACCCCAGGATCGGCTGGTCCTTGAAAGTGGGTCTGTCTGTCTTTGGTTGAGATGACAAGACTGGGATCAAAAGTGAGAGAATGTAATCTCATCCCCTCTCCATGCGTTTTATCCACGTCCCTTGCAGTTCTGCTGACTGGTTGCACCGTGCGCTCTTTCTGCTTTGTGGACACTGCGTTTCTGTTTTATGGAGTGTAAAGTGCTTCACTGTGCCATTTTCTGTTTCTCCACTGTGAGGTGTAGGTAACATTTCTGTTTCACACGTGAGAAAATAGATTTAGGGAAGTTTAGTGCTTTGGTAAGGAGACAACAAAAGGAAGCCAGAGATTTCTGGTCCGGTGTTGTCATTTATGTATTTATTTGACCGCACCGGTTCTTAGTCGTGACGTGTGATTTTCGTTGCAGCATGTGGGATCTGGTTACCTATCCTGTGTGCTATGCTTAGTCGCTCAGTCACGTCCAACTCTGTGACCCCAGGGACTGTAGCCCGACAGGCTCCTTTGTTCATGGGATTCTCCAGGCAAGAATACTGGAGTGGGTTGCATGCCCTCCTCCAGGGTATCTTCCCAACCCGGGGATTGAACCCAGGTCTCCCTCATTGCAGGAGAATTGCTTTACCATCTGAGCCACCTGGTTACCTGACCAGGGATCGAACCTGGGGCCCCTGCATTAGGAGTGTGGAGTCTCAGCCACTGGGCCACCAGGGAGGCCCCTGTCCAGCATTCTTAATGTTGTAACATGTTCACAAAGAATTTTTAGCAGCTTCTCATCCTGAAGTGCACACATAGTGGGGCTGTAAACATCTATTCAAGTCCCTTTGATGTATAGCAGTTGTGAAAGAATCTTGTTCTAAATCTAGAAACACGTGAAATTTAACATGTACATTAATGTTACCTACATGATGCACACAGAGTTAACACAAATGTTACCACATAAAAGAAAATATCATTTTTTCTTACCTGGAATGTGAATGAATTTGGCCTTCGACCAATTTTTGTGTCACTTGTGGATTCTTCATTGCTGTCCTCTGAGATATTTCAAAACTCTATAGGATTCCATTGGCCATGATTAATTCAGAATTCACAGTTATTCATTTGTAGAAGACCAGGTAATTGCTGTGTTTCCAACTCAACAGGCAGACATTCTAGCAAGGGAATGTCTTGCAGTCCTAGAGATACTTTTAAAGTGCACTGAAGAGTACCTGTCATTTAATTTAGAGTCATTTGTAGCTGGTAAGTGAATTATTTATGCCACTGAAATTGATGGAGATTAGGAAGATTTGATTAGCTTGTTAAATGCTGCAAACATGTCAATGTTAGGATAATAATTTCTTGATTATTATTTTAGGAAAATAATTTCTTGATTATTTGTCGGGCAGACTGTTCTGTCGATGTGTTCTTTCCTTCCCGGGCCCTGAGCTTCCCAGCCAGACTGTGTTTTCCAGCCTCCCTTGCAGCAAGCTGTGGTCTTGTGACTAAATTAGGGCCAATGGCTGTGAGCAGAGGTTGGATTCCATCTAAGTGCAGATCATCTCTGACTTGGAGACCAGCAGCATTTTCACTCTCTGACTCTCTTTTTCCTCTGCCCACCCGGAGGTGAGCTGTCGCCAGTCTTACCTGTAGGTGAGGATGACACCTTCGAAGACAGCAGAGCGATTGTGCGGAAGAAACCAGGGTCTCTAAGTGACATCACAGAGTGGAGCTGCCTCGCTGACCCAAGCTGGCTGGACTGTTAACGTGAGATAAACTGAAGCCTCTGCGTGCTGGAGTTTCTCTAACAGTTGCCTTGCTTGTAATCTAACAGTGAAACCCCACGGTAATGCTAATGGGACCTGGCACAAGGCAACAGTGTGTGAGATGCAACCGGCAGTTGCTCAGTTCCTCTTTCCTCTTGCCCTTGTTCTCAGAGGTGGGCTAGATTGTTCTGTGATGCAGGATTGGGGGACAGTGAGGAGAAAAATGATATGATCTTATGGGACTTGCTCAGGTCAATGTGTCCAATATGTCTCTTTTTAAAATTATTTTAAGACCGTGTGTGTGTGTGTTAGTCACTCATTCGTGCCTGACTGTTTGTGACCCCATGGGCTGTAGCCCACCAGGCTCCTCTGTCCATGGGATTCTCCAGGCAAGAATATTGGAGTGGGTTGCTATGCCCTCCTCCAGGAGATCTTCCCAACCCAGGGATCGAACCCAGGTATCCCGTGGAGCCACTAGGGAAACCCTTTCAGAGACAGTAGAGACTGAAAATGAATATTTTTTTGTTAACCTTGTTTGGCAACCTTAGAACATGCCTGTGGATTCTTTGACCCCGCTCCCATGGAGAGGAAGGGTCTGCCTCCCCTTCCTCTGATTCTGGGCTGGCCTTCGATGACTTGCTCATAACCAGTAAAATGCGGTGGGTGTGATGCTGCCAATTCCACGGATAATCACATAATGCAGTTTGGCTCCCACCTTGCTTCCTTGGCCCCTGACCACTGAAGAAGTCTGGCCCCCACCTCCCCTGGAGGTCAGGCTGTACAAATGCCAGGTTATGTGAGAGGTCATTGTAGGTGCTCTGGTTGATGGTCCCAACTGAGGTTCCACTCAGCGGCCTACTCCAGCTGCCAGCATCCAAGGTCAGCATCTTGCATGTCACACCCAGTCAGACCTTCAAGGGACTGAGCGTCCCTTGACATCTGACCACAGTCTTATGACAGATCCCACCCCAAAACTGCCCAGTGAGATTTCTCCAAATTCCTGACTCATAGAGGCTGTGAGAATTTAAAAGAGAAAATTGTTTTACCCCGTTGGGTTTATAAAACAACAGTGATCAGCACACTTTACTGTTGTACCATCACATGGTTCACCCAGTTGGCATTTTGGTTTCCACTTGTCAACTTTAGGTGCAGTTTTTCTGTCAATATGGCTTCAAGGGCAAGGGCTTTACATACATTATTTATATTACTTAATTTTTACAATATTCTTATCAAGTAGATGCAATTATCATTCCCATCGTACAGCTCAGGAACCTCGGGCATGTCTGCCAGGGTCTTGCTGCTCTTCATCACTGTGCTTCTATCAGCTGTGCTGCTTGAGTTACAGAATTTCAGGCTTTGGTGACACTTTAAACAGATCAATTCCCACCACTCACCTCTTCCCTCCCATCTGGGTTGCATATAAGAACCCAGGTGCTCTGGGTGGTGGCATATGACTCCTCTGTGGTGTATACGTCAGTAATTGACAGCACGGGAAAACCAGTATCTCCACGCTGGGCTCGACACTCACTACACAACTCAGCAAAATCAAACTTTTTCTCAGCTCTTTCAAACAACCTTTTATTATAAACTATTTCCTGAGAAAACATGATGCATTTCTTTGGAGGAAAAGAATGCTCACTTAGCATAGACCTACAAATCTATTAAAAGCCCTCAACGACACTAAAACATCAAGCCTGTTTCTTAAGGAAATCTACAATTTTGATTTTATTGAATAAGACCTCTAAATCCAAGGAGTTCATTATTATGTTACTCCATGATATTTCATTATTAATGACCATATTTGATATTCCATCAGCAAATACCATCTTCACCTGGAGTAGTGTGTCTCATATATGTTTCCCTGACCAAGAGCATCCATTTTCTAAACCCAGCATCTGCAAATGTGGAGAATAAGACTCTACAGAAGCAAGGGATTTTAATGTCTATGAAGAGATTTGCTTTCTTCTTAGTACTGGTGATGGGAATATGAAACTGTCAGCAAATGGGAACTACTCTAACATTTATGCTTGAAGCCTGAGTCCCCTTCCAAGATGTCTTTCCTATTTCTAATTCAGTGAAGGAAGTCTATGTGGATAATTTGGTTGTGTCTTCTTTTTATTCATCTTGAAGCATGTGGGAGTTTTTCCACAATATAAACAAAAGAATATGTAATATGTAAACATTCATAACAATGAAACAGAGCTTATTATGTGCCAGATAGTGCTGTGTGTACTTTTAGATGCGTTAGACCATCATGTTCTCACAACAAGTACAGGAGGTAGGTAATATCCCATTATCCAAGGGGGAAACTGAGGCACTGACATCCCTTTGTTGTTATTTAGTTGCTAAGTCGTGTCCAACTCTTTGTAACCTCATGAACTGCAGCATGCCAGGTTTCCCTGTCATGAATTTAGCATCATGGTATTAAAATGTCCCCTCCTGGACCATGTCAAAATGCAGCAAATGTTTGTTAAAAGGAAGGGAGCAGAAATACTAACTTTTTAAACTACCGATATTTATTTCAGTAGATATTACCTCTGCAGTGAGGTGGGAGGACTTGATTGTTCTCTTTTTATTTTCCTCCCTCCCTCCCTCTTTCTTTCCTGTAATTTTACCCTTCAAAAGTGGGCTTTCATGTTTCTGGGGACAGTAAACCACTGATACTTCATTGCTTTCATTACCTGGAATTCTTTTAGGGACAGCAATTACAATCACAGCATTTAGTTGAACTCAGGGCTTCTCCCAAGATCCGTAGTAACTAGTGTGTGACAGTAAACCTGGGCTCATGGATGTCTATCTGGTTTCATTACCATGGATACACGTATTCAACAATTCAATTATGTGTTGTAGTGGATACTGCGGTGTGCTGCCTCATCTCTCCAGACTGAGGCACTCACACCCCCAGATGCCAGGAGAGCTGGCCTCTGATATCTTACTGTTGATCCTGTTTGGGAATAGCCCTTAGCAGAAAGAGGCTGCCCTGCCCAAGGCCACACCTCTTTTGCATCCAGCGGCTGGTCCCCTTGCCTAGATTAGGTCAACTCTGACAGCTTCCCCAGCTCCAGGCCTTCATTGCAACTGCATCACAGTTCAACTTCTCCCACTGTGGGTTCCTTTTTCTCATACTTCCTTATAGGTAAAGATCCCCAAGGCACTCCCTGATTAAAAAAAAGTCCTGAATGTAAATCTCCATCTTAGAGTTTGTTCAAGAAAGCATAACTAAAACTAACAGTGGCAGGAAAGGTCCCAGAAAGCTCTTACGTGAGATCTGGAGCTGGGTCACCAGCTTATTGTTGTTCAGTCACTAAGTCGTGTCCAGCTCTGTGACCCCCAGGGCTGTAGCACCCCAGGCTTCTCTGTCCTTCACTATCTCCCAGAGTTTGCTCAAGTTCATGTCCATGAAGTCAGTGATCCTATCTAACCATCTCATCTCTGCCATGCCCTTCTCCTTTGCCCTCAATCTTTCCCAGCATCAGGGTCTTTTCCAATGAGTTGGCTCTTGGCATCGGGTGATCAAAGTATTGGAGCTTCAGCTTCAGCAACAGTCCTTCCAATGAATATTCCTTTAGGATTGACTGGTTTGATCTCCTTGAAGTCCAAGTGACTCTCAAGAGTCTTTTCCAGCACCACAATTTGAAAGTGTCAGTTCTTTGGTGCTCACCCTTCTTTATGGTCCAACTCTCAACATGGCTAATGGAAAAACCGTGGGGCTTCCCAGGTGGCACTAGTGGTAAAGAACCTGCCTGCCAGTGCAGGAGATGTAAGAAATGCAAGTGTGATCCCTGGATCAGGAAGATCCTGTGGAGGAGGGCATGGCAACCCACTGCAGCATTCTTGCCTGGAGAATCCCATGGACAGAGGAGCCTGGTGGACCAAGTTCATAGGATTTCAAAGAACTGGACACAACTGAAGTGACTTAGTATGCATGTTTGCACCTTAGTTGGCAAGCTGACCTCAATCAATAAGAACACCATCTCTGGGGGTGGGTGGAGAACAGCTAGCCCCCAACACTCTGTAGCCCTGCAATTAAAACTCACTGTGGTGAGACAGCCAGGAGGGAATGCATAGGAGGGCGAAGGATCTGGACATCTGAGAGGTTCAAGGGAAGTGGTAATCGTAGGTACAGTGGAATTACTTGACTGTTGCTGAGTGTTGTAGAGTAACTTAGAGGAAGCAGTGAAAGGCTAGAGTGATTAATCACCAATCTAAGGCTAAGTGCGAGAGCCAAAACGCTTTGGAGGTTTATAGAGAGACTCCCATCTCCTGCAGCCAGAGGCAGAAAAAAATGCCAGCATTCAACCTTGGACTTAATTAGAAGGTCAACAGAGCTCCAGAGAAGTTTAAATTTTTCAACCCCAGCAAGTCTGCTGTGCCAAGGTCAAGGCCCTAATTGGGAGTAAATGAGATGCTGAGACTTGAGATGCAGACAGCTGTGTTCATGCACTATTAAAACTCTGGAATCTCCAAATGCCCTTGAGCCCCCTGTGCCTGCTCCTGCCCAGGAAAAGCTAGCTCTGCCCCCTACTTGAAGATGAGGCAGCAGCCTGTCCATCATCAGCATGACACCGGCTCCCAAGCCAAGATCCACCCCTACCTCCATCCCTGGACACTAGACACTAGACACCAGAACAGGGATCAGCACCTACATCCTATGGGTCAAGTCTAGCCTGTAGTCTGTTTTTTTGTACATAAAGTGTTATTGAAACACAGCTCTGCTTATTAGGTTACATCTTGTCTGTGGGTGCTCTCATGCCAGAGTGAGAGACTTGAATCGTGGCAACAGAGCCTAAGACAAGACTGACTCTTTACAAAGAAAGTTTGCTGGCCCCTGAGGAGAAGAAAATGGCAACCCACTCCAGTATTCCCGCCTAGAGAATCCCGTGGATCGAGGAGCCTGGTGGGCTGCTGTCCATGGGGTCACACAGAGTCAGACGTGACTAAAGCGACTTAGCAGCAGCAGAGCTCAAGTCAAGTCACAATAAAACCCAGCAGGAGAGGTGCTGGTTCTGATAAGGGAGTAAAGGGAAAATACACTGAAGAAGATGAAGGTCTTAGCCAATAAATACTAGCAGAAGTGGAAGAGTACACTTGGGATTGAGTTCTGAAGGGCCTGGATTAGGAGGATGGATAAAGGAGCATTTCTCCACATGAAAGAACTCTCCTGACATATACGGTTTATTAACACTCTCTTGGTTGGCTCTTGGAAGCTTAGGAAAGCAATGACCATGCTAAGTGAAGGATATATGTGAGCACTGCCTTGGCTGACACTGGAGAAAGGGAGCAAAATTCTCCGAGAAGCAGGCACGCCAGAGTGGATGTGCTCTGTGTGGTTGGAAAATCTACCGGTTCACTGTGTTTTATAGGGGCACCCGGAGGATGCTCTGGTTACCAAGACTGTAAGCAATGAACTGGTGAGAGTGACCTCTCTTCCCTGAGAGTCTCAGTGGGCTGACCTTTGCAGGGAGGGCTGATGCTATAAAAGATGCTGATGCAGGATTGGGCTCCCTGGGAACAATGAAGATGAGATCTCAGTTTATCAGACGGCAGGTCATTATTGTTCAGATGCTTAGTTGTGTTTGACTGTTTGCAACCCCATGGACTGCAGCATGCCAGGTTTCCTTGTCCTTCACTGTCTCTCAGAGTTTGCTCAAACTCATGTCCGTTGAGTTGATGATGCCATCTAACCATCTTATCCTCTGTCGTCCCCTTCTTCTGCCCTCAGTCTTTTTCAGCATCAGGGTTTTTTCCCAATGAGTCAGCTCTTTGCATCAAGTGGCTGAAGTATTGAAACTTCACCTTCAGTATCAGTCCTTCCAGTGAATATTCAGGGTTGATTTCCTTGCAGTCAAGGGATTCTCAAGAGTCTTCTCCAGCACCACAGTTCAAAAACATCAGTTCTTTGGCTCTCAGCTTTCTTTATGGTACAACTCTCACATCCATACATGGCTACTGGAAAAATTATAGCTTTGAGGGCTTTGAGGTCAAGTAGCAAAACTTAAATATTGGAAGCAAAGAGGATGCAATTTTAACAAGTGGTACAAGTGGTAAGGGGACCCTCACTCACAGAGAGCCATGAAGATGACTAATAGAACCTGGTGTTGTTAAGGGCAGGAAGAAGAGTAGCTAATTAAGATAATGCTGACAATCCCCCCCTCCCCCCCAGTGAAAAGTCATGGCCAACTTCCAGACCTGAGCTGGTCCTTCAACTTCAAAGCTGGCACCTGAAGTTGAAAGGCTGGTTTGAAAAAGGGTCCTGCTATACCAAGGCAAGGACATACAGTAATAATTTTCCTAGTCTTTATCTAAAGATTTGTGGATAAACTTTTCCTTGGGTAACTATAGAGTGATTTCCCAAAGATGTCAGAGACTCTTGGGCATGGCAGTTTCCATTGATTTGCAGAGATTTTTGTATTTCATCATGGCTCTTTACTCAAGTTGGGCCTAGTTGGGAGGGGATAGGTAGTAAGATATCCAGGCCTACCTAGTATTATCCACAGTGGGTTCTTTGGCTCCGTGGATCCACTTGGTGATCATTGGTTCAGCCTCTGAATGTGTCAGTGAATGGGCGTCCTTCGTAGTTGTCAGAATATCATTGTCTTTCTGGTTTGTAAATTGAGCTACTGTAGAGGAGAAGGCCACATGGAGGAGGACCCTGAGATGTTCCCACTGTGGTTGAGAGAGTAGTTTAAAAAAAAAAAAAACAGTATCACAGATGGGGAGAGTGTCAGCGATATCCGCCCCCTTAATAGACTCCACACTGCCAGGGTAGTGGGCACCATCAGGCCCCCTTTTAATTTGCCGCTCTGCCCCATGTGAAACCAGGATCCTGGACTGCCCTGGTGGTGCAGTGGATAACCTGCTAGTGCAAGGGACATGGGTTTGATCCCTGGTCCAGGAAGATTCCACATGCCATGCCACAACTTCTGAGCCCGCGTAATGCAACTGCTGAAACCCACCTAGATCCTGTACTCTGAAACAAGAGAAAGCACCAATGAGAAGCTTGCTCCCCACAACTAGAGAAAGGCAGTGCAAAAGGCAAAAAAAAAAAAAAAAAGCAACAAAGACCCAGTGCAGCCAGAAAAAATAATAAATATAATAAACAAATAAAACCAGGATCCTCATCATTGAGAACAGACTTAGTGCATTACCATTGCTAGATATCCAAACTGGCAGCACACACTCCAACTCCAAGACCCTAAAGCTATGTCCTCCCCTGACCAACCAGTTACTTGTTAGCAACTTGATGGCCTGAGATCCCTTCCAATCTGCCAGTGGCAATGACCAGAATTGATACATATTCCAAGAAACACCTTTGCCTTTCCTGCCTGAATGGACTCAGTCAGAACTGCCATCCATGAGTTTGTAGGTTATTTGATAAACTGAAATGGGAATATGCACAGTGTGACCCTGGACCAAGAATCCCATTTAGTAGCAGCTGGAGCCTACCTACACAGGAACACACCACCCCAAAGCTACTTGCGTAATAGAGCCTTTGGAAGACACAGCTAAGGTGACAGCCTGGAGATGAGACCCTGGGAGGACTGGGTGGCATTAAATCAATGTCTGTTATATAGCACTGTGCTCCCAATAGGTGGAATTGATTGGTCCATAAAACAAGGATCGGAAGGAGGCCGGGCCCATTTACCATTTCTCTCAACGACCTGCTTAGGAAATTTGTGTTCCTCGTCATTGCACATTTAGTCTCTCGGGTGCTGGAGTTCAGGGAGAGGTTGCTTCTATCAGGGGACACGGTGAGAACTGCATTCAGCTTGAAGCTACAGCTGCTGCCTCGTCACAGCCACGTCCACCCACGTGATTCACTAGGCTGTTCCTTGGGACTCCCCGGCCACATTTTGAAGGTAAAAGAACAAGTAGAGTAGCTATGGCTAGACTTTGGTCATTTACCACCACGGCCATGTCCTCAAGGCCACCCCTTGAGGGCTCAGAGCCCTCAGAGATGGGAACTGGTTCACCCACTGCAGATGAGCCACCCTGACTAGCGGTGATGCTCTAGAAAGGATAGCTGGGAGGGAGACAGTGGTACCAGCTGTAGTGGCAGGGGCTGGAGTTCATCCCAGCAAGCTTCCTTCTTAACATTTCCCCAGAAAAAGAGATCATTCAGAATCACAAGGAGGTAAGAGCCCCTGGAGGAGGCCATGGCAACCCACTCCAGTACTCTTGCCTGCAGAATCTCATGGACAGAGGAGCCTGGCGGGCTACAGCCCATGGGGTCACAAAGAGGTGGACACCAGTGAAGCAACTTGGCATGCAGGCATTCCCACATGAGACAAAGTCAGTGTGTATAGGAATTGGATTTGTAATAGATCTAGGGGTCTCCCCTTCAGGAATGAAGCATTCATTGCTTAGGTAGTCAGAAGGGTTGACTGACTTCTGCAAAGGTACTCACCAGTGAGTCCTGCTCAGGAATGGCCCTCGGCCAAAGGGCGATGCCTCCATCAAGGTTACAGCCAATTTTTCAATGGCATCTGGAGTCGGGCTTCTGTAAGGACACAAAGGCCTGGCCCCCTTGCCTCTGTGAGGGTCTCCGAAGGGCCATGTCCACTTGCCGTCTCCCTCTGGTATCGCTGAGGCTCCTTCTGCAACTGGACCCCAGCTCAGCTTCTCCATACACCCCATCCTGCCTCCCTTAGCCCTCACAGCGGGTATGTGAGAGCACTTCCCCCCGACACCCCTGTGTGTGACCTTCCATCTCAGAAGCTGGTCCCCAGGCACCTAAGACCACCCTCTGGTTTAGGCATCTTACAAATGCATTTTCCCAGTTGTCGTAACTCTGGGCTTAAAAACAGACCTGTGAGTAAGAGTGAATAATTTTCCCTTACAAATTGAAAATTAAAATATTCAGTAGTTTCATTCAGCAGAAAACCTTGTGCTGAACACAAAGGGCTCTGTTTCAATGGGAAGGCATCTCCACATGGCATCTCATCTCTCAGTGAGCTTTTGGTGTTTCAATTATTTATTTTTTAATCAAGTTCTAATCCGTTGTTTGGATAGATGTTTCTGAAGTATTTTTTAATGTAGAAGTTTTTTAAAAAATTAGATCTCGGTCTGTCATTATAAAGACTGTGTGGGCAGATGGTAAATGGAATTATTTTTAACCCCTGGATGCTATTAGCTTGCTTTGCTGTCTCCCTGGAAGAGAAGGGCTATTAGAATTGGTCTTTTCTTCCCTCCACTCACAATTAATTTTGCTTCATTTTGGGATTCCCAACATCAGATTTTGGGGAAAAAAATTCCAAACAGCACCTTAACCTCTTTGAAGAGGATCACAGACAACTGACCTGAAAATTGATCTTCTCTTTCCATCTCCAAATTATTTCTTTGCAAAGAGAAAGACATGTTCGCTGAGCATATTGTAGGTCTTTTAATTCACTGAATTTCTTTCTTGAAGTCCTAGTTTTTTAAAATATAAATTTGTTTATTTATTTATGTTTGGCTGTGCTGGGCTTTCTCTCGTTGCAGCAAGCAGGTCTACTCTCCAGTTATGTACAGGTTTCTCATCATGGTGGTGTCCCCTGTTGCAGGGCAGGTCTAGGGTGCTTGGGATTCAGTAGTTGTGGCTCCTAGATTCTAGAGTGTGGGCTCAGTAGCTGTGTACATGGGTTTAGTTGCCCTGCAGGGATTTTCCTGGACCAGGGATCCAATTCATGTCCCCTGCATTGCCAGGTGGATTCTTAACCCCTGGACAATCAGGCAAGTCCTACACTGTTAGTTTTAATGGTTTTTCTATTAAATTTGTGGTAGTTTTGAGTCCCAAACAAGCATATCATAGGTGATCAATTTTTTTTTCAAATTTTTAATCATTAAATTAATCAGATAATATTTGCAGTGTTTCCAAATTTCAGGTATATGTAAGAAATCAACATATAGCTTACGGAGAGATTTTATGAGAGTTTTGTTTTCCTCAGATTGTTTATTTCATGACTTTCTAGTCCTTGGCAAGTTTGGAACTTCATTTCTATAGGTCTTGATGTCCTCTTAAATGTCATTGATTAGTGTTAAAGTTTTTTATTAGGGAATTTCCTAAACATGCACAAAGGCATAAAGAATAGTGTAATAGACCCCTGGGCACCCATTGCTCAATTTCAACAATGATCAACATTTTGCAAATTTTATTTATTTACCCATCTTTATACCACCTCCTTACTGCTCCCACCACACACACACACACACACACACACACACACACACACACACACAATTTTTTCCTGGAATATTTAAAGAAATACCAGACACTGCATCCTTTTCCACATAAAGTATTTTATCTGCATTTAATTAATATGACTTCAAAAATATAACACTGATATAAAAATATATGAGTGTTGAGTTGAGTGTTAGTTGCTCAGTTGTGTCTGACTCTTTGGGACCCCATGGACTGTAGCCCACTAGGCTCCTCTGTCCATGGAATTCTCCAGGCACGAATACTAGAGTGGGTAGCCACGCCCTCCTCCTGGGGAGGCCTCCTGCATTGCAGCAGATTCTTTACAGTCTGAGCCACCAGCGGAGCTCTGAAATATAACCCCCTGAATATTATTAAACCCAAATAACAATGAGATATTACATATCCTAACACCCAGTCTATATTCAAACGTCTTCAGTCATCTCAAGTTTTTCTTTACGGTTGGTCTACCTGAGTAATAAGAATCAATGATGTTCATAAACTGCATAGTTGCCATATCTCCTAACTATCTTAAGCCACATGGTCCCCCCCTCCCCTCTCATACCATTGAATTTGTTGGAGAAATCAGATTACTCATCCTTTATAGAATTGTACCCATTTCTAGACATGTATAATTATTTTTATGTGATGTTTCTAACTTGCTCCTCTGTTCTTTGTGTTTGCTATAAGCTGGTAGTTAGACCTGAGACTTGATTTGATTGAAGTTCAGATGTTTTTTGGGGTCATATTAATTCTTAGGTTGTATACTTCCTGTGGATTCATATCAAGAGGTTAGGAAATCTGGTTGCCCCACTTTCAGAAATGTCACCAATTCGTCCAGGTGGCGTCAGAATGTCCTGCGAGTGTCTTAAGAACATTTCACCTATAATTTTAGGATTCACTGATGACCATTGCTTAGATGCAGGGTTTCATTAAGGATTGAATGTAATTTTCTTGCCAGTTAGTTAGCCATAATTAGTCAGCAAATTAGCCATGATTCTCTGCATTAGTTAGCCATAATTCTTCTATAAAGAATAATTCATCCTCATCAGTTTCTTGGCTTTCTTGAAACAAAGTTTTGTATAGGAAATGCATGCCAATTCTTTATTCTTTCCATATATTTATCAACTTCCAGAGCAATGAGTTAGTGCCCTTATGACATCCAGTGGCAACTAGTAAGTTTAAGAAAAATATCATGAATTACATATATACATAATATTTTAATTGAGTATGATTATTATCCTTTTAGTAGTCATAATGTTCCATTTTGCCTAATGGGCTCTCTTTCAAGTTGGCTTCCTTTTGACATTATCTATTTAGTCTTTAATAGTTTCTTACTTTTTTGCACTTCGAGATGTCCCAAGTTCATCCTGTACATTTCACATTCCATATAGATTCTCAAAAGGTAATTTATGGGGTCAAAAAGAATAGCTATCTTTAAGGTTGTTTGAAATAGTAGACGGTGGCTTTATAGATAGTTAGAACATGATTAGAATCCTAGCTCTATTGCTAACTAGCTCTGGGGACCTAGAAAAGCTTTTATCTTACAACACAAGGATAATAAGAACTCATAAGGAAGAGGAAGTTATAATAACATACAGAATTATTTTATTATAGTGTTAAGTGAAAAAAACAGGCCTCACAATTTTATAAAAAAACACATGAAGAAAATATTGTGATCAAATATACTAACTTGTCAATAGTGGTATCTCTTGATGGTGGGACTACAGGTAATGTATTCTCTTGTTTATGCTTCAAACTCTATTGTTTCACATAGGCTAGAATGGAAAGAAATAAGATAACTTCATTAAAAGAAAAATAAACCTATACAATAAATCCTATAGTGCTGATGCAAATTCATTTGGGATATGATTTGTTGCATACACTTTTTGTATCTCTTATGGTCAATTTATTCCCCTTGTCCTTTAGTAGGATTTAATGCAAATTCTTTAATAAGGAGAAATACTGATGTACCTACCCTGTGCCATCTGCCTCATTTCTCTACACCCTGTTCTATTGATTTCAATAGACCAGGTCAAAGCTGAGCATGTCCTGCTTTCAAGGATAACCTCTGAGGGCCTCATGCTCTCTGCCTTCTTCTCCCAGGGGATAGCCTGTAGGTTCTGGGGTGACAGCTGATGGCAGAGCAGTAAAAATAGGAAGTAAAATAAAATCTCTGTTTGACACACCTATAAATCAGCTTCCCTATGGGACACAGTCGTTGGTGTTCGTGCACAATGAAAATGGTCTTATTGATCAGAAAAATAAACCAACTGTTCTTTATCCACCCGAGGATTCAGAGGGACTTGTCAAGGGTGAATTCATCTGTAATCCTTTAAAACTATGGCAAATGATGAAAACTTGTGGGGAAGATATCTGCAGAGGTTTCTGATCTAGGATTCAATCTGCTTTTCAGGAATGATGTTTTGCTCTTGGAGTCAAGGATTCTAGGTTTGCTTTTCAAATGGTTGACAAAATTCTACAGATTTGAGGTTTAAGGGAGGATGATGATATTGACATCTTTATTAATTTTTTCTATTTCTTTATCTTATTTCCAAGGAGAATTCTTGATTTTAATTTTGAATCAGTGTAGGCTAAGTCTGACATTGGGGAAACCTGACTAGTGATCAGCTCAGTAGATTCTGAACAGTGAATTGCCTTGGACATGTCTTCAGATGGCTGTATAAGAAGATACATGTAAAACGAAGTGTCTTGGAAATTGACAATAAATGGGAAGGCTGTTTTTTCTCTATTCTTTTTCTCTGTGTTCCCCTCATCAATGAGCTGCTTTACATGCTGATCCGTAGATGAACCAAACCCAAGTATCTGGCATCTGAACTCTTGTCACTTAAAGCGTTGCTTCTTGGGACTTTTCTGGCACCCCAGTGGTTAAGCTCTTGCGCTTCCGCTGCACCAGGTGCAGTTCCATCCCAGCTGAAGTGAAGTGAAATGAAGTCGCTCAGTCGTATCTGACTCTTTGCAACCCCATGGACTGTAACCTACAAGGCTCCTCTGTCCACGGAATTTTCCATGCAAGAGTACTGGAGTGGGTTGCCATTTCCTTCTCCAGAGGATCTTCCCAGCCCAGGGATCGAACCCGGGTCTCCCGCACTGCAGGCAGACGCTTTACCCTCTGAGCCACCAGGGAAGCCCATCCCAGGTAGGGAAACTATCAATAAGATCTTGCGTGTTGATCCCACACACCACCCAGTAAGGCCAAACAAAGAAGTTGAAACAAGTATACTATCAAGGGTGAAACAGATCACCAGCCCGGGTTGGATGTATGAGGCAAGTGCTCAGGGCTGGTGCACTGGGAAGACCCAGAGGAATCGAATGGGGAGGGAGGTGGGAGGGGGCATCGGGATGGAACACATGTAAATCCATGGCTGATTCATGTCAATGTATGGCAAAAACCACTACAATATTGTAAAGTAATTAGCCTCCAACTAATAAAAATAAATGAAAAAAAAATGTTGCTTCCTTCAACAACACATCTTTAGTGAGCCTTCATTCCTCATGCAGGTTCTCTGCTAAGTGTTAGAAAAACATTGATGATGGAGATAAGAGGGCCTGTTTACAGAGACCTCCCAGCCTTACTGGCTGGACCTGAGATAAGAGATTAGCATTGGCTACACCAGGTGTGATGTGTGATAGTACTTGGGACAGTGTATTAGCCAAAGAAACAGAACCCACACACTTCTCCCCCACCCCTCATTATTTTAAGGAATTAAAATAAGGTGTGCAACTGTGGCAGGCTGGTGAGTCTGGCATCTTCAGGGCAGGAGAGCAGGCTTGAGACCCAGAGGAGTTGGTGGTGCAGTCTCAAATCTGAAGGCAGTCCTGAGACAGAACTCCCTCTTCCTTTTTAGGAGGAATATCAATCTTTTTTCCTAAACTTCAGGCCTTCAACTGATCGAATGAAGCCCACCTACCCATTCTTTATTTTTTTAAGTTAATTTATTTGGCTGTGTCAGATCTTAGTTGTGGCACTCAGGTTTCTCTTTAGTTGCTGCATAAATAGCCCCACAGCATGTGGGATCTTAGTTCATTGACCAAGGATAGAACCTGCGTCCCCTGCATTGGAAGGCAGATTCTTAACCACTGGACTACTGGGGAAGTTCCCACCTGGCTCATCTTATGTCACAAATTCAAGATGCAAAATGATACACAACAAAAATGAGTTTCCCCCTTACTCCTGACCTCAAGCCACCCCAGGCCCTTCCCCAGACAGAGAAACTATTACCAATTGTTGATTTCCTTGTGGAGATATTTTTTCTATTCACTGATGAACAAATGAGTATGGCTATTTTAAAACGATATGCCAATGATAACGTCTTGCTTCTTTTCTAGCTTGCAAAATATCTTGGAGATTGTTCCACTTGAATTTAGTTAAAGCTGCCTTAATTTTTTTATAGCTACATACTATTCCATTGAACAAATATACCATAATTTATTTAGTAGGTCCCCCAACTGGGTTGTTTTCAGTCCCACACTAGGACACACAATATGGCCATAAATATCCTTATACGTATATACACCCTCTATCCCCATTCTTTAGGATAGATTCCTAGAAGTATAATTGCTAGGCCTAAGGGGACATGCGTTTGAAATTCTGACATACTAGCAAATTGTCCTCCAGAGAGGCCCTGCCAATTAACATACCTACAGCTGGTTCTTTTCAGAGCCAACTTGCAGATGCCCAGACATAAATCACAGGCATTATTTTCAAGGGTGATGGATTCTGATCCATTCTCTCCTTTCCCTCATGCCCCTGGTCTATTCACTACCATTTGAGAATCTGCTGCCTAGGGTGTAGCCTGAGGAAAGGGAACATAGTGAAGGGAACTGGTCCATGGAGATAGCAACACCGGAGCTGCACATGGTGACTATTTGGCTTTGATCAATTACAGCAACGTAGGTCTCCACCTGGTGACTTGCCAAGACCACTCAGCTCACAGGTGTCAGTAGTAGGAGTTGAACTCTTAATCAAGTTCCTGTTCAACTCTTAAACTTATGGTTACCAAGGGGAGAAGGGGGAAGGAATGAATTGGGAGATTGGGACTGATGTATACGCTACTATGTATAAAATAGGTTAACTAATGAGAGCCTGATGTACAGCACAGGAAACTTTACTCAATGCTCTGTGATGACCTCAATGGAAGGAAATCTAAAAAGGAGTGGATATTTGTGTATGGGGGCTTCCCCGGTGGCTCTGCAGTAAAGAACCCACCTCTAATGCAACAGACACGAGCAGGAGACTTGGGTTCAGCCTCTGCGTCGGGAATATGCCCTGGAGAAGGAAATGGCAACCGACTCCCTGGGAAATCCCACGGACAGAGGAGCCTGTCGGGCTACCATCCATGGGGTTGCAAAAGAGTTGGACATGACTGGGTGACCAAAAAACAGCAATATGACTGATTCACTTTGCTGCATAGCAGCAACTAACATGACAATGAAAAGCAACTATACTCCAATGAAAATTAATCTGAAAATACACAGACTTTGACAAAAACAAAGGAAATGGGGAAAAAAGAGCAATTCAAAGAAATCCTGCTTATTTAAACGAAAATCAAATTCCTTTAAAGACTGTTTAGTCTTTGTTTATATCAGCTCAAGTTGTAGGGAGAATGAAAACATATTGTTACGTTACAGGGAGAGATTCTCACACTGGAGACCACCAACATATGCTAGAAGATTTGTAAGTTTTCTCTGAGAATGTAAATATTTTACATGTTTATTTCAAACACAGTCTTTAAGGAAGAATATAAACATATAGTCTTAAATCTCCAAAATAGTTCTTGTTCAACTCATGACTTCTGGGCATCATAAATACATGACCATGTCTAAATGAGCTAATTCATCTGCATCATTTATGATGAGCTAATTCATATTCATCCCATAAAAGTTGGTTCATGTGTGTAGTTTGTGATGCTCCATGTCTCATTTGTGAACTGGTCCATGTGCATTGTTTAGGATGGTACCTGGGACTTAGTAAGCTCTCAACGAACAGTAGCTATTATCATCCTTCTGGTTCCTTAGGAAGGGGGTGTGGAATGGGTATGGTGGGGGGCACTGGAGGAGACTGGAGGAGGCTGGATGCTGATGGGGATGGGGCTGGAGCCCCAGAGAGGGCTAGGATGCCCTCCTGGTCCTCTCAGCCGTATAATTCAAGCAACTCCAGCTTTGTAGCAGCATTTGAGTCGTGGGGGCCAAGGACCATTTTTCTTAATTGAGCGAGAGCTAATGAGAGCTGTATTTCTTTGAATCTGCCCATTGGATGAGAACAAACATTAATTACCATGGGGCTGGAAAGGCCAGATACAATTTACCGAAGAGAGGACATCTTCTCCCATCAGTTATAAAGCTATGTGCAGGGGACTGGAGCGCTTTCCAACAGTGAAAGTCCATCACCGGCTGTGGCATTAAATACAGAGCAAAGGCCTCATAAATGGTACCCACGTGTGAAGCAATTTAACGTGGGCGGCCCTAGCAGCCATGCTCTGGCAGCCGCCTCCGTGGGAGCTTTCAAGCCTCAGTAACTTGCAGGATGACTGAGGAATGATAATGCTCTGGCTTCCTTTGTGGACACAAGGAAGCCTGCAGAGGAGGAGCTGGCTTCTCCTAACTGAAGCAAGATCCCGATGGCATGGTCACCTGGGTCCCCAGGGAGGGTGGGGTTGGCTCTCCCCCCCACCCCCCGCCAGCTCCCTCTGCCCTAGAAGACCCCATGGTCTGCTGGTGGCTGCAATTAGACACTTCGATGAACCTGACAGGCAACCCCAACCTCCCAGGAAAATAGGGATCCGGATGCTGCTTCTCCTTCTTTTTAATCATAAATGCAACCGACCATTTCATGTGTCACAGCTCTCATCCCACCAAAAGCCAGTCTCCCTGCTCCAGTTTGAGAGCCCAGAGGGAGTTGCTAAGTCTTGGGGACTCAGCGAGGTTGGTGGTATCCTGAGCACATCTCTGAATTGATGCAGTTGGCTCGGTTTATGGTAATGGCTGGGTTCCTCCAGGCTTTGCTAGTAATTTGAGGCATCGAGGACATTGCCTTGCCCCGGGAAGGGCAGGGCAGGGAACAGGGAAGATGTGGAGGAGGGTGAAGGAAGTGCTACTGGGTTTCCCATTCTCCTCTTTGTGACCATTCCCTTTAAGAGCTGGGAACCCGAGTCCCCTGGACCCCAGCACCCATCTCTCCAGAGCAGATCCATGGCCTGCTGGACCCTGGGCGTGTCTGGTGTGTCCAGGTGGGCAGCACCTTCTGGCTCACCCCATCAGCTCCACCGTCCTGGTCAAGGGGCCACTGCAGTCCCTGTTCCCGGGCCTCCCCAGGTCCTGCTCCGCTTCACGTCTCTGGGTTCCTGGGAGGACCAGGGCATGTTGTCTCATGTCAAAGCATTGCTGCCTGTGGAGCTGAGGCCATGTGGCCCAGTGGTTAAGAGTTTGACTCTCTCTGTTGGAATCTGGGCTCTCCTTCTTACTGTGTGTCTTTGAGGCAACTGCTTAGCCTCTCTGTGACTCAGTTGCCATATCTGTAAAGTCTGGAGGATAGCAGCACCTCCCTCAAGGATGGTCAGAATTAAATGACATCTTGTATGTAGAGTAAATGGAACGGTGCCCTCTAGATAAGCAGCCCCCTGGTCCCTGATCCTAGCTACTTCATGCTTTGACCTAAGACCTCTTTCCTGGGGCTCAGATCTAGTCTGGCGGGACTGGGGTGTGGGGTGGGCAGGGAAGGAGGGCTCTGCCTTGTGTCGGCATCTCATCCTGACCTCTTGCCTTTGCAGTAGCAACTTTCCCCTCCTCGTTCTGGTACAAAAGAAGTTCAGAAGCTCCCAGGCGTGTCAGCCTTGGGGCCTGCCTATGAGAACCAGGCTGGCTTCGCTAGGAACTGTGGACAACCTTGGATCATTTGGGGAGTCCTCTGGAGGCCCACGCACACCCTATGGGACGTTCTCGCCCATCTTACCAGCCAAAGCCCATGGGTCACATTTGACTTTCACTTTTAAGTGTGTTGCCATGATCCCCAAGATGACTGCCAAGCTTGGGGAGAAGAAGAGCCTTTACAAATCCCCGCACCCCCTAGTTAGTTTCTGCTGGACACTGGCAGGCTGAGCCGATAGGTATCAGCTCCAGAGGCAAGTCCCTTCCTGCAGGTCTCCACACACACCCCGATAGTAAGAATTTCTTCTCGGGATTAGGTGGTATTAGGAACTCCTGATCAGGAGGAGCATTCTCCTCTGTTAGGAGAGAATTGGGGGAAGTTTCGGTCTTTCTGGGCTCCTGGCTGGGCCCAAGATCCTGGATTTTGACTCCAGGAATTTTCTAGTCCTGCTGAGGTTGGCAAGGATGGTGAACATGAATTATTTGCCACTTTTTGTGTGTGTATGTGGATGTCAATTATGATTTACATTTTTATGAAACAATCCTTTTTTTAAAAAAAATTAGTTTACTCCTTTAAAAATTTTATTTTGATGCTTTCATTAATTTATTTGTTTATTTCTTGGCTGCACTGACTGGCATGCAGAATCTTAGTTCCTTGACCAGATATCGAACCTGCACCCCTTGCATTGCCAGCGCAGATTCTTAACCACTGCACTGCCAGGGAAGTCCTACTATTAAGTAATCTTGATGATTACTCCCTTTGTTTATGTCTTCCAGTGATTATTTTAACCCCTTTCTCATCTTTGCCTTTTGACTTATAATTACTTTCCCCCATCCTTTTAAAAAATAGTCTTATTGAGGTCAATTGATAAACAAAGAACTGTATGCATTTAATGTGGACAATTTGATGAGTTCGAACATCTTGGAACACCTGTGATTCCATCACCATGATCGAGACAATAGACTCAGCCAATATCTCCCAGAGTTTCTCTGTGTCTCTCCAACCTTACCAGCCAGTTGCTTTTATATGGTAAGAAAAAAGTCTTTATTATGTGGTTCCCTGTCTTTTCACATTAAAATATTGTATTTACTGGCAGTTATTTGATTTGGACTTTTCCCCTGTCCATGGAATTTTTCAGTCAAGCATACTGGAGTAGGCTGTCATTTCCTCCTCCATAGGATCTTCCCAACCCAGGGATCGAACCCATGTCTCTTGCATCTCCTGCATTGGCAGGCAGATTCTTTACCACTAGCACCACCTGGGGAGCCCTTGAACTTTTAGTGCTGTTAAAAAAAGACTGAGGCATATTACAGATTTTAAGAGATTTTTGGAACAAAAATCTATTTGAATTGGGCAACCTCAAACTGGAAGTGGTTAGGAATCCTCTGCTGACAGGACTGGGGGAGAGAATTATACAGAAACGGCAGGAGCAAAGTGAGAAAATGATTGGTTGGCTGTAGCCTAAAGCCTAGTTGTCTATTTGTGATTGGTTGTCCTTAGATTTTGATTTCAAAACTTGAGGCCTTTACAGGTTTGGAATGCCGTTGGCTTACACAGGCTGCCATGGTCTTGGTGCCACTTCTGTTTAACGGCCTACTTGTCTAACTGATGTAAAGATATCAATTGAATCCAATAAAAATGGACAATGATTAACCATCTATATTTATTTTAAAAATGAAAATACCTTTTATTTAAAAAATAGAGTTCCACTGAAGACTAAACTGAGCATAATCTCTGCTCTGAGGAGGTGAGTCCAACAGTTTAGAAACCAATAATCTGGGGATAAACTCCTTCCCCACCCCCACACACTCTCTGCCTCTCTTTCAGTTTTTCTTTTCTTTTTTTTAAACCTCTCTCTCTCTCACGAACACACACAGTAACTGATAGACTGATGTTAATGGATGATTTTTTTTTCCAGCTCAACTGGTGTTCTAGAGTAGAGATAGAAATATGGTCTATTTAGACCAATAGAAATTGGTCTAAATATCCCAATAGTTGGACTGGCTGCTCTCACTAGCAGCGTGCCCCTGGGAGATCCACTTGGTCGCTCTGGGCCCATTTCCACGTCTTTAAAAAATACAAATGTGACTTCTTATTCTGTAAGATCACTTCCTGTCCTTTTACCAGAAGACCTCCAACTTGCAGTGACCATTTATCCACAAGCCACAAAGGCAAGGGCTTATTTGCATACAAATAGAAGGCTAAACAGGAGATGCAGATAAAGGCCCTCAGTCTGGATGGTCTGTGAGGACACCATCCTTTGGGAGGCGCCCAGGTAGGACCAGCTCAGGCTGGAGACATGAACCTGAGCTGGAGCGGCAGGGCGCTATCAGTTATTGCGGGCCCAGGTGCACTAGGCCATCTCGAGTCTTAGTGCTTAGCCTGGGGGAGGCCTTATCACTCCAGCCCTGGAATTTGGAGCCATTATCTACCAGAGCAGAGGGAGTAAAAATGATGTCTGGGCCTGATTTACAATGTTGTTTTAGTTTCAGGTAGACAGCAAAGTGAACCTGTTTTACATATATACCTAGAGGGACCATCCAAGATTCAGGCAGGAAATTCTTCCATCTTTCTCCTCATCTAGTCCTGAGCCCCTGGAACAACCGGTGTTGGCTGTTTACCCAACAGCAAACTTATCTCTGACTCTGCCCCATGGCTTCTTATTTCCTGCCAGATCCATCTTCCCACCATGACATACAAAAGCCAGATATGCTCCTAAATCGTCTTGATGATTCTCTTGAAGCCAGTCCTGGTTGCAGAGAACTAAAAGGAAAAGATGCTGTATGTGTATGTGAGGGATCTTAAGAAAAGTTGATTTCCTAATAAAAAGAGAGAATTATTGCTTTGGATGGCAAGGAGATCAAATCAGTCAATTCTAAAGAGATCAACCCTGAATATTCATTGGAAGGACTGGTGCTGAAGGTGAAACTTGTATACTTTGGCCACCTGATGCAAAGAGCTGACTCGTAGGAAAAGATCCCAATGCTGGGAAAGATTGAAGGGACAAGAAGAAGGGGGTGGCAGAGGATGAGATGGTTAGATAGCATCACTGACTCAATGGGCATGAATTTGAGCAAATTCCGGGAGATAGTGAACGACAGGGAGCCTGGTATGCAAGGGGTGGCAAGGAGTCAGACAGGACTTAGTGATTGGACAACATTAAAAGAGACTCATAAGAGGAAGAACCAATATTTTTCACTGGATGTGGTTAAACTGTGGGTGATGCCTGACTCTGCAGCAGCCCTCTTGCAGTCCCAAGGAGGGACATTCGAACACTGAGAAGTGCAGATTAGAAGGATAGAAAGAGCCTGAGATGCTATTCCTGAACTGTCACACCAGTCTGAGAACACTCTTCCTCTGGGCTTCTTACTTTATGAGATAGATGTCGTTATTGTTCAAACAACATTTGAGTGCCTAGGTAGGAACCTGCATCTGAAAATATCCTGATATACTTTCTTTGTCCCAACTTCCACTGCACACTCGGGCTCCTTGCTGCTATGCCCAACGCAGCTCCCTCATCACAAACACAGACATAGTTCATAGTCCAGGAACAGTCCTTTGCCATCAGGCTTAGGACTGCACAGACACACATGCATGTGCACACACACACACACACAGACACACACACGGTGCCTTCATTCTCTTCCTTTCAGTGCAGTGTGTGTGATGTATTTAAGTGCCCAGGGAGTATCAGTGAAGCCCAGAATCTGCAGATGTGAAGTGACAGTGGCGATGAATGGCTGTGAGGCAGTGGGTCTGGGTAATGAGTGAGATGTCTCACAGATGTGTGGGAGGCGTGTCCTCTTTAATCAGGGCTCGTTCCTGCCTTTCCTGAGGCTCTTGCCAAGGAGACATTTGTATTCTGTTGACTCAGCATTAGCTGGAAAATCCAAGACAGGCTGGATTTGCTTTGAAAGGGCTAAAGATGCCTGAGGAGTGGGCTCCCAATAAGGGATGGAAGGCATTTCTATCGGGGTCAGGAAAGGGAAACTTCGCTCTGGGTTCATATGACTAACTGGAAGGATTCTCGATGCCCTGCAGAGGCCAGGAGCCTTGGGAGGAAATAGCTGTGCAGTCTTCAAGTAAGGGCTAATGCACATGACCACTACACATAGTCAGATTTGTATTCCAAATGTTGGGCAATCAGATGTCTAAGTTCCAAGGGAAAGAATAAGTAAGAGGCTATGGTCATCTTGGCTTTTGGAAAAGCCGGGCTTGGATGCAAAAGACTGGACGTTCTGGGAAAGGCAGGGCAGGGCACAGATGTGAAGTAGTGAAATGGGAGGAAAAGAGCTCAGTCAACTCCGAGGGGAGGAAAACCACCATGGAAGCTTCTAGAACATTACAGGTCACCAAAAGCCATGGCCACAGAAAGCAGGCATTTAGGTCCATGCTCGTCACTAGGAAATAGGCCTTGAATGCAGCCCAAGCCTGATGACGCATCAGAATTATTAGAGGGGGAGCTTCTGTAAAAAATGCACGTCCCACCTGTTGCAGGAGGTCACCGAGAGAACGAGACTGTTGGTCAACCCTCCAGCTGGACTTGGGTCATCGGAGTCTCCTCATCACCCCTTCCTGCACTTGGAATGTATATTCTGCCCAGTTCCCACAGTGGGAGCTGTCTTCCAGAACACAGTCATGAGAGGGCAGTGAGTGGCTGGACCATCTGGTGGCACACGTGACTGAACCCAATTAAGGCCTCCTATAAAGTTTGATGTGAGCATGTGTGGAGGTCTACTGGTCTTGCATCCACCCACAGCAAGCTGCGTTTGTGAGTTCCCTTTCTTATGAGACCCTCCACCTGCCAGTCTGGACCGGCTCCCTCCCTTCTGCCTCTCCTTGTCCTCTGTGTGGGGATCAGTCAGATCACGAACCGACAGCATCCTCCTGCCTCTGGGATTCTGATTCAGTAATTTCGCAGGTTCTAATTTCAGTTCAGTTCAGTTCAGTTCAGTCACTCAGTCGTGTCTGACTCTTTGCAACCCCATGAACCACAGTACGCCAGGCCTCCCTGTCCATCACCAACTCCCAGAGTCCACCCAAACCCATGTCCATTGAGTCAGTGATGCCATCCAACCATCTCATCCTCTGTCGTCCCCTTCTCCTCCTGCCCTCAATCTTTCCCAGCATCAAGGTCTTTTCAAATGAGTCAGCTCTTTGCATCAGGTGGCCTAAGTGTTGGAGTTTTAGCTTCAACATCAGTCCTTCCAATGAACACCCAGGACTGATCTCCTTTAGGATGGACTAGTTGGATCTCCTTGCAGTCCAAGGGACTCTCAAGAGTCTTCTCCAACACCATAGTTCAAAAGCATCAATTCTTCGGTGCTCAGCTTTCTTTATAGTCCAACTCTCACATCCATACATGACTACTGGAAAAACCATAGCCTTGACTAGATGGACCTTTGTTGACACTAATTTCAGTGGTTCCTGGAATTTCTCTTTTGAGGAAGATTTATAGGTGATTCTGATGACCTGTCTGATTTACAGGTGACCTGACTTAGGCAGGTTGGGAACTCAAGGAATTTGCTGTCACAGTGTGGACTCAAGGGTTTGGAGCAGGTGCAGGATACACTGAGTGGAAGTAGGCAGTCAGCACTGAGGATCGGGGTCAAAGTTATGAATTCCTCCTCCCAAGAAATTAGGCAATCACCCAGCCCTGGGCTGGACCTCAACAATCTCAGGGAAAGCATTATACATTCTTGTCCTGGGAGCTGTGTCCTGGTGTTCCGAGTTTACACTAGATGAAACTGAGGTCAAAGAGGGGAAGAGGTTTGCCTAAGATCACACATCCAGTAGATGGAGGAAACAGGAAGTGGACCCAAGATTTTCCTTTGCCCACTGTCAGTGGGAGGTAACTGGTCATGTGGACCCTAAAGAAATAGAAACTTGAGCAGAGAAAAGAAAGGAAGGAGGAAAACACTGGACTTGATTTTCCCCAGGAGTGGGAAGAGAGGAAGGTATTCCAAAACACGAGAAAAACCTCTTATTTCCTGAAGTTGGCTCTGTTTATTCATCATTGCTTTGTCACAGTCTCCACGATAACTGTTCACCTCCCTTACTCTCGACCTTCTCCCGAGTCCTCACTTCCTGACAGTGGGAAACTCTCCTCCTCCTTTTCCCAAATCTGATTGGTTCCTTCTTCTCATTCACTTTCCCACCGACCTCTTGCCACTTGGCAGGATGTTGTGTAATATGGTGTCTCTTCGGCTTTCTTTTTACAGAAGCGCCTTTCCTACCCAGTCCTTCAGGACACAGAGGAAGTAGACTGGACTGTTGCCTTCTAGAAGGAGTTCTTTGTTGGGTACCAGCTTCTTCTAGCGTTTAAGTCAGGGATCCCCAACCTCCAGGATCTATTGCCTGATGATCTGAGGTGGAGCTGATCTAGTAATAATAGAAATAAAGTGCACAATAATTGTAATGCACTTGACTCATCCCCAGACCATCCCCCTGCCCACGGTCCACAGGAAAATTGTCTTCCATGAAACCTGTCCCTTCTGGTGCCGAAGAGGTTGGGGACTGTTGGTGTAAATAATACCTCTTCAGCAACCAAAGATGGAAACCATCCACTTGTCTGAAACAAACAAATCCATCTCTAGTTTTTATGATACTTTTTGCATCTCCTGAAATGCTATACAAAGAACCATGGAAACACTTACAGCTCTAAAAGAGTCAAACCCAGCATATTAATACACACTTACAAGAGCCACTGTGCCTTTTGAAGCATCTGTCTTTCTAACCACGAGTAACTGGGGCTCCAGGACAACTGGGCTCAGGGACCTTTCAAACGAAGGAGGGAAATGCCATTTGTTATGGATAGTTCACAGGGCACCTAAGAATCCTCTGTCATCCAGTTAAAGCAAAGGAAAAATAAATGCTGGTCTTTTTTCTAGAGTTTACCAGCAACAATAAGGTCTATGTCCTTCAGGTTTCTGCAGCAGATGTTTTGAGCAGCAATGCATTAGGACTTAAAATAGTAATTAAAATATTATGCAAAGCATTCCCTTATTTATAACATACTAAATTTATTGTAAAGCAGTTTGTTTTCCTCCATGGCTGGGTGTAATGAGTTTCTTTCAGAAGAACCATAAAAAGCCCGCTCAGAGAAAGGGGACAGTGTTGTTTTTAAATAAGCAATGTAGTTGTCAGCAGATGGTATGAAGATTGATGACTAATGCATTTTTAATGCAGATAATTTATTAGATAATCGAGGTTTTCCCCTTCTTAAATTTCTAGTAGGAGGAAATCATTGAGTTTTTCCATTTTAAATTAAAGGCTTTCTACAGCTGGTTTTTCACAAAGCCTTACAATGGATGATCTAGTTCAATTATGCAACAGGCACACTTAGGATGAAGCCCACTGCTGTAGTTTCCCCCTCATCCATTTACCTTTTATCTCAGCTTGAATCCCCACACCCACCCTGACAGTACAAACCAAATACAAGCCATACCCTAACGAACACCCCTAGTAGAGGGCTGTTAGTATATAGTAAGTGCTCCATACATGTTTGTTGGATGAAGGAAGGAGTATGCTGTTGTTTTTATTGGAAACACTAATTCATAGATTCCTCCTGCTTAAGACACATGTCCTAGCTCACTTCTCAGTGATGACTTGCCATAATTCCCACTGCTTCCTGTCCCTCCGTATGGTCTCCAGAGGTCAGGAAGCAGGCAGAGGCTGAGCCAACTGTGGACTCAGGTCTTTGTGTTCACAGACATGGTTAACTCCTTTGCCTACTCAGGCTAAGAATAATGAACCCAATCATGTCCCTATTTTCTTTGCTGAATGAAGTTGAAACTGTTCTATACCACCAGTGCCAAGTGGTCAGGCTTCACTGAGATAGCTGATGGAAAATTTCCTAATCAAGCTGGCCAAAAACTTGAGATGAATAAGGTGACACTTCACAGCAATTCTTCATAACAGTGTTAAAGAAACCCTCTTACACTGTTAGTGGGAATGCAAACTAGTACACTACGGAGAACAGTGTGGAGAGTCCTTAAAAAACTGGAAATAGAACAGAATGTGGTCCACTGGAGAAGGAATGGCAAACCACTTCAGTATTCTTGCCTTGAGAACCCCATGAACAGTATGAAAAGGCAAAAAGATAGGACACTGAAAGATGAACTTCCCAGGTCAGTAGGTGCCCAATATGCTACTGGAGATCAGTGGAGAAATAACTCCAGAAAGAATGAAGGGATGGAGCCAAGGCAAAAACAATACCCAGCTGTGGATGTGACTGGTGATAGAAGAAAGGTCTGGTGCTGTAAAGAGCAATATTGCTTTGGAACCTGGAATGTTAGGTCCATGAATCAAGGCAAACTGGAAGTGGTCAAACAGGAGATGGCAAGAGTGAATGTCAACATTCTAGGAATCAGCGAACTAGATGGACTGGAGTGGGTGAATTTAACTCAGATGACCATTATATCTACTACTGTGGGCAAGAATCCCTTACAAGAAATGGAGTAGCCATCATGGTCAACAAAAGAGTCCAAAATGCAAGTACTTGAATGCAGTCTCAAAAATGACAGCATGATCTCTGTTCATTTACAAGGCAAACCATTCAGTATCACGGTAATCCAAGCCTATGCCCCAACCAGTAACATTGAAGAAGCTGAAGCTGAACGGTTCTATGAAGACCTACAAGACCTTTTAGAACTAACAAAATAACTTTTAGAACTAACAAAAGACCTTTTAGAACTAACAAAAGAACCAAAAAAGATGCTCTTTTCATTATAGGGGACTGGAATGCAAAAAGTAGGAAGTCAGAAAACACCTGGAGTAACAGGCAAAATTGGCCTTGGAGTACACAATGAAGCAGGGCAAAGGCTAACAGAGTTCTACCAAGAGAATGCACCGGTCATAGTAAACACCTTCTTCCAACAACACAAGAGAAGACTCTACATATGGACATCACCAGATGCTCAACACTGAAATCAGATTGATTATATTCTTTGCAGTCAAAGATGGAGAAGCTCTATACAGTCAGCAAAAACAAGACCAGGAGCTGACTGTGGCTCAGATCATGAACTCCTTATTGCCAAATTCAGACTTAAATTGAAGAAAGTAGGGAAAACCACTAGACCATTCAGGTATGACCTAAATCAAATCCCTTATGACTATACAGTGGAAGTGAGAAATAGATTTAAGGGACTAGATCTGATAGACAGAGTGCCTGATGAATTATGGATGGAGGTTCGTGACACTGTACAGGAGACAGTGATTAAGACCATCCCCATGGAGAAGAAATGCAAAAAGGCAAAATGGCTGTCTGAGGAGGCCTTATAAATAGCTGTGAAAAGAGGAGAGAGGAAAAGCAAAGGAGAAAAGGAAAGATATTCCCATCTGAATGCAGAGTTCCAAAGAATAGCAAGGAGAGATAAAAAAGCCTTCCTCAGCGATCAATGCAAAGAAATAGAGGACAACAGAATGGGAAAGACTAGAGATCTCTTCAAGAAAATTAGAGATACCAAAGGAACATTTCATGCAAAGATGGGCTCAATAAAGGACAGAAATGGCATGGACCTATAAGAAGTAGAAGATATTAAGAAGAGGTGGCAAGAATACACAGAAGAACTGTACAAAAAAGATGTTCACGACCCAGATAATCACGATGGTGTGATCACTCACCCAGAGCCAGACATCCTGGAATGTGAAGTCAAGTGGGCCTTAGAAAGCATCACTGAACAAAGCTAGTGGAGGTGATGGAATTCCAGTTGAGCTATTTCAAATCCTGAAAGATGATTCTGTAAAAGTGCTGCACTCAATATGCCAGCAAATTTGGAAAACTCAGCAGTCGCCACAGGACTGGAAAAAGTCAATTTTCATTCTAATCCCAAAGAAAGGCAATGCCAAAGAATGCTTGAACTAATGCACAATTGTACTCATCTCACATGCTAGTAAAGTAATGCTCAAAATTCTCCAGGCCAAGCCTTCAGCAATACATGAACCATGAACTTCCAAATGTTCAAGCTGGTTTTAGAAAAGGAAGAGGAACCAGAGATCAAATTGCCAACATCTGCTGGATCATGGAAAAAGCAAGAGAGTTCCAGAAAAACATCTATTTCTGCTTTATTGACTATGCCAAAGCCTTTGACTGTGTGGATCACAATAAACTGTGGAAAATTCTTAAAGAGATGGGAATACCTGGCCATCTGACCTGTCTCTTGAGAAATCTGTATGCAGGTCAGGAAGCAACAGTTAGAACTGGACATAGAACAACAGACTGGGTCCAAATAGGAAAAGGAGTACATCAAGGCTGTATATTGTCACCCTGCTTATTTAACTTATATGCAGAGTACATCATGAGAAACTCTGGGCTGGAAGAAACACAAGCTGGAATCAAGATTGCTGGGAGAAATATCAATAATCTCAGATATGCAGATGACACCACCTTATGGCAGAAAGTGAAGAGGAACTAAAAAGCCTCTTGATGAAAGTGAGGGAGGAGAGTGAAAAAGTTTGCTTAAAGCTCAACATTCAGAAAACTAAATCATGGCATCTGGTTCCATCACTTCATGGCAAATAGATGGGGAAACAGAGGAAACAGTGTCAGACTTTATTTTTTGGGGCTCCAAGATCACTGCAGATGGTGACTGCAGCCATGAAATTAAAAGACGCTTACTCCTTGGAAGGAAAGTTATGACCAACCTAGATAGCACATTTAAAAGCAGAGACATTACTTTGCCACCAAAGGTCCTTCTAGTCAAGGCTATGTTTTTTCCAGTAGTCATGTATGGATGTGAGAGTTGGACCATAAAGAAAGCTGAGCGCCGAAGAATTGATGCTTTTGAACTGTGGTGTTGGAGAAGACGCTTGAGAGTCCCTTGGACTGCAAGGAGATCCAACCAATACATCCTAAAGGGGATCAGTCCTGGGTGTTCATTGGAAGGACTGATGTTGAAGCTGAAACTCCAATACTCTGGCCACCTCATGTGATGAGTTGACTCATTGGAAAAGACTCTAATGCTGGGAAGGATTGGGGGCAGGAGGAGAAGGGGATGACAGAAGATGAGATGACTGGATGGCATCACTGACTCAATGGACATGGGTTTGGGTAGGCTCCAGGAGTTGGTGATGGACAGGGATGCCTGGCATGCTGTGATTAATGGGATTGCAAAGAGTCAGACACGACTGAGTGACTGAACTAAACTGAACTGATGACCCAGTAATCCCACTGCTGGGCATACACACCAAGGAAACCAGAATTGACGGAGCCACATGTACCCCAATGTTCACTGCAGCACTGTTTACAATAGCTAGGACATGGAAGCAACTTAGATGTCCATCAGCAGACAAATGGAGAAGAAAGCTGTGGTACATATACACAATGGAATATTACTCAGCTATTAAAAAGTATGCATTTGAATCAGTTCTAATGAGGTGGATGAAGCTGGAGCCTATTATACAGAGTGAAGTAAGTCAGAGAGAAAAACATCAATACAGTATATTAACGCATATATATGGAATTTAGAAAGATGGTAATGATGACCCTATATGTGAGACAGCAAGAGAGACACAGGTGTAAAGAACAGACTTTTGGATTCTGTGGGAAAAGGTAAGGGTGGGATGATTTGAGAGAATAGCATTGAAACATGTGTATTACCATATGTGAAATGGATCACTAGTCCAAGTTTGATGCATGAAACAGGGCACTTAAAGCCGGCGTACTGGGACAACCCAGAGGGATGCGACAGGGAGGGAGGTGGGAGGGGGGTTCAGGATGGGGGACATGTATACCAATGGCTGATTCATGTCAATGTATGGCAAAAACCAGTACAGTATTGTAAAGTAATTAGCCTCCAGTTAAAATAAATTAATTAATTTTTAAAAAAGAAAAAGAAACCGCCTACCAATGCAGCAGACTCAGCTTCAATCCCTAGGTCAGGAAGATCTCCTTGAGTAGGAAATGGCAACCCACTCCAGTATTCTTGCCTGGGAAATATCATGGACAGGGGAGTCTGTGGGCTACAGTCCAGGGAGTTGCAAAAGAATTGGACACGACTGAGTGACAACAACAAAACAACAAAGAAAAATAAGTTTAAGTAGAAATGTCTCTGGGTAAGATGGGGGCACCTAGACCAAAAGAGCTCCTGGGAAAAAAATCTTTTCCTTAAAGTCTCATTTTATGAGGCTCACTTTAAAAGTACATGCAAGTCCTCACTGTGATCTGTATGTTCCTGTTTGTTATAATAAAATCAAACAGGGTAAACAAAGCAGAAATTTCCTACCCATCTCTGGTTATTACTGAATTGAGTATTATTTCCTGAAAGATAACCTGAGTTTGAACTGACATGAGGCCACATTCTCAACTACAGTTTGTGAAACCCTGGGTTAGTGTCTCTTACCAAGAGGTTAAGCCACTTGGGTCAGATGCTGGTCAATTTTCTGTGTTAAACTTGGTGAGTCAATAGTATCCAGATTTTTGTCAAACATTATTTTAGATGTTTATGTGAAGTTATTTTTTAGAAAAGGTTATGATTTTAGCCAGTAAATTTTCAGTAAAACCAACTAACCCTCCAGCCCCCCACCATAAAGTGGATGAATGGGCCTCATCCAATTAGTTGAAGTACTTTTCCCTAGGGGAAGAGGTAATCCTGCTTTCATTCTCAAAGTGCAACTCTTCCCTGGGTCTCCAGCCTGCCCATCCACCCTGCAGACTTTGATCTTGCCACTGTCCACATTTAGGAAAGCCAATTCCTAAATAAATAAAATGTCTAAAATAAAATGTCTCTTCCTCTATATATGCATATATCTTATTTTCTTCTTGCTTCTCTGGAGAACCTGATTCATACAGTCTATGATAATCACATGGTGGATGGAAAGGGTAATTGATTTGTTGATAATCAATCAAGGAAACAGGCACCAACATTTTTTTCAGAGAAGAACGGTGACTGACTATGGGCATTCGGTCCCATCACTAAACGGCAAACAGATGGGGAAAAATTGGAAATAGTGAAAAACTTTATTTTCTTGGGCTCTAATATCACTGTGGATGGTGACTGCAGTCATGAAATTAAAAGACTCTTGCTTCCTTGGAAGAAAAACTATGACAAACCTAGACAGCATATTAAAAAGCAGAGATATCACTTTTCTGACAAAGGTCCATCCAGTCAAAGCTGTGGTTTTTTCCAGGAGTCATGTACGGATGTGAGAGTCAGACCGTAAAGAAGGCTGAGCACCAAAGAATTGATGTTTTTGAACTGTGGTGTTGGAGAAGACTCTTGAGAGTCCCTTGGATAGCAAGGAAATCAAACCAGTCAACCCTAAAGGAAATTAACCCTGAATATTCACTGGAAGGACTGATGCTGACGTTGAAGCTCCAATACTTTGGCCACCTGAATTGAAGAGCCAATTCATTAGAAAGACCATGATGCTGGGAAAGATTGAAGGCAGGAGGAGAAGGGGACAACAGAGGATGAGTTGGTAGGATGGCATCACTGACTCAATGGACATGAGTTTGAGCGAACTCTGGGAGATAGTGAAGGACAGAGAAGCCTGGCATGCTGCAGTCCATAGGGTTACAGAGTCGGACAGGACTGAGAGACTAAACAGCAATGGTTGTCTCTACTTATGCTGGAATTTTCAACACATGTTTGTGAGTTAAGTCACAGAAGCCTCATCACCTGCACCCTGATGAACTGCTTGTCAAGTTTTCTCTTTTGTCTTTTTTTTGTTTTTGCTTGTCAAGTTTTCAAACCACTTTTTCCCTGTGGCAGTTTCTTTATAGGTGACCCAACTCAGCTTTGCCCTTGATTAGATGTTTGAGAGAAGTCAGGCTCGATGATTCACTAAGAAAACTGATGAATGAATAATGAATCCCTTTAATGGATTCAGTTTTTTACCTTTTGTAAAGATGCCCTTTGTTTTCACTTCAAGAGGAAAAAGCTATTGATTCAACCCTGAGTTCCTAAATTCTGATCTATATCTCCCAGTGGGACAAGCATCCCAGTTTGCCAGGGACTCAGATTTCCTGGGATCTAGGACTTTTAGTGATAAAACCTGAAAAATCCCATACAAACTGAAATTATTACCAGTTTACTCACTTAGTAACTATGCTCTCAAAATCTCTTCCTTTTTAATTGCAGCTTAGTCTGAAACAATGAGTCTCCAAGTCAATAATATTTGTCCCTTTTTGGCCACCTCATTGAACATGGTTGAATGTTGAAGATGGTTGGATGGCATCACATGAGTTTAAGCAAACTCTTGGAGATAGTGAAGGATAGGGAAGCCTGGCGTGCTGCAATCCATGGGGTTGCAAAGAGTCAGCATGACCGAGCAACTGAACAACAACCGAACATGGTAAGACACTCATGAGGCAGACGGTTGATCAGTTTGAAGAAAGATGCAGTTGCTGCAGTGGTTGCCACAATTTTGGCTACTCTGATTAGGCTCTCATATCCCCTCATTTTCTTAGTAGACACACCACGAATGGTAACTTAGTTGTTTCTGTGACTGTGTAAGAGATGAAAAGGACTAATTTTTTATCATGTGACACAAGCATGAACTCTAACATATTCTGAGAAATCAGACTTGCCAGATCCTACTTCTGGGTGGAACAGCGCCAGCCCTGGGTTCCAGGCCCATCTGCATAATTCATTCCCCCTCTAGGATGGCTCCCAAAACAGTAGTAATCTCATTGAGTTCAGTTCAGTCGCTCAGTTGTGTCCAACTCTTTGCAACCCCATGGACTACAGCACGCCAGGCTTCCCTGTCCATCACCAAGGGTGAGGACTAAAGGAAGAAGTAGGAATAAAGGAGAAGTGAGGAATAAAGGAGAAGTAGGGGTCTTAAATGACACCAAGGCTTTACACAATGATATTAATTAGAGGATACGGGAGAGGATTCAGAGGCAATTCAGGATATACATAGAGAGGGTGTCAAATACTAGGAAATGTTCTGTTTGTTCACCTGAATCTTAATCTCATTCAGTTACCTGCTAATTAGAAGGGATCAAATTGCATAACCACTCTCAGCCCTTTATAATCTTTCCCTCCAGCTTCACAAAAAAACACGTAGTGTGCTATTTTTCAAAATATATATATTATTTGTCTGGCCGCGTCGGGTCTTGGTTTTGTCAGGTAAGATCTTTCGTTGCAGTGACGGTTGGGCTCAGTATTTGTGGCATTCGGACTTAGCTGCTCTAGGCACGTGGGATCTTAATTCCCTGACAAAGGATAGAGCCCTTGCCCCCTGTGTTGTAAGGCAGAGTCTTTATTTTTTTTTTCAGTGAGAAGGTAGGTGTTTATTTGGCTTCTGCCCCAGTGCCACCTGCCCCTCCTCCCTCTCTCCGGTAGCTTCTGTGCTCCGAAATTCCTACCAGCCCTTAAGAGAGCAGTGCTTTTTAACCCTGCAGCTGGAGAGTCGAACAGTCTTGGCCACACGCCCCTCCTATTCACTTCACTACCGGGGTCAAAACGTGCAGGGGGAGGCACCTACCCTAGTTCGGTATCTTTCAAACTACATATTCATGCGCAGAAAATTTAATACGGTAGAATGAAATCTGTAATCAGTCTAAAAAATGAAGTAGATGGAAAAAAAATATGAGGCCTGCACACAGCAGAAGTAACTATTGTTAAACCTTTGTTTTGCACGTATTTTGCATACCTGTATACCGGGTTGCCATATAAAATGTGTTTCTTATAATGGGTCGTGGTTTTTAGAGAGTTAAGATTAAAAACACTCTGCCTCAATGACACAGGTGGTCAGGAGCCAAGCTCGGATGAACCCCAGGGCAGGCCAACCTTCCCATTCCCCAGCCAGGTGGGCCAGGCACTTGCGAAGTCTCCCGGCCAGGCAGTGGGCAGAGAGAGTCTCCCAGAACCGACCTCACGTGCTCAAAGTGGGGACACGTGTTTATTGAGTGTCCAGTCTCCACCTCTGGCTGGAGAGTGGGAGGCGAGTGTGGGGCCCTTTCCCCCAGCACCGCACATTGTGGGGGCGGGGGAAGGCGGGTGTCAGGAAAGCAGTGCCGATTCCTGGTGGCCCGCAGGCACAGTTTTCAGGCCCGAGAACGGTAACACACGGCACTCTCGCCCCCACCTGGCCCAACCCCAGCAGTCAGGGCTCAGTCGTGGAATCGCTGGTGTCTCTGAGGTTAGAGGGTTCCATTCAGGAAACGTGGGGGTCTTGTTCCCATCTTATCTCCCAAACACCCGGAGATGACTGCAGGGCTTCTCCTTAAGCCCGGAGTCGGCCTCCCCGCGGAGGTGGGTCTGTACTTGTGTCCAGGGCCCCCTGGTGCTCGCCGGCTGTCTGGGGACGACAGGTGTCCATGTGCACACACCTTCCCCCCCAGAATCCCACGGTACCTGTGGGGGCGGTGCTCAGCCTGGCTCAGGGGTGCTTCCACCGCGTGTGCTTCTGAAGCGTGTTCTGCTCCATGAACCGGCGCGGGCAATGCGGGCACTGGTAGGGGCGCTCCCCGGAGTGGACCCGGCTGTGCTGGGCCAACTCGCCCGCCTCTCGGAAGCGGCGAGGGCAGAGCGGGCAGCCGTGGGGCCGCCCGCCGCCTGCCAGGTGAATGGAGTGGTGGCGCACCAGATGGCTGGCCCGCTTGAATGCCTTCCCGCAGGTGTCGCACTCAAAGGGCTTCACCTCTGAGTGGGTGATGCTGTGTCGCTGCAGGTAGGACATGTACTCGAAAACCCGGGAGCACACGGGGCAGCTATAGCATTTTTTCTGGGCCGACGCCCCATCGGGCCCGGTCTCCCTCTGCGACTCCTCGTCCACCAGTACGGTGTACGGGACGCCCTGGGTGTCTATGAGCAGGTAGTGGTTGGGCCTGGAAGAAGAGGGCGAGGTCTGGGGACATCCTGTGGAGCAGGAAGGTCCGGGCTCTGGGGACCCGCCTGTCCGAGGGGGAGGGGCCTGCATGGCCTCAACGGAGTGAAACGCCAGGGGCCGGGGGGGGGGGGGGGCCGGCAGCACCAGCATCCGGATGGGTGGCTGAGGCCCGGTGCAGCAGCCTCTCGGGTCCGGGCGGCTCCTGATCGGCCCCGGGTTCCCCGCGTGGGTGCAGGCGGCGGCGGGCCGGGGGGCGTTCGGGGCGTCCCTCGGGAGCTGGCGGCGCCGAGCAGGGGCGGAGAGGACCAGGGGACGGAGAAGAGGGTCCAGGGCAGGGCAGTGGGGGCGGGGCGCCCCCAAGGCAGAGTCTTAATCCCTGGATCATCAGGGAAGTCCCCCAAGTTGTACTTTTCAACAAGGAAAAATGGAATTCTTTACAACTTCATGTGCATATGGGATGATCGTAACTTTTAAGGGTAAGTGTTTCAAAGGCTTCCCTTAAATAATTGGTGAAATAAGTGTCCCTGGAGAGGTGCGATAGACTTAAGGAGGTCAGGAAAGCATTTAGAGCCAGTCTTCAAGGCCAATGGCCTTTCATGTCTGTTCTGTTATCCTCAGGGTTAGGGATAAAAGAAAACAAAATACCCTTTGAACTAGGGTTCAAAATGGCATTATTTATGGATTATCAATTAGCAGGCTAAAGGCTAGAGAGACAATAGAGGATTCACAATTCTGTCTGTTAGTCCCCATAAACATAATAAAGATTTCAAATAGTTACCATTGCAACCAGGGGAATTGATTGTGTGGACAACAGACCTCATGGTTCTTGTTTACATATGTTTAGATGCCCCCCAGCTCATTGCCCGATGCCCTGTACAAGGAGAGCATCAATAATAGTGGCTGACATACTGCCAGCAGCTTTCATTTGTATAAAGTACTGAAAAGAAATGTGATCTGTTGTTACAGTTCCCTTGTGTGTGCTGTATGTACCGAGAGATAGAGGCCTCTATGGTTTCGACATCCTGGAAATGCATTCAAACAGCCACAAAAGTTATCTCACTGCTCAGCCTGTTCTTCTACAAAAATAAAACCATAGTGAAGGTTCATTTAATTAGGAAAATGTGAAGAAGGAAGATTTTGCTGGTGGAGACAGTAAATACAATAATCCAGATGAGATAATGGAGGAGAAAAATAGAGCCATGGAAGGTCCTTTAGAGGAAGAAGTATATTTCCACCAACAATACTAGATAGGGAAGCCAGTAGAATTGAGGAATAAAGGAGAAGTAGGAGTCTTAAATGGCACCAAGGTTTCACACAATGATATTAATTATAAGATATGAGAGAAGATTCAGAGGCAATTCAGGATATACATAGAGAGGCCTTCAACTACTAGGAAATGTTCTGTTTGTTCAACTGAATCTTAATTAAAAAAATTTTCTTATTGGGGGTAGAGTTGCTTTACAATGTTGTGCTAGTTTCTGCTGCACAATGAAGTGAGTCAGCTCTGTGGATGCATATATCCCTTCCCTCTTGGAATGCCTTCCAACATCCCATCCAAGTGCTCACAGAGCACCGAGCTCCCTGTGTGATACAGCAGGTTCCCACTAGCTATCTGTTTTACACATGGTGGTATGTATCAGTCCTCTTGCACTGTTGGTGGGAATGTAAACCGGTACAGCCGCTGAAGAGAACAGTGTGGAGCTTGCTTGAAAAACTAAAAAGGGAACTACCATATGATCCTGCAATCCCACTCCTGGGCATATATGCTGAGAAAACCATAATTAACTTTTTATTACAGTGTATGCATGCTTGAGGAGAAGGCAATGGCACCCCACTCCGGTACTCTTGCCTGGAAAATCCCATGGATGGAGGAGCCTGGTAGGCTGCAGCCCATGGGGTCGCTAAGAGTCGGACACGACTGAAGCGACTTAGCAGCAGCAGCAACATGCATGCCTGCTTGCTTGAGTAACTCCTTTTTCAGTTTTTAAGGAACCTCTACACTGTTCTCCACAGTGGCTGTACCAGTTTACATTCCCACCAACAGCACAAGAGGATTGATATATACTATCATGTATAAAATAGCTCCAATGCTTTGGCCACCTGATTTGAAGAACTGACTCATTGGAAAAGACCCTGATGCTGGGAAAGATTGAAGGCAGGAGGAGAAGGGGATGACAGAGGACGAGATGATTGGATGACATCACCGACTCAGTGGACATGAGTTTGAGCAAGCTCTGGGAGTTGGTGATGGACAGGGAAGCTGGGAGTGCTGCAGTCCATGGGGTCGCAAAGAGTCAGACGTGACTGAGTTACTGAACTGACTGATGCATGCCTGCTAAGTTGTTTCAGTTGTCTCTGAGTCTTTTCGACTGACGCTGTGGACTGTAGCCCACCAGGTTCCTCTGTCCAAGGGAGTCTCCAGGCAAGAATACTAGAGTGGGTTTCCATGCCTCCCTCCAGGGGATCTTTCTAACTCAGGGATCAAATTTGAGTCTCCTGCATTGCAGGCAGATTCTTCACAGCTGAGCCACTGGGGAAGTCCTTTTTTATCGTATTATTCTTTTAATAATAGACATGATATTAGTACAAATTATAGTATTTATTGACTTTCCCTGGGGCTCAGATGGTAAAGAATCTGTCTACAATGTGGAAGCCCTGGGTTCGATCCCTGGGTCAGAAAGATCCCCTGGAAGAGGGCTTGGCAACCCACTCCAGTATTCTTGCCTGGAGAATCCCAATGGACCAATGAGCCTGGTGGGCTACAGTCCATGGGGTCGCAAAGAGCTGAACATGATTAAGCACACAGCACATAGTATTTATTGGACTTCCTAGGTGGCACAGTTGTAAAGAATCCACCTTGCCAATGCAGGAGACGTAGGAGATGTGGGTTCGATTCCTGGGTCAGGAAGATCCCCTGAAGAAGGAAATGGCAACCCACTCCAGTATTCTTGCCTGGGAAATCCCATGGACAGAGGAGCATGGTGGGCT